>NW_006400012.1:2002580-2010951 GCF_000299155.1 Elephantulus edwardii
TTTAAAAAAAGAAGCCTCCTTAAATAGGTCCTTTGACTAAAAGGACACACTCTGTTCCTATCAATTCTCAGTAGTATGAGGTCCTTTACTTTTGGTTTCCTTTTCTCCCTTTTTGAACTCTCAAGAGATAAAAAATTCTAGAGGCCACACCCTAGGGAAACTTCTCTTTTATTGGATTAGAGTTTTGATGGGATTAAAGTGTATTTTATTCCACCCTTAATCCCTTTACAGCTACCATCATATACACACATTTGGGACACATCCAATTCAATTCTTGATAGCATCTCACCGCTTTATCTCAAGTGGGTCTCTGATTCCACTCACATTCTATGTGGTCAGTCTCCTGAAACGCATTGACTGTGAAGAGGAGGGAACCACATGCTGGCAGGAAGAAACCTTTCAGGCATCAGAGAAGGCAGCAAATCCACAGCACTGAGGCAAAACTTTTCTGCCTCACTGGGACAGTGGGGCAGAATAAATTCTGCTGCCTGCATAACGATAGAGGTCTGTCTTGCTTTTGTTTAGAGTGAGGTGGAAGTTCAGTCCAGACCAAAAAAAAAAGTGAGAAAGAACTAAAGAGGAATGGCAGTGCTGGGAAGAGTCAGCTCTTTTGAAGTAGATGCCATGGGCTTCTGATCATGCTACCCTGATAGACTGCCTCAGATCTTCATCAAAGGTGTCAAAGTTTCTTCTCACTGTGGGACTCTAACCAATCTTTCACTTAGGACTTAAAACCTTCCTAACTTCCATAAAATGGATGTAAATCTAGTGAGAACACTAATAGGAAAAGGAAGAAAATAGATTAAAGTGTAAGAAGTGACAAAAGTTGGGAGGTGAACCAAAGAGACAGGAGATGGTGTAAGTGATTGAATCATTAGCATAGAGTGAGGCAAGAACTTTTGTTCTGAAAAGCCACATCCCCCTGGGGCCTCTAGGCTGTTTTCTGAGTCGTTCATCATAAGCAGTGTCAGATAAACTGAACTTTCTTTGCTGCTAAACCTAGAAGACTGGCAAATCAAGAGACATTTATAGATGGTGGTGGCATGAACTGCAACAAGGAATTTGAAGGAGGAGAAACAAAGTGAACATATTTGTGGCTTCATACCTGACTGACTGAAACAGAATGACTAACACATCATGTTTATCTGGAGCACACTTTGAGTTCTGCTAAAATGCTTTACCTTGTTCAGTATTTTTACTAGCTGTTTCTACGGAGGCAAGCGAGCAAGCTTGTCAAAGGTTCAGTCGACATAAAGTCAGAAGATATCACTAATAAGTCAGATCACAAAATATGAGATGCTCCAGACAGACTAGAATGCTAGATCAAAACAAACAAGACAAAATACAGAATTCATACTTAAGGTATACAGAATTCATACTTAAGGTCAAGCAATTAGATGCCCAGAGTGGAGAAGACTTGAGTTCATGCATGAAAAATGAAAGTAGTGGTCTTGTTTTATTTCACACTTAATTACCAGCACATCATATTTGTTTTTTGGGTTTTTTTAAAAGATAAATAGAGACAAAGACAAACAGTGACAGAAAGACATGTTTGTATGTGTGTGTATACACACACACACACACAGAGTGTTCATAACAAAATAAAATAGACCTTTGTCCTAGTGCATTTTTCATATTGATATCTAAAATTAGAAACTAAGTTTCTCCTTGGAGGCAAGGATTTTGAAGCTCTGTCTCACATATTTTAGGCACATGGTCAGGAGGGACCAGTCCTTAGAGAAGGACATTATGCTCGGTAAAGGAACCACACAGGAGAGAAAGACCACGGATGAGAATGGATTGATACAGTAACTGGGGCAGGTGTGTCAGCATCAGTGAGACTTGAGAGGGCAGGGTTCAGAGCTATTATATGAGTTGCAGGATGGTACCTAACAACAAAAACAAAATTAAGCAAAATATTCATTGAAAAGTGCTAGTGTAGGAGTTGGAAAGGGAGAAATTTGATTGAAGCAGTTGAAACAGTGTCTCTGGGAAAAGACATGGAGTGGAAAGGGTGAGAAAGCCATATTAAAACCCTTAAAAGTGATGTTGAAAAGGAATAGGTCTATTAGGTTTAACTCCAGATGACAAGTACATAGAAATCCAGGCAGAGAGATGATTTCTACACAATATACATTATAATTAATTGACATTTTGAGATACCTAAATGAAGAATTTTCTGTAACCAGAAGTTTCTGTGCTGAATTCATCAAAGATAATGTTGAAGGGATTACTTTACTGAAGTGGAGGAACAAATGTCATGACCTCAGAATTCCTGGCATTCATTCATTTCACTTATCAGGTATATACTGAGTTTCTATGTGCTATGGATACAATGAGTGGCAAGCAAAACAGAAACAAGGCCCTGCTTTCTTGGAACCAGAGCTTTGAACCAGTTTATTCTGGCTTACCCTTTTGCTGAGAATTTGCATTGCAACCCATCTCCCATCCCAATCCTTCAAAAACCCAACACCAAATCTATTGCCATTATGTGCATTTAGACTCCCAGGATAGAGAAATGTCTAATAAATTATCCTAAGTTGAAATATTTGCAAAAGTAGACTGCTAAATTTTGCTCCCACAATGTGTCTGGTGGAACTGGTTAGTTTGTTGCTAGGTGCTGTGGAGTCTTCCATGACCATTATTAGTGAAAGTTTAGCCACCTCTCCAATCTCCCAGAAATAATATAAATCAATTTACACAATATATAGTATTAACAGTTATCATTTCTTATGGTTAATTATTTGTGTAATTGCAATAATAAGGAACCCTGGTAGCCTATTTCATCATGTGTTGGGCTGTTAACAGAAAAGTTCAACAGATGCTGCAAGGGAGAAAGATAGACAGTTCCCTCCTGAAGATTTATAGGTTCAGAAATCAAGAATGTTGCCATAAATGAGAATTGACTCAAAGGCAGCAAGTTAGTTGCTGTTGTTTTATAATCATAGTGTATATACAATTTGTTACTTATACAAACTGCTCAAACTGATAGAAATGATTAACATTTCTTCTTTCTTTGAATTAATAAAAATTAAAGTCATTTCAATTTTTATTTTAGTTAGGCTCATACAAATCTTTAAAGGAGGAAAACAAACCTATTTAAAATTCACTCAAACAGTCATTATCATGGCTAATAAGTACATGAAACACTGTCAATAGGAAATTAAAATCAAAAGAAAAATGAGTTAACACTTCAAGCCCACTAGAAAGAGAAAATTTAAAATGTTGGGGACAATGTGGAGAAATAGGAAACCTCATACATTGCCAGTGTGAATGTAAAATAGTCTAGCCACTTTGGAAACTATTAAACAATTTCTTAAAAAGTTAAACACAAACTCCCATGTTGTTGTTATTATGTGCTGACCCTTCAACAGGTTTCAGAGTCAGTAAATTACAAAGGAGCAGACTGCCTATTTCAACTATTCCACTCCCTGGTATGTGTCTACTCAAGAGGAGTGAAAACAAATGTTCCCACAGAGACTTGGACATTAATGTTCTTGTTGTTATGTGCCGTCAAGTTGCTTGCGACTCTTAGCGACCCTATGCACAACAGCCCTAAACCCTCCTCTATCCTGTGCTAATCGCACCGCCTCTGACACACCCATCCCAATTACCCCAGTCACTGAATCAACAATACACCTCATAGAGGGTCTTCCCCTCTTGCACCATCCCTCCACCCTCCCAAGCATGATTCCCTCTCCAAGGAGCAGTACCTCCTTACAACATGTCCAAATAATGTCAGCTGAAACCCCAGAATCCTTGCCTCCAAGGAGCAGCCTGGTTTAACCCTCTCCAGGATGAATCTGTTTTCTTGGCAGTCCATGGTACATTCAACACTTTTCTCCAGCACCACAGCTCAAAGGCATCAATTCTCCTTCTATCCTCCCTAGTCATTGTCCAAATCTCTGATGCATAACAAGTGATTGCAAAGACCACAGCCTGCATCAGATGCACCTTAGTCTCCAGAGTGACACCATTGCTCTTCAGTACCCTGGAGAGCATCATTATTTATAACAATCCCTAGTGAAAAATATTCAAAAGTACATCAGCTGGTGAATAGATACAATGAAATATTATTGTTGTGGTTGTTGTTGTCGTCATGTGACATCAAGTTGCCTCCAAGTCATAGTGGTCCTATGTACAATAGTTCTGAAGCCTGTCCTGTCCTGAGCCAGTTTCACTATTCTGATACACCTAACCCCCATTGCCCTAGTTACTGTATCAATCCATCTTATCCAGGGTCTTCCTCTTCTATGCTCTCCCTTGACCCTCCTGAGCATGATGCCATTCTCCAAGGAGTGGTCTCTCTGGCCACATGTCCAAAGTATGTGAAACAGAGATTCAGAATCCTAGCCTCCAAGGAGAAACTTGGTTTTACTCTCCCCAAGACATGAACCTCTTGGTGGTCCATGGTATGTTCAAAACTCTTCTCCACAAGCACAAGTCAAAAGCATCAACTCTTCTTCTATCATTTTTAGTCATTATCCAGTGCTGATGCATAGCAACTAACTGTGAAGACTACGGACTGGATGAAGTGCATCTTAGTCTCTAGACTGACATCACTGCTTCTCAATACTCTGAAAGGTCCCTAGCAGCAGATTTACCTAAAGCAATTCGCCTTTTGAATTCCAGACTGCTGGTGCCAAAAGTATTGATTGTGGAGCTGAGAAAGTTGTAATTGTTAGCAACATCAATCTCTTCTCCATCCACCATGGTGCTGCCAATTGACCCAGTGGTGAGAATCTTTGTCTTCTTGATGTTGAGTTTCAATCCATATTGAAGACTAGATTCCTTGACCTGCAGCAAGCACTTGAGGTCTTCCTCAGTTTCAGCAAGCAAAGTTGTGTCATGTGCATAATGTAGATTGTGATGAGTCTTCCTCCAATCCTGATGCCACATTTCTCCTCATATAGCCCAGCCTTCAGAATGATCTGTTCTGCATGTAGATTGAAAAGATATGGAGACAGAATACATCTCTGATGCATTCCTTTCCTGATTTTGAACCGTGCGGCATTTCCCTTCTCTGTTTTAAGAACTGCTTCCTGGTCCAATTATAGGTTTTACATAAGTACAATCAGGTGTTCTGGGATTCCCATTCTCCTGAAGGTTAGCCACAATTTTTTGTGATCCGCTCAGTCAAATGTCTTTGCATAGTCAATGAAAAACAGTTAGATATCCCTCTGGTACTCTTTGCTTTCTGCCAAGATCCATCTGATATTAGTGATAATGTCCCTAGTGTCACAGCCTCTTATAACCCAGCTTGTATTTCTGGTAGTTTTCGGTCAATGTACTGTTTCAGTTGTTTCTGGATAATCTTCAGGAGGATTTTGCTTATGTGTGATATGAATGATGTTATTTTTGTTAAATGCCATCGAGTTGTAGATGACTCATATCAACCCTTTCAATGAAAGTCTTGAACACGTATAACTTGTTTTTCAAAGTTCATAATTTCAGGAGGCAAGCTCTTTCAGAAGTGGATGCCACTTCTGCTTCTAAGCAGAAGTGTTGTTTTCATCTGAGAGCTGCGTCAAACACTGCCCACCATGGGCAACTATTATTGCATTTGACACATCATTGTCACAGTGTTTACCATCACAGCAACCAGGAGTTACCTCCTTACAGAAAATTGACAGATCAGTGTTATTATTATACTACTTAGAAGAATGTTTGAATGAAAACAATTAAAACCAGGCTCAAGGTTGCATGACCAAACCCCAACCAAAACAGAAAACACACCTTTGTAGAATCCAGCTGTTCTACTCATCTTCCTGAAATTTAAAGCAGCCCCAAACTGGCAAACAAATGCCTTTTTAAAATATGAGGCCAAATCCAATCAGCTCACACCTAACTGTGAACTACAGACCACACCCAAGCCTCAACCAAAACAGAAAACACACCTTTGTAGAATCCAGCTATTGCACTCATCTTCCAGAATTTTAAATTGTTCCATAATTTCCATACTCCATCAGGTCACCCTTTTTTTTTGGAATGGGAATAAATATTGATCTCTTCCAGTCAGTTGTCCAGGTAGTTGTAGTTGTCCTCCAGATTTCTTGGCAAAACCTGGTGTGCACATGCAGGGCAGCATCTGTTTGTTGAAATATGTCAGTTGGTATTCTATCAATTCCTGGGGTTGGGGGTTTTTTTGGGGGGGTTGTTTGTTTGTTTTACAGTTTTATAACTTTATTTGACAATCAGCTATTAGTTTTCATCCACATTGATGGTCTGTAGATTTTTTAAAGTTGTGACAGGTACATAGGTAACCAGTGTATACAGCTTGTTTGAGGAATCTTCATCCTTATTTTCTGGACAACCGTACACAGATGCAGTATAGAACATTCCTTATTCCTTTGGCCCAGACAGCTTTGTTAAGCCTTGTGTCAATGCGAACATCTGGTGTTCCCATCTCCTTCATGGCAAATTTCCAGATCTCCTTTAGTGCCCTAGAAGCACACTTCTTAAATCCCACTCCACAGATGTGCTTGTGAATGTTGATGTTGTACTCTCTGGTCACCACTTTGTTGATGGCAGAAAGGCCTTTCTTCTTCTCACCACCCTTCTTGTGGGGGTAATAGCGCCGGGAGCAGGCTGGAAAGTGGGGTTTTATTTTTTGCTAAGTACTTCAGGGCAGCCTACACTTCCTCATTCATCACCATTGCCTCTTGATTACATGATGTTTCTTGAAATTCTTCTGTGTCATCCAGTTCTTTTTGGTACAGTGAGTTTGTATACTCCTTCCATCTTCTTTTTCTATTTCCTGGATCATTCAATATTCTACCCATAGCATCCTTAAGTATTGTGACTTGAAGCTTGAATTTGTTCTTTAGCTCCTTCAGCTTAAGAAATGCCAAGCAAGTATATTGATACATAAGGATGAATCTCAAAAGTATTTTATGTGAAAGTGGCAAGAAGCAAAAAGACTACACATATTACATGATTCCATTTATATTACATATCCAGAATAGGCAAAATTATTGACAAGAAGTAGTTCAGTGTTGCTGGGGCAGGAATGGTAGTGGGTTTTGACTATACATAAGCCTGAGGGAATTTTGGAGGTGGTGGGAATATACTAAAACTAGATTGTGGAGATACCTGCTTTAACTTATCTATATACATTTACTCATATATGCAAATTTAATTAAATATTACTGAATATTCCATGCTAAAAATATATGAAGAAAAGCTTCATTTGAACCACTTTTGGGATATTTGACAGCCAGTGAAATTTGGAACGTAATACTACAAAGTACTAACACAACAAGAGAATTTGAAAAATCTCTTGAATTTTCAGTTTATAATTAGATTTGTCCTCACTATATTTTCTTGACTGTGCCTATGTCAAAGAACAACTTAAAAGAGACTTACAGTTTTATAAAAGCATTTTAAAAATGAAGTGAAATGAAATTACCATTACTTATTAAAAAATGGCTAGAACAATAAACAGGCAGAGATTAGCCAGAAATTTAAGCTGGATTTAAAAGAGGCTGTGATACCAGGGAAATCGTTGCTGATGTCAGATGCATCTTGGTTGAAAGCAAAAAATACCAGAAGAATTTCTATTTGTGCTTTATTGACTATGCAAATGTATTTGACTACGTGGATCACAACAAATTATGGCTAACAAGATGGAGAGAATGAGAATTTCAGAACACTTAACTGTGCTCATGCAAAACCTAGACCTAGACCAAGAGGCTATTGTGTGAACAGAGCAAGGGAATACTTTTTATGCGCTGTTGAGTGGCCTGATACCCATAGCGACCCTATGTATAGCAACTCTGGACCCGGTCCTATCCTGAGCCTCTACTGCTCCAATTACTGTATCAACCCATCTCATCTGGTTCTGCCTCTCCTGCACTGTCCCTCTGCTCTTCCAAGCATGATGTCCTTCTCTAAGATCAGTCTCTCCTGGCCACATGCCCAAAGTATGTGAGACAAAGATTAAAAATTCTAGCCTCAAAGGAGAAATTTGATTTCAATCTCTCCAAGGCAGACCTATTTGTTATCTTGTTGTTCCACAGAATGTTCAAGACTCTTCTCCAGCACCACAATTCGAAGGCATCAATCTTCATCTATCATCCTTAGTCATTGTCCAGCTCTCTGATTCATAGAAAGTAATTGCAAATACCATGGCTTGGATTTGGTGTGCCTTAGTCTCTAGATTGATATCATTGCTTTTCAGTACTCTGGAGAGGTCTCTGACAGCAGACTTTCCCAATGCCATTCATCTTTTGATTTCCTGACTGCAGGTGCTAATAGAGTTGACTGTGGAGCCGAGCAAGCTGTAACTGTTAATACCTCAATCTCTTCTCCATCTATCATAGTGCTGCCAATTGATCCAGTGGTGATAATCTTTGTTTTCTTTTTTTTTTTT
>NW_006400012.1:2011051-2036508 GCF_000299155.1 Elephantulus edwardii
AGCATCTGGTGGATTTGAACCGCGTACCTCTGTGATTGCAGTGCAGTTTCCTGCCACTAGGCCACCAGAGCTCACCAATCTTTGTTTTCTTGATGTTGAGCTTCAATCCATATTGAAGATTACAGTCCTTGACCTTCTGCAGCCAGCGATTCAAGTTCTTTTCAGTTTCAGCAAGCAAGGTTGTGTCAGCTGCATAATGTAGGCTGTTGACAAGTCTTCCTCCAATCTTGATGCCACATTGCCACATTCCTCTTCATAAAGTCCTGCTTCCCAAATGATTTGTTCTGCATATAGATTGAAAAGGTATGGAGACAGAATGCATCCCTGACACACTGTTTTCCTGATTTTGAATCATGTAGTGTTTCCCTGCTCTATTCTGAGGACTGCCTCCTGGTCCAAGTATAGGTTTCACATAAGCACAATCAAGTATTCTGGGATTCCCCTTCTCCTCAAGGTTAGCCACAATTTTTTGTGATCCAGTCAAATGTCTTTACAGAGTCAATGAAAAAACAGACATTCCTCTTGTACTCTTTGCTTTGTGCCAACATCCATCTGACATTGGCAATAATGTCTCTAGTGCCATGACCTCTTCTACACTTAGCTTGTATTTCTGGTAGTTCTCTGTCAATGTACTTTCTGGATAATCTTCAGCAGGATTTTGCTTGTGTGTGATATGAGTGATGTTATTTGATAATTTCCACATTATTTTGGGTCACCTTTATTTTTTTAATGGGAATAAATATAGATCTCTTCCAGTCACTTAGCCAGGTTGTCCTCCAGATTTCTTGGCACAACTTGGTGAGCATATCAAGGGCCTGAAATATGTCAGTTGGTATTCCATCAATTCCTGGGGCTTTATTTTTTGCCAAGTCCTTCAGAGCAGCCTGCCCTTCTCCTTCCTCACAACTGTCTCATTCTCATATGTTGTTTCTTGAAATTCCCCTGTACCAGTCAATTCTTTTTGGTTCAATGACTCTGTATACTACTTATATCTGCTTTTAATGCTTCTTGGAACATTCAATGATCTGCTCATAGCATTCTTAAGCATTGCAACTCATGGCTTGAATTTAGTCTTTAGTTCTTTCAGCTTAAGAAATGTTGAGTGAGTTTGGTCCTTTTGATTTTCTGATTCCAGATCCTTGCACATTTTATTATAATACTTTGCCTTATCTTTCTGAGCTGTCTTCTGAAATCTTCTATTCCTCTCCTAACTTTTTTATTTCTTCCCTTTGCTTTGGCTTCCTGGTGTTCTAGTACAATATTAAGAGTCTCTTCTGACATCCATTTTGGTCTTTCCTTATTCTTCAGTCTTTGTAATGACTTTTTGCATTCTTCGTTGATGATACTCTTGATATCCTTCCACAGCTCATCTGGTCTTCATTCATTAGTGTTCAAGGCCTCAAATACGTTCCATAGTCCGTTTTTAAAATCAGGTGGGACAGACTCAAGGTCAAATTTTTATTTGACCTTTTTAACTCTAATCCAAACTTGTATGTATGAGTAGTTGATGGTCTGTTCCACAATCAGCCCCTGGCCTAGTTTTCACTGCTGATACTGAACTTCTCCAATGATTCCTTCCACAGATGTAATTGATCTGATTCCTGTGCATCCCATCAGGTGAAATCCATGTGTATAGCTTGCATTTGTTTCTTAAAAAGTTATTTGCTATGAATAAGCCATTGATTGGTTAGGATTCTATCATTCTATCCTCAGCCTAATTACTTTCACCTACTCCATATTTTCCGATTATTGATCCTTCTTCTTGGTTCCCAACTTTTATGTTCGATTGATTTCTGACTGCAACAGTTGGCTGAAATCATCTCATTCTTCTTCTTTCCTCTGGTTGTTGATGAATAAATTTGATAGTAGTATTAACAGATCTTCCTTGTATGTGTATGGATATTAACCCATAACTTACAATATTATATTTCAAGATGGATCTAGAAATGGCCTTTTAAACTATGAAACTGACCTGTGGTATTTTTTTTCACCTTTTCATCTCCAATGTAGTAGACCATACGATTGTCTGATTCAAAATGTCCCATGACAATCAATCTGATTTCACTAATAGCTAATATGCCAATATTTATGTGCTCCACTTCTTAACGATGGTTCAGTTTTCCTACATTCATACTTCACTCAATCCATGTTCCAATCATTAGTTTGTTTACAGCTGTTCCTCTCCTTTGTGTTTCCAAATTTGAGGGCTCAGCCTCAGTTGCCATATCTGTTAGTCTACTCTATGTGTGTTCTACTACACACAGGGTTTTCGAAGGCCTGTTATATTTCAGAAGTGGATGGCCAATCTTTCTTCCTAGTCTCTTTTAATTTGAATGCTTTATTTTAGAAAAATATCTGACAGAAATGCATTTTATCAAGCAGGTGAAAGACGCTTCTCTTACAGAAATAACCAATACATTCACTATTCTCCACCCCGCACTGAAGCACGTGTGTCTTGTCTATTCCCTTTCCCTGCTACACTGGTATTCCTTGCACTCCTACCTGCCCGGTCCAGCCTTCCCTTCCCTTCCTCAAGCCACCACTTGATATGATATCTTAGTCCACAACTTACTTCTGTGATGTCTTGTACCACACACAGCTACTAGTCTTTCACATTGTTGCCTGTTTAAAATTAAGAAAGGTGTGTCAGGGTTATTTCCTTTATCCATACCTATTTAATCTGTATGTTGAGCAAATTATTTCAGAAGTTGGACTCTATGAAAAAGAATGTAACAGCAGGGTAGGAGGAAGGCTCATCAATAACTTACATTATGCAGATGACACAGCCTTGCTTGTTGAAAGTGAGGAGGACTTGAAGCACTTGCTCCAGAAGATCAAAGAATACAACTTTCAAAAATTCTCACCACTGGACTGATAGGCAACATCATGATAGACTGAAAAAAGATTGAAACTGTCAATTATTTAATCTTACTTTGATCCATAATCAACACCCTTGGCACTAGGTCAGGAGGTGAGAAGACATATTACATTGGGCAAGTCTATCAGGGATCTTTGCAAATCACTGAAGTGTAATGATGTCAGTTTGAGGACTAAGATGAGGCTAACTCAAGCTATGATCTTTTCATATACTTGCTATGCATCTGAGAGCTGGAAAATTAATAAGGATGACAGAAGAAGAATTGATAACTTTGAGCTGTGGTGTTGGAAAAGAATATTGAATATCCCATGGACTGCCAAAAGAACAAAGAGATGTCTTGGAGAAGGTGCAGCCAGAATGCTCCTTAGAGGCAAAGCTTCTACTCACGTACTTTGGACAGGTTGTTAGGAGATGCTGTTCCTTGGAGAGGTATATCATGCTTGGAGAGGTAGAAGGCTAGTAAAAGAGAGGAAGACTCTTAACCAGATGGATTGACACAGTGATTGCAGTAATGAGCTCAAGTATGTCAGAGATTGTGAGGATGGCACAGGATTGAACAGGATTCAGATCTGTTGTTCATAGAGTTACTGGGGTCGTACTCAATTCTACGGTACTTGTTATTTTTATTGTTATGTGTCATTGAGTCACATGTTACTCATAGTGGCCCTATGTACAATAGCTCTGAAGCCTGCCCTATCCTGAGCCAGTCTCACTGACTCCGACACAACTACCCCATTGCCCAATTACTATATCAATCCATCTCATCCAGTGTCTTCCCTTCCTGTGTTGTCCCTCCATCCTTCTGAGCATGATGTCCTTCTCCAAGGACTGGTTCCTCATCATCATATGCCCAAAGTATGTGAGACAGAGCTTCAAAATCCTAGTGCCTCCAAGGGGAAACTTGGTGTCACCCTCTCCAAGACAGACCCATTTATTTTCTTGGGGGTCCATGGTATGTTTACAACTCTTCTCCAGCACCGTAATTCAATTCAAAGGCATCAGTTCTTCTTCTGTCATCCTTAGTCATTGTCCAGCTCTCTGATGCATAGCAAGCAATTGCAAAGACCATGGCTTCGATCAGGCTGTAGTCTCTAGACTGACATTGATGGTTCTCAAAAGTCTGGAGAGGTCTCTGACAGTAGTTTTACTCAATGCAATTCATCTTTTGGTTTTCTGATTGCTGTTGCCAACAGTGTTGATTGTGGAGCCAAGCAAGTTGCAACTGTTAGCAACCTCAATCTCTTCTTCACCGTTCATTGTGGTTCTGCCAGTTGGTCTAGTGGTGAGAATCTTTCTCTTCTTGATGTTGAGATTCAATCCATATTGAAGAATATAGTCCTTTCCATATTGAAGACTGCAGTCCTTGATCTTTCGCAGCAAGAGCTTCAGGTCTTTCTCAGTTTCAGCAAGTAAGGTTGTGTCATCTGGATAACACACACTGTTGCTGAATCTTGCTCCAGTCCTCATGCCACATTCTTCCTCATAAAGTCCAATCTCCCGAATGATCTGTTCTGTATATGTATTGAAAAGGTACTTGTTGTTGTTGTTTGATGCTGTTGAGTCGTAGACGACTCATAGCGACCCTATGAACGAACAGCCTGAGCACTGTTCATACATAGAGTCCGGAGGCAAGCCATTTCGGAAGTGGATGCTGCTCCTGCTTCCAGGCTTGATTTAGTCGGGAAGCTCCAGCCAACACTGTCCACCATGGGTCACCGTTACTACGGTTGGCACATCACTGTCACAGTCTTCAGCATCACAGCAACCACGAGTTACCTCTGTACAGCAACGCACAGACCAGTGCTATACCACCTAGAAGAATGTTTAACAGGAAGACAATTTGAATCTGGCCCGAGGGCCGCAGGTCTGAGGGCCCCTTGGGCTTAAGGCCGCCTCCTGGTTCAAATCCTAGGCCCTTAAGTACTTTAAAGGTACTTAGCAACAAATAATATCCTTACGTGGTTGCTAGATAGCTTTGTGGTAAAGATTTGTGCTGTCAGCTCAAAGGTGTGCTGCTAAAATCTACCAGCAGCTCTGGTGTAGAACGACGGATATCTTTAAGTAAAAGTAATGCTGTTGTTATGTTCTGTCACGTCAACTATGACCCACAGCAATCCTATAAACAATGGCTCTGAACGTCCTATCCTGAGCCTACCTCACCATCTCTGACAAAGCTGACTCCATTGCCCCAGTCACTGTGTCAATCCATCTCATCCATGATCTTCCTTGACCCTTTCAAGCATTATAAGTCTTTCTCCAAGGACTGCTCCCTCTTAGTGACATGTCTAAAGTATGTGAGACAGAGCTTCAAAATCCTTGCCTATAATGAGCAAACTGGTATCATCCTCTCCAGGACAAATCTGTTTGTTCTTTTGGCAGTCCATGGTCTATATGTAATACTCTGCTCCATCATCACAACTCAAAGGCATTGATTCGTCTTCTGACATCCTTAGTCACCGTGACTCTCAGATGGTTACCAAGCAATTGAGAAGACCATAGCCTAGATCAGGTGCATCTTAATCTCTAGACTGACATCTCTGCTCTTTAGCACTGTGGAGAGATCCATGACAGCAGATTTTCCCATTGCAATGAATTATTGTATTTCCTGAATACTGGTGATAAGAGAGTTAATTGTGGATCGAAGCAAGGTGAAATCATCAATAACCTCAATCCTTTTGCCATCTATCATGATACTGTCTATTAGCCCAGTGGTGAGGATCCTTGTTTTCTTTTTTTTTAAATAATTTTAATGAGCATTTACAGAGATTTTGGATTTCCATTCATTCATTGCTGTACTTCTATCACCGCCCAGCCCTCCCCCTAACCCCCCGATCCTTGTTTTCTTGACATTGAGATGCAATCCACATTTAAGGCTGTTATCCTGGAACTTCTGCAGTAAACGCTTCAAGTCCTCCTCAGTTTCAGCAAGCAAAATTGTATCATCTGCATGATGCAGGTTATTGATAAATCTTTCTCTACTCCTGATGCCACATTCTTCTTCATAAACTGCAGTCTTGAATGATTTTTCTATGTATAGAATGAAAAGGTAATGAGAAAGGATACATCTCTGACACATTCATTTCTTGATCTTGAACCATACACTGTTCTCTTGCTGTTTGGACAATAGCTTGCTGATCTAAGTGTAGGTTTCACATAAGCTCTATCAGGTGTTCTGGGATTCCTATTTTTCTCAACATTAGCCACAATTTGTTGTGATCCACACAGTCTTGCATATTCAATAAAACACAAATAGACATTCTTCTGATACACTCTACTTTCAACCACGATCCATCCGAAATCAGCAACCAGATCCTACTGCCAAGGAAGGGAAAATGAAAAAATGATGAAAGGCCAGTAAAGAGCAGGCCTACTCTTTGGTTTTTGTGAGAATATGCTGCCACCTTGTGGCCATTTATAAACTAGCCGGATATTCCCCGTTTTCTTTTTTTGATTTGTTGAACCATGCATGTACTGTTGTTATTGTTAATGTGCAATCGAGTTGCTTGTGACTCATGGCGAACCTATATACAACAGTCCTAAACCCTGCTCTATCCTGTGTCAATCTTCTTGTCTCTGATACAACTACTCACATTATCCCAGTCACTGAATCAATCCATCTCATTAAGAGTCTTTCTCTCTTGTGCTGTACCTCCACCCTCCCAAGCATGATGTCCCTTTCCAAGGACTGTTTTCTCCTTGCAACATGTCCAAAGTAGGTTAGACGAAGCTTCAGAATCCTTGCCTCCAAGAAGCATCCTGGTTTCACCCTCTTCAAGACAAACGTGTTTGTCCTCCTAACAGTCCATTCATTACTCTTCTCCAGCACCACAGCTCAAACACATCAATTATCCTTCTACCATTACTAGTCATTGTCTAGCTTTCTGATGTATAGAAAGTAACTGCAAAGACCATAGCCAGAATCAGCCACATCTTAGTCTCCAGACTGACATCATTGCTCTTCAGTACTTTGAAGAGGTCTCTGACAGCCGACATTCCCAAAGCAATACGTCTTTTAATTTCCTGGCTGCTGGTACCAAGAATGTTGACTACGGAGCCAGGCAAAATGAGCTGTTAACAATCTCAATGTAAAAAAAAAACAATCTCAATGTCTTCATTGTCTATCATGGTATTGCCAATCTGCCCTCTCGTGAGAACCTTTGTTTTCTTGATGTTGAGCTTCAATCCATAATTAAGGCTGCAGTCCTTGACCTTCTGCAGCAAGTGCTTCAGGTCCTCCTCAGTTTCATGTATACCACAACAAACATCTGAATGTCTGGCTATGTGTAAGCTAAACATCTGCATGAATCACTGAATGATTTATACTTCTCGAAAACACTGCAGTGACAAGAACTAGATTGAGAATCTGGAGAAATGGCTTCCAGCCCCTAAACTACTGTTCAATCAAGTTTGAGTTAGGACCAAATTAAATTTATGGGCAGTTTGGTTTCAAAGTTCAAGAGAGACTCTAAAAAGTAGTGTTTAGATTCATGACATAGCAGCACACTACTTTAAATCTTAGTATTACATTGTTTAAAATAGGGATAAAAGAATACACACAACCAATCTGTATGCTTAACAAATTATTGGAGAAACAGGACTTGAAAAAGAATGTGCATCAGGATTTGAGGACTAATCAACAATCTACATTATGAAGACGACACACAGAAGGTAAAGAACACTTGAAGCATTTGCTATAGAAAAATAAAAAATTATACAGCCTGATTCAGGGCATGGTCTTTGCACTTGCAGAGAGCTGAACAATGACTAGGAGTGACAGAAGACTTGGTACCTTTCAGTTATGGGGCTGGACAAGAGTATTGAACATACAGCTAGGAGAAAAAATAGATCAGTCTTAGAGTAAAACCTAGTTCATCCTTGGAGAAAAGGATTTTGAAGCTCTGTCTCACATAATAAGGACATGTGGCCAAGAGGGACCAGTCCTTGGAGAAGGACATCATGCTTGGAAGGGTGGAGGGATAGCACAGGAGAGGAAGACCCAGGATGACATGGATTGACATGATAACTAGGGCGATGGGATTAGGTATGTTGGAATCAGTGAGACTGGCTCGGATAGGGTAGGGCTCAGAGCTGTTGTACTAGGATTGTTATGAGTTGCACCTGATGGCACATAACAACACCTCAACAACAAGAAAACAGAAATGCTCACCACTAGGCCAATAGGCAACATTATGATAAAGACTGAAGTTGTCAACAATTTCATTTTACTTGTAACCACAATCAATACACATGGTAGCAGTAGTTAAGAAATCAAGAGATGTGTTGAGGTCATTTTCTGCCAAGAACCTCTACAAAGTGCTAAAAGAGCAAGGATATCAGTTTAAAACTAAGATGTGCCTGATCCAAGCCATGGCATTTTCAATTGCTTCCTAATTATCTGAAAGTTGGACAATGAGTAAAGAAAATCAATGAAGACTTGATGCCTTTGAATTGTGGTATTGGCAAAGAGTACCGTATTTCCCATGGGCTGTCACAAGAAGGAATTTGTCTTGATGAAGTGCAACAAAAATACTTCTTCAGAGGCAAGGATGGTGAAACTTCATCTTACTTATTTTGGGCGTATTTCCAGAAGGAACCAGTCCTTGGAGAGAGACATCATTCTGGGAAAGGTAGAGGGTCAGAGAAAGAGGAACAGCCTTAACAAAATCAAATGACACAGTAACTACCACAGAGACGTGAGCATGATAGAGATCATGAGAAGGCGCAGGATAGCGCAAGCATTCACAGGTTCTATCGGGTTGCTATGAGTCAGAGGTAACTTGATGGTTCCTAAAAACAACAGGGCAAAACTGCCACAAAAGTTTTCTTTGCAGTGTTGAAAACCAGAAATGTTACCATGATGACTAAGGTGCACTTGACCTAAGCCATGGTATTTTCCATCCCTTCACAGCTTATAGGTAAGAAATTGCTCTACCATATCAAAGGTGCAGGGTTTGAATCAGTGGTGGCAAGATGGGTAATCACTGCCCATGTGATTTACTGCCTCTGAAAATCTGCTGGAGGGTTAACTATGAGTTGGTTTTGATTTGAAAGCACATAGCAACAACAACATACAGATGTGAAAACTGGGCTGTGAAAAAGGAAGATCGGAGAATTGACACATTTGAATTAGGTGTTGGCAAAGAATATTAATATACCATGGAGGAGTGAAAGAATGGACAAATCTTTCTTGAAAGCAGTGCAATGAGAACATTCCCTAGATGTGAGGATGTTGATACTTGGTCTCATAAATTGGACGTGCTATCAGGAGGGATCAGTCCTTAGGAAGAACAAGATGCTTAGTAAAGAAGAGGGTCAACAAAAAAGAGGAAGATCCTTAAGGAGATAGATTAACACATTAACTGTAGCTATGGGCTCAGACATGCTTACTATTGTGAGATGGCACAGGACCAGGCAGTGTTCTTTTTGCTATGCATGTTGTTGTCAGATGCCATCCAGTCAAGTATGACTCACTGCAACCCTATGAACAACAGATCTGAATCTTCCACGATCATTGCCTCCATCCTCACCATCTCTGAGGTACTTGAGCCCATTGTTACTGTCATTGTGTCAATCCACCTCCTTGTAGGTCTTGCTCTCTTTTGCTGATCCTCCACCTTTCCAAACAAGAAGTCCTTTTGCAACAATAAATGAATGGAATTCCAAAATCTCGGTACATGTTCATTGAAATGAAAAATAAACAACCTAAATTTTTTAAAAAAAAGAAGTCCTTTTCCAAGGACTGATCCTTTCTAACAACATGCCCAAAGTATGTGAGATGCAGCTTTACTATCCTCACCTCCCCTAAGCACCCTGGTTACATTTTCTCTAAAAGTGTTCTCTTTGTTCTCCTGACAGTTCATGAGATATGAAGTATTCTTCTCCAACAACACAACTCAAAGGCATTGATTCTATGTCTGTCATCCTTAATCATTGTGCAATTTTCAGATGCATATTAAATAATTGAAAGGATCATGCCTTGAATCAGGTTCATCTTAGTCTTTAAACTAACATCATTGTTCCTTAGACTTCTGGAAAGATCATTGAAAACAGATTTTCCAAATGCAACACTTCTCTGAGCTCTTTTTTCTTCTTCCCTCAGGTCCAATTTTTTTATTGGTTTGCATCTAATTATTCATATATCCATTATTTTGCATTTTATGCTGGTATCAAGGGTATTGACTATATAGATCCAACTAATATGGTGTTTTTGACAACTTCAATCTTTTCTCCATCTAACATGAATTTGTCTTTGGCCCAGTGGTATTTTTATTTCTTTATTTTTTTATGTTGGCATGCAATTCATATTGTTGGAAGTTGTTTTATTTCCTGTTCAATTTTTTTCTTTTGTAGTGGGTCTGTTCAGGTGTTCAACTTTGGTCTGTGTCAGTTTAGGTAGGTTGTGAGTTTCTAAGTATTTGTCTATTTCCTCTAGGTTTTCATACTTGTCTGAGTATAGTTTTTCATAATATCCCATTGTTAATATTTTTATTTTAGTTGGTTATGTCGTGACATTACCCCTTTCATCTCTTCTTCGGATTATTTGTGTCTTTTCTTTCTTTCTTTCTTTCCTTTATTAGTTTTGCTCATGGTTTGTTTATTTTACTGACCTTTTTTAAGAATCAACTCCTGGTTTTTTTGATGGTTTCAATTGTCTTTCTCTTTTCTATTCCTTTATTTCTGCCTTAATTTTTATGTCAGGGTTTTTTAGAGGGTGTCAGGTTTTCTTGCTGTTCTTTTTCAATTTGTTTGAGCCTTTTCACGTGTTTGACCTCTAATTACTGCTTTGGCTGTTTCTGAGAGGTTTTGGTAAGTTGTGTTTTCATTGTCATTTGCTTCAGGAAACTTTTTCATTTCATTTTTTATTTCTTCTATTACCCACTTGGGGCAAGGTGTTGTTCAGCTTCCAAATATATAGGGGTTTTTTCTCCTTTATCCTCTTGTTATTAATTTCTAATTTCATAGCATTGTGGTCTGAGAAGATGCTTTGTATTATTTCTATGCTTTTTAATGTATTGATGCTTGCCTTGTGACCTAAAATGTGATCTATTCTGGAGAACATTCCATGCACATTGGAGAAGAAGGTATACTGTGCTTTTTTTGGGGGTGCATTATGCAATCCATATTGAAGGATATAGTCCTTGATCTTCCGCAGCAGGTACTTCAAATTTTCAGTTTCACTCTAAGTGAGAACTAACTTTATGCCATCTAACAACACAAGATTAATGCTAGGAATAGAATTTAATAATGCATATAAAAGTACCGACCCCCAGGTGGGTTTTCAGAGGTCATTAAGTTACACAGGAGGAGACTGCCAATCCATCTCCTATGGGGCAGCTCATGAATTCAAACCTTTGGCCTTTGTAACTTCTTACCCACTAGGCCACTGTTACTAAAAATAGAGGTCAGGAAAGCACATTCTCTAACAGTCTCTCCAGGCCTTGTGGCTAATTTAAAAATGCAAATGACTATAAATGCATGAATACATTTGGAAAAATTATGTTGTACAATTCAGTATAGCTTATGCCAATTGAGTTACTTTAAAAAAGCATTTCCAATTATGCCCATGTTTCAAGGAAAGGTAACATCAAAATTTGTTCTAGTATATCCCAAGGTTACTAATATATATACATATATACACATACACACACATACATATATATATATATATATATATACACACACACACACACATATATATATATATACACATACATATATATATATATATATATATATACATACACACACACACACATATATATATATAATTTTTCCCCCCTGATTTGACATGATACCATCTAAGGCTTGAGCCTGAGCAATCAACTTAGCTGCTTGCTGGGGAAGAGCTGCTTTAACAGAGTATCCTATCTTCTTTCAAATTCAGTATTTATTATTATAGTGTATGGAGTTCAGTGTTCACAATGGCTTTCCTAGGTCATTGCCTTGCCTTTTGCCGTATGACTGGGCAGGAACATACAAATAGGGTGCATAGCCTATCCACGGGGTATGGGCCCGTCTATCTAATTCACTAGATTAAAATTGAGTAGGTTCTGTGGCAGAAATTGTGACTCTCACTACCAACAGAGAAGCAGCAGCAGAGACTACAGTGCAGGTCCTTTATGGTTAGAGATTTCTGTACCAATCAGTCCTGAAGCTACATGAGAGCAGCATTCACAGTGGAGAACCAGAGACAAATGTGAGATACAGCTGACCTGGGATGGCTGCCTACCCGAGTCAGAGCCAGGAGGCCTTAGCCCAAGTTTTCTGGAGTTCTGGGGGTTGAGGAGTAGGGGGATTGATGGCTTAGTTGACAGAACTAAGAGAGCTTTGTAACACTAACCTAAAAAGACTAAAGAAAGGTTGAAGGGCCTGTGAGCACACTTAAGTCTCCTGACTAAGAAATTGTATCCTATTGCAAACCTGTTAACTTCCTTAATAAACTCCATACTCACACAGTTCTGTGAGTTCTGTGTACCCACTGAAAGATATTTTGGACCCAGTAAACAAGTCCAAATAGGATTGGTATTGGAATGAGAAGTAGGTGTGGGAGCATGGAAGCCATGTCTGACATCACAGAAATGAGTTTTGGGTTGTCAGTGTTGCTGATGGAGAATTCCCCTTTGTGCAATTAGTAAAGGTCAGATACAGCCATCCCCACTCTGTCCCCACTCCTTTTACAATGATCTACTTTTCTCAATTCAGAGAATTCTCATAGCATAAGCCACAGCACATTTAGCTGCTAACCCACAGGTATTAGCATTCCGGAGGTTTAAATCCACCATCTACTTAAAGAGAGAAAGAGGGGCAGTCTCCTTCCATTTAGAATTTACAACCTTGGGCATCTGATGGAGGATCATTGTGAGGTGATACAGACTCAACAGCAGTGAGTTTTAGTTTTTAATTATCCCAGAAGATCAAAGACTTCAATCTTCAATATGGATTACATCTCAACATCAAGAAAACAAAAATTCTCACCACTTGGAGACTGATAAGGAACATCATGATAGATAAAGATTTTGTCAACAATTTCATCTTGTTTGGATCCATACTCAACACCCTTAGTTTCAGCTGTCAGGAGATCAGGAGATGTATTGCACTGACGTCAAGGACCTCTACAAATTACTGATGAGCAGTTGTCAGTTTGAAGACTAAGGTAAGCTTGATTCAAGCCATGGTCTTTTTTCTTTTTTAGATTTTACTGAAAGTTTATAAAGAAATTGGATTTCCATTCATTCATTGTTGCACATTTTCCTCCCTGCCGCCTCCCAAGTTTGCTTTTTTCTTTAGAAAAAAATGTTTAATTGTTATACAGTAGTCATCCCCCTTTCCCTCACCACCACTTTACTATGCAATGCTTATTCTGGACTCTTGTCATGCCAATAATACCCAATCATATAATTCTTTCATACAGTTCTCTCCTTTGTCTGTTTCAATGCCAGGTACATTATTTATCCCCTCTTTTCTTAGTTTACCCCAACCCCCATATCAGCCCCGTTCTATAACAGTTCATTATATAGTATTTGTCTTTTTGTTACTGAGATATTTCCATTCAGCATAATGTCCTCCATAGTCACCCATTTCGTATATTTCATGAGGTCTTTGTTTTTAGTGCTATATGATATTCCATTGTGTGACTATACCACAGCTTCTCTATCCATTCGTTTGTTGATAGGCACTTGGGTTGTTTCCAACTCTTTGCTATTGTGAACAAAGCAGCAATAAACATGGGTGTGAATATATCTGCTTAGGTGGCAGTTCTGATTTCTTTAGGGTATATTCTCAGTAGTGGAATTGCTGGGTCAAATACTATTTATATTTCCAACTTTTTGAGAAAGTGCCATATAGCCGTCCATGGTGGTTGCACCATTTTACATTCCCATCAACAGTGAATAAGGGTTCCAGTTTCTCCACAACCTTGCAACATTTGTTGTTTGCTGCTCTGTTAAATTTTGCTATTCTTACTGGGGTGAGATGATATTTCATAATTGTTTTTATTTGCAACTCTCTTAGAGCTATGGATTTTTAACATTTTTTTCATGTGTTTGTTCGCTATCTGAATGTCTTCTTTGGTGAACTGGCTCACGGTCTTTTTCAATAATTTGGTTTGTATCTGAAAGCTGGACAATGAATAAAGATGATAGGAGTAAAATTAAAGCCTTTGAGATGTAGTGTTGGAGAAGAGTACTAAATATTCCAAAGACTGACAAAAGAACAGATATGCCTTGGAGAAAGTGTAGCCAGGGTGCTCCTTTGAGGTAAAGATGATAAAGCTTTGTCTCCCCTATTTTGGGCATCTTGTTATTCCTTGGCAAAGGACATCCTGCCTGGAAAGGTGGTAGGTCAGCAAGAGAGGATGACCCTCAACCAGATAGACTGACACAATGACTTTAACAATAGACTTATGTATATCAGAAAAGATGAGGATGGCACAGGATTGGGTAGTATTCAAATCAATTGTTCATTGGGTCGTCATGAGTTGTACTCAATGGCACCCAACAACAGCAATAATACAAAAGGTGTGGTGGCACAGCAACTGAAGCATTAGGATGCTAGCTAAAAGGTATGCAGCACCCATCTACAGTCAATTGAGGGGAGAAAGACAAGACAGTCTGTTTCCAAAAAGATTTATAGCCTTGGACACCAATAAGGCAGTTGTACTTTGTACTACAGGATGGCTGTGATTTAGAATCTACTAAATAGAAGTGGGTTTAGTTAGAATAAAATGTACATAAAATCCCAGTGGGGCAGTGAATTTATGTTAACGCAGAGAAATTAGTCAGAAAAAGAAAATTATAATTAGCTCACAATTTAAAGAATGTAATCAATGTCACTGAATCAAATATGTAGAACTGTTGAATAGATGTTTTGCTGTGTAGACTATCAGAAATCCCCTCCCGTGTGGTTTACTGTCTCTGAAAACCAGCTAGAAGGTCATCTACGGGTTTGTTCCAACTTCATGGTACTCAACACCACCATAAAAATCTCATACTGCAAGAATTGCAATCTGAGAATATTGACAATACCTATGCTTGCTTCTTTTTTGCTCCTGTCTTATTTCTAAGGGTATCTATGCGTTCTTCAGAAGTGTGGTGATAGATCAGAAGTGTGGTGATAGGCCAACTTCCTCTTGGAAATTCCAGGCTCAATATTTCTCTAATCCTACAAAATATACTTGTAAAGCTATTCATCTTGACATTTAAATAGTACTTTGTTATTTAAATGTTCAATATGTGCTAGTTCAAATTCTTCCAATTGTTAAATAAGCTTCTTGTAGTTAGAATTTCTCACTCTCATTGCCAATGAGTTGGGGTCAACACATACCCTATTTCTGGTTAACAAGGATGTGAATTGCATAGAAGATTGTCCACCTGTATCTCATTGAGCCACTGGTATATTCAAATCACCAGAGGCACAGGATTTTTGTTAAAAGCACAACTCCCTATGCGTGTGTGTATGTGTATGTGTATGTGCATATGTGTATGTGTGTGACACACAGAGAAGTAAATAAATGAACCATATTTCTCAAGCATCTATCCCACCTCACACAATAAGTTGTTAAATACTTTCATTAATGACTGATAACAGAGGTTTCCGGTCCCTCCTCTGGTGCCCTGTGACACATCTATCATTATCACACAGTCCAGATTCCCTATCTCGACTACAGTTGCAGGTGCCCCACCATATGTCCAGGCATGTGGTTCTCAGTAGCTGTAACATGAAGAAACATCTGTTGCAATCAATCTTGGGTTTCTACCTGTCTCCCACCTTGCTAACCTGTTATGATTTCAAGTAAAACTTCTTTCCTTTAACATTATCCTGGATTTTTAAAATTATAAAAGAAAACTAGTAGAAAAGGTTTGACAGTACAAAATGTACTATGTGAAATTCCATCCTCTACAGTTGTTCTATTTTCCCTGCTATTTCCACCTTGATGAGTAACTCACAGCTTCTATACAAAAGTGTGCAGTAAGAGCATCTAGTAGCTACAGGTGGCAGTTGCCTGGTCCAAATGGCACTGAGCCTAGATTAAAAGTTGTGTACCTGTCCATAGGCCTGCCATTTAATGACTCTATGACTTTAGGCAAGCCACTCAAACTTGTTTCATATTTTTGTTAAATGCCATTGAGTATGACTCAAAGCAATCCTATCAACAAGAGACCTGAGCCCTGTCCTATCCTTATCATCCCTGATATATATTTTATTCCATAGCTTCAGCCAGTGTGTCAGTCCATCACATTGAAAGTATTCCTTTCACTGGCTCTTCATCTTTACAAGCATGATGTCCTTTACCAGGGAATAGCCTTTCCTAAGGACATACCCAAAGTACGTGAAATAAAGCTTCACCATTTCGAGGTGTCTAAGGTTTGTCATTAAAAATGTCTTTCCTAGCCAACAATTAACTGTGCTCAGTATTTATTGAAAGGGGATTAGGATAGGATACCAGCCCAACCCTATTAGAGGCTTATATAAGTCACGGGACCTCAGTGTTAGCTCTATTCATCTTGGAATGCATGTCTTCAATGGATGCACCACAATTTTCACTGGCTCGCATACCTACAGTCACATGGGTTCTCTGATGGTCTGAGTCTCTGGGAGAACTTCCAAAAAACCACCAAACCCAAGGGACATAGAGAAGCTAGGAAACAGAACAAAGGAGGGGCTGTTGATGTTGAAAATTATGGACTTACAAAGCAGGTCAAGCATTTCGGACAATGTGGATTCGACACAGAACAAACTCGTAGCTGATCCTTCAGTTGGTTTTCACTGGCACTAAATCGCATATCGTTCATCTTTCTCTTGTGGAGCAGCTAGTGGATTCAACCAAGGGTCTTTGCTTTGGCAGTGCAAATCCTTAATACTGAGCCAACAGATTTCCTTACTTGGATTCACAACCAACATCCTTGGTACCATCACTCAAGAGATGAGGAGGTATAACACGGGAATTGGAAGCAGGAGTGGCATCCACTTCCTAAATAACATGCCTCCAGAAACTCTATGAACTTTGATAAATGTCGATAGTTATAGAGGGGCTTCAGGCCTTTTGTTCATAGGGTCGCTATGAGTCATGCTCGACTTGAAGGCAATCAGTAATAACAACATAACACTGGGAAGTCTACTGTCAGGGATCTCTCCAAAGTTCTGAAGGGCAATGATGTCAAGTTAAAGACTAAGGAGTGCCTGATTCAAGTAATGGTTTTTCCAATCATCTGCTATCCATCTGAGAGCTGGAAAATGAATAAGCATGACTGAAGAAGAATTGATGCCTTTAAGCTGTGATGTTAGAAAAGAATAATGAATATCCCAATAATTGCCAAAAGAAAAGGGGGGGGGAAAAGATATGTCTTGGACAAGGTGCGGCCTGAGGGCTCCTTAGAGGAAAGGATAGCACAGCTCTGCTTCACATACTGTGGGCATGTTGTTGCTGTGTACTGTAAAGTGGCAACAGACAGGGTTTTCAGAGGCAGTAAATCACACAGGAGACTGCCCATCCTCGCCCCGCCCCTTCCCTCCCTTAGCCCCCCACCCCCAGCAGCAGCTCGTGGCCTTCGGGATGGCAGCGCAGCTTCCTGGCTCCCTTTTGGTGGTGTAGTGTTACTCATGAGTTAAGACTGAGTTGCACTGTCAACCGAAAGGAACGAGGTTCGAATCCACCTCTGTGCCGCTGGAGAAAGAAGAGCAGTCCTCTCTTACAGTTCGGTTCCGACTCAAATATACACAATAACAATTAACCATAGCTTTAAACACACTCCAGCACCGCAAGTTTCGTGGATCCTCCAACAAGTAAGGGAGTTCTCCTCCAGACATCCCCGTACCAGAGAGACAGCGCAAAAGCAAAGTGAGAACCCACAAGCGCCAAGCCCTGGCTTCTTGAATGCTGCAAAACCTAGAGGCGTTCTTAGTCTCAAGAAGAAAAGTCTGCTTTCTGCAATTGTAACTCGTGCTTCCCACAGGGCCACCTCACGAACTTAAAATACAACGCAACCAACTCTAACCTAGACTCAAACCCAAGTTTCCCTTCGGCCGGAAGCGGGACCGGCCAGTTAACTCCCATTTCAGCCTCAGCCACGCCCCACCAGGCACCAGATCTGTCACGCCCCCTCACCTCCTTTTTGAGTGTGGCGCGCGCGATGCTTGAGGGCTGTTTGATTGGTTGAAATTTAGCGATATTTCCCATGTGATTGGCTGATAATAGGTAGGGTGGGAAGTAAGAGCATGGGAAGTGAATTGTGGGGATGAAGACTACAGGAGGTGAGTGATAATTGGCTCCTAAATAATAAGGGAGGAGTAAGAGGCGGAAACTGGTTGCAAACCCAGCGTTGGGAGACACGAGTGATGGAAGTAGTTAGGTGCCCCGAACACGGTAAGGAGCCAGAGCCGCGGGGTGGGGTCCCGGCGGGCTCCCTCGAGTCTGCCAGTCTACCAGCGGCCTGATTGGCTTTTTTCTTTCTTTCCTTAGGTGTCTTCTGTTTGCTGAAGACTGGCGTCCGCGATGGTCCAAATAAAGGAAAAAGCTTCTATATATGTCCGGCGGACGCATGCGGATTCGTTCAGGCCACGAAGTAGGTCTTGAGTGGAGCTCGGCGCCCTATACTCCAGGGATCTTGCAGAAAGAGCTTCCGGCCTCAGAGACTGGGAGTGGTAGCGTCCTGGGTTTGTAGCCCTCTATGCAGTTGGAAATCCCATGGTTGTATCGCGAGTTCGCCACAGCTGAGCCCTTCCTTCCCTGGCACTCCTTGCTGAGTAACACCAGTCTGATCACTTTCTCTCTCTGAGCGGCAGATCTCCACACTGCCACTACCACCCTGGCCCCGCACATGTTACATGGTGAATCTGGCAACATTTGGGTACCATTGTTTCCTCTTACTTTGGTTTCTCTTCACCTATCAGTCTTTTACCTATTTGGACTTGCTATCTCATAAAATAAAGAATACACTCAAGCATAAAATCAACAGCAACAAAACACAAGCCGCTACCCTCAAGCTGAACCTGTTTTCAGCGTTTTAAAGTTACTAACTTTTAAAGTGATCAGATTGTCAACCCTAGCTCCTCCTTTTTAACTACTGTAATTAAGTGGTTAGGGAACTCTGGTGGCCTAGGCCACAGAGGGTTGCACTACTAATCCATACCACACTTCTCCGGTGGTTCAAAGCCATCCGTGGCTCCAGGGCAGAAAGATGAGCAATCTTCTCCCATAGGAAATTTATAGCCTCGGAAACCCAATGGAAGATCGGTTATGAGTCAGTTAAGACTTAACAGCAATGAGGTTTTTCTGCACAAAAAGACTGATAGTCCAAAGAATCATGTTACTGTAGGGATTAAATCAGTCCAAAGAATCATGTTACTGTAGGGATTAAATCTCAAAGAAACTTAAAAGACTTGTATTTACATTTACAGGATGGAAAGCTGAGGCCCAGATACGTTGTGTCCTTTCTAAAGTGATAAAAGTTATTACTCTCACATTTTAGAGCATATGTGAATTTAAAAACTGTCACAGTCGACATTCTTTCTGCTTTTATTCAGCTGAGCTTCATTTTAAAAGTATTTCTTTTTCATACATAAGGCATGAACTTAGTATCTGCTAGAGAATAAAGTTCTTTATGTATCTCGCGACTTTACATGTTTCTCCTTTGGGTTTAGGTGATTTGTGTGTAATGCTTTGAAACTAAGTGAAAGACTGCATCCTTTTTCAGACCTAGAAACTTATAGAAAAGACCATTTTCTTAGTTTTCCAGTAAGTTATTTTTCTCATTTGAAAGGAAATATTGGGATTCAGTTTCATTAAATGCAAAATGAGTTTTTGAGTGTCAAAGTCTTTGGAAGGGTCCATGCAAATGTTACATGAAGGTTTTCTATTTTCTAATTTCATTAATTTCTTTCCTAGCTCAAATTTTATGTTTACCTTAACTAAGTATTAATAGTGATCTAATCCCTACATTAACATACTTCTTTGGACTATCAGTATTAATATGGGTCAGTTTCGACTCTATGGTACACATCAACAACTATAGATATAGATATCTAAATATAAGCAAAAATAAATGAGGTGTTACAGACCTTCACTCAAACTTGTCTGTTCTGAAATGTTAAAGATAATAAATTATTTTTATAATAACATGTGAAGGGGGAATTTAAGATTTATTTATGCCAAACATGGAGCAAATTAGTAAAATGTGTTGTTGGAGGTAGAAATAGTATTGCTTAATGACTGCTGACAGTTTAGTAAAGAAAAAAGGATAAGAGAACTTAGAGGAAGTCAGCCTTCTGGACTTCAGCCATTGCTGGTATCATAGTGTAGAAGTTTAGGAGTGGTTTCAAACTTTTTGAAAAGTCATCAAGAAATGATAGACTCATTATCATGCTCTGAGGTAGTAAAGGGAGAGTGAAAGCTATGATCCTGTACCAGAGGAATGCACAGGGACTTAAGAATGTGTAAATCATGCATGGACTTGCTTTTAAAACACATAGTTTGTGTTTTAGGATGTTGATTTTTATTCCTTGTCTCATAAAATAAAGAATTTTAATTTTTATTTTCTCTAGCATTCCTGTTGCCTTTTGTTTATTGCATGAGAACTTTATGGTAGAGCTTCAGGGTTTGCTTCTGCCAAAAGGCAAGGAAGAATACAGGTAAGTGTCTAAAAGGAAGATGTAAAGGTATTTAATTTTAATTTTCTCTGAAAGAGTTGTAGCCAGATATTCTTTCTTAGGAATGACTTTAAAAAATATTAGTTTAATAATATTTGAATGTTCTTTATAGATATCATTATAATAAACATTGTAAAAGTTGGTTTATATATGATGGAGTCTTAGCCCATGTTCGTGGTAGGCAAGAGCAAATACCAGAAACTCATTAAATGTGAAGGGCAGTATATGATTAATGTTGATATAATCCATTTGTGGTACTATCCTAAAGTTGGCTTTTTCAGCCATTACATTAGCCTCCTCTTGTTTTCCAGCTGTCTTAACTGCAGACAAATGGTTTTGCAAATTATCAACAGCTGCAGGACTAGGATAAGAGGTAGAAAGCTCTTGTCACACTGGGTAGCAAGACTTGAGGGAGTCTGGGAAAAGACCCTGTTGAGAGTGAGAGCCGGATGATGGTGATGGAGAGACTGTGGCATTGCCCTGCAGAAACTGTGGCAAGGTGTAATCAGGAACCCTGAGATAAAGGCCACAGTTCAAGGTTTTTGCTGTTCTTGCCAGATGATTTAAGAAAAAGCTAACTGGAAGGGGAGCGCTTGTGGCCTAGTGGCAAGGAGCTGCAACTACAATCCCAGAGGCGCACAGTTCAAATCCACCAGATGCTCTGCTGGGGAAGGAGGGACAATCCCCTCCTGTACCAGTAAGATCTGATTTGACGGTACACTCACACAAAAAATAATAAAATAAAGTTAAAAAAAAGGCTAACTGGAGCCTGGACTCATTGAGAATTATACCTTGGGACTACTAGGCTAAAACTTGGGTTTGCATTGGGTGATATTTTTTTGCCTCTTCCACTCTCCAGAATATTTCCCTAAAAAACCCCACTCTAGGTACCACAAGTGTGAGTAAAGTATGAGTCAATGATGAGTATCAGATCTCTATGATTGATAGAAAAAGGTGCAGGAGCAGGGAGGACAATGTGTCTGACCTACTAGCTGTTTACTGCTGTGGATGTTATTAAGGGACAGTTCCTTTATGAAGCAGGTAGAACTCGGCCATCCTCACATTGTATCTGCTTTCTTTACACCACTAATCTTAAAGACAGTATTGCTTGTACTGGTGTGTGTGTGTGCATATTTATATTTGATTCTGATTTATCACGAGTAGTATCTATTGCTGCAATTTATAGAAGCATTTCCATCACCACGGGAACTGTCACCATCCCCATCATAAATCTATTCTTTATAAAATAAAGTAATTTTAAAAATGTTAGAGTGCCTTCTTAAAGCAGTAGTAAGTGTGTCAGTTTAATAAAAAAAGTTACATAAATTGAATCATATAGTAAAACTCTTAGAGATTTTTTTTCTCAATTTAAGCATTGTCCTTTTTTAAAAAATAGCATTAAGACTTCTTGATATAAGACTTATGATAAATATAGGGAATATTTCTTCCTGTCCAGCTGTATTAATAGTGTACTGCAAGGAGTGGTTCTGTTGCTTGCCACTGGAGAAACCAATCTTGGAATCTGGTTGAAATGAAAAAGTAGATTTAGTATGTGGTATATATGATGGAAGCAGGAACAGCATCCACTTCCTAAACAACATGACTCTAAAAACTCTTATGAACTTTGAGAAATGATGATAGTTATAGAAAGCCTTCAGGTCTTCTGTTCATAGGGTCACTATGAGTTGTGCTTGATTTGATGGCAATCAACAACAACAACACAGTAGATATGATAAGGATCTCTGGTGGCCTAGTGGGTATGGATTTGTACTGCCAACCCACAGGAAGGTAGTTCAAATCAACAGCTGCTCCAGGGTAGAATGATGGGCAGTCTGTGTGCTATACAACCTGTGAAAATCTGCAGGAAGGTCACATGACTAATTTCTGACTCAACAAATCTGCAGGAAGGTCACATGACTAATTTCTGACTCAACAAATCTGCAGGAAGGTCACATGACTAATTTCTGACTCTACAGCAATGAGTGAATAAGTATATAAGAGACAGGGGATGTGAGCTTTCCAAGTATGTCTCAGAAAAAGAAAATTGTTAAGAGTATGTCTAGGTTAGGTTAAGGGCATGGGGAAAAGCTTGTGTATATTTAGCACTCAAGTTGCAATACTGAAGAATTCTATGGGCAAAATAATAAATAATGATGCAAACATCAAAATAAGATGGACTGTGCCAGTCAGATCCTATTTGATAGTGCGCGCGCACACACACACACACACACACACACACACACACAATAAAATTATAAAAGAATTTAAAAAAAATATGGAAAGAATACACTGAATTTCTGTACCAAAAAGAATTGGCTGATCCTGAACCATTTTGGAAAGTAGTTACAGTATTAGCTTAAAGTTGGCTTTTTTAGCCATTACCTTAGCCCGCTCTGGTCTCCAGCTACCTTAAGTGCAGATACATGATCTTGCAGATTATCAATAGCCATGAGGCTAATTACAGTGATTAATTACCACTTGGCCAACTGACTGGAAGAGATCTATATTTGTTCCCATTCCAAAGAAAGGTGACCCAGCTGAGTCTGAGTGTAGAAACTACAGAACAGTGTCATTGATTTCACATGCAAGCAAGATTCTGCTGAAGATAATCCAAAAATGATTAGAACAGCACATCAGCAGAGAACTGCCGGAAGTCCAGGCTGGGTTTAGAAGGGGTCGTGGTACTAGGGATATTGTTGCTGATGTTAGATGGATCTTGGCTGAAAGCAGAGAACACCAGAAGAATGTCTATCTGTGTTTCATTGATTATGCAAAGACATTTGACTGTGTGGATCATAACAAACTGTGGCTGACTCTGAGAAGAATGGGAATCCCAGAACATTTAATTGTGCTAATGCGAAACCTGTACTTGGACCAAGAGGCAGTAGTCAGAACAGAGCAGGGTAACACTGCATGGTTCAAAATTGGGACGGGTGTACGCAAGGGATGTATCCTGTCTCCATACCTTTTCAACATGTATGCAGAGCAGATTATCCGAGAAGCTGGGCTCTATGAGGAGAATTGTGGCATCAGGATTGGTGGAAGATCTATTAACAATCTGCGTTATGCAGATGACACAACCCTGCTTGCTGAAACCGAGGAGGACCTTATGCACTTGCTGCGAAGGGTCAAGGACTGCAGCCTTCAGTATGGACTGAGGCTCAATGTCAAGAAGACAAAGATTCTCACCACTGGACCAATTGGCAGCGTTAGGATGGATGGCGAAGAGATTCAGATTGTTCACAGCTTCAGTTTGCTCGGCTCCACAGTCAACACTCTTGGCACCAGCAGTCAGGAAATCAAAAAGCGTATCGCGATGGGAAAGTCTGCTGTTAGGGACCACTCTAAAGTACTCAGGAACAACGGTGTCTCTCTGGAGACTAAGGTGCGCCTGATACAGGCCTTGGTATTTACAATCGCTTGTTATGCATCAGAGAGTTGGACAATGACTAGGGAGGACAGAAGGAGAGTGGATGCTTTTGAGCTGTGGTGCTGGAGAAGAGTACTGAATGTACCATGGACTGCCAGGGAAACAAACAGATTCATCTTGGAGAGGATTAAACTAAGCTACTCCTTGGAGGCAAGGATTCTGGGGCTTTGTCTGACATACTTTGGACATGTTGACAGAAGGGACGGGTCCTTGGAGAGGGACATCATGCTTGGGAGGGTGGAGGGACAGCGCAGGAGGGGAAGACCCTCTATGAGATGGATTGATTCGGTGACTGGGGTAATCGGGATGGGTGTGTCAGAGGCAGTGCGGTTGGCGCAGGATAGAGCAGGGTTTAGGGCTGTTGTGCATAGGGTCGCTATGAGTCGAAAACGACTCGACGGCACATAACAACAACAACATTTATATGAGAAACTGAGATCTTTTATCCCATCCGAAGCTGGTTTTAAAAAGAAATATAATTTTATTTAAATTAATTTTTCTAAAAGATAATCTTAGTAAAAATTAAGTATTTGTAAAGAGTAATGTGTTTTTTTATGGGTTTTTCAGTATTGTCTGCTTTTCAGTATCATCTTGTTTTCAGATGAGTGGAACTTGATATCATTTTAGCTACTGTCTTAGTTATTGAGTCCTGCTAGTGGTACAACACTCTTCTGTCAGTATGTTGTACTGAGGTAATCTGGGATTGCTGTAAAGCTGAAACTTGTGCCATTGAGATGTCAGTGTCTGTGGAGGACAATGTTTGATGGAGCTTCCAGTTTTAGACAGGTTTGGAAGCAGGAGTGGCATCCACTTCCTAAACAAGATGTCTCTGGAAATTCTATGACCTTTGAAAAACAATGATAGTTATAGAAAGGCTTCAGGCCTTTTGTTCATAGGGTGGCTATGAGTTGTGCTCAGCTCGAAGGCAATCAACAGCAACAATGGGACTGGAATAAGAGAGGGAGCACTTCCCACACTGAGCAGCAAGACTTGAGGAAGATTATGTCAAGGCCCTGTTGAGAATGAGATCCTGGAGCGAGACCCTGGTAATGTTGGTGGAGAAATTGTGGCAAGCTGTAACCAGAGGAACCTGAGATGAAGACCATAGTTCAAAGTTTTTACTGATAATGAAAGGAAAAACTGACTGCTGAACTCAAACCAGAGCCTGGACAAATTGAGGAATTGTGCTTTGGGATGGCTGTGCTAAAACCTGGTGCATTGGGTGATGCTCTTTGCCCCCCCCCCTCCAACTTACTTCCCTAATAAACCTCACTCTCGGTATCACAACTGTGAATAAAAAGTCTGTGAGTCAACAATTAATAAATTAACCTCTTGCTGTTGGTGTGTCTCTAAAGGCAACGTGGGGCTGGTCTATGGGCTCTTTACCTGCTTTCCGTTCTGAGGTGGTGAGGGATTGTGTTATTCTCACCCTGTTTGGCCCTTTCAGAAAGACCCTTACGACCCTGTGTCCCATTCTTCACTAAAGGCATTGGCAGAAATAAGGCC
>NW_006400012.1:2037578-2039960 GCF_000299155.1 Elephantulus edwardii
AACAGTGAATGAATATTTAAAATAAGAAATTAAAATAATTTTTTAAGAAAGGTAAACTGGGAAGGGGGTGGGAGGAAAATGTGCAACAATAAGTGAATAAAAACCCAACTTTTCTATAAACTTTTGTTGTAATCACAGTTGTTATGTGCCATCGATTTGCTTGCAACTCAGAGACCTTATGTATAACAGCTGTGAACCCTGCTCTATCCTGTAAAAAATTTAAAAAAAAAAAACAAACAACAACAACCAAAGAAATCAAAAGACACATTTCATTAGGAAACTGTGAGGTCAAGGATATCTTGAAAGTGCTAAAAGCAAGGATATCTGTTTAAATACATGATACCTAATGCAAGCCATGGTATTTTCAGTTGCTTCCTATGCATCTGAAAGTTGGACAGTGAATAAACGAGAGTGAAGAAGAACTGTTGCTTTTGAATTATGGTGCTCATGAAGAGTATTAACTGCCAAAAAAAGCAAACCAGTCTGACTTGAAGGAAGTATAACCAGGTTACTCCTTGGAGGCAAAGATAGTGAAACTTTGTCTCACATATTCTGGGCCTGTTGTCAGGAAAGACCAGTCCTTTAAAAGAGACATCATGTTAGGAAAGTTGGACAGTTAGAGCGGAAGACCTCACCATTATGAATTGACACAGTGACTGTAAACAATGAGCTCAAGCATATCAGAAACTGAGGATAGCACAAGATAGCAAAGTTCAGATCTTATATTAATAAGGTCCATATGAATTATAGTCAACTATATGGCACCTAACAGCAACTAAAGAAAGGTTGTCCATTTGAACGCGTCCAGTATGATCTGACTCCCAGAGAGCCCTGTGGCAGTTTTACTTTACCACCCATGGAATCACCATGAATCAGAATTGACTTGGCGGCAACTGGTTGAGTTTTGGATTTTTATTGATTGCCTAGGTCCCTGGAGTATTACAGTAGTTTGATCTGGGTTATTAGCCTAAAGATTAGTCTGTTTAACAGAAAGGTCTAGTGGTCTCCTTCAGTGAGGGAAAACAGAAGGAGGGGATGAATGATGCATACTGCATTGAAACAGATGAGGGAGAGAACTGTTTTAAAAAGGATATATGATTGGGCATTATTGTCATGACAGGAGTCCAGAATGAAGGCTGCATAGTAGAGTGGACTTAGGGGGAGGGATTGCATAACGATGAAAGATTTTTCTTTTACTTTTCAAAAATGACTTGGCGGGGAGGGGGTGGGTAGGGAGAAAAGTACAACAATGAATGACTGGAAACCCTAAGTCTCTGTAAACTTTTGTTAAAGTTAATTAAAAATATGGAACAGTTCTACTTTGTAACACTTTGTGGTCACTATAAGTCCCATTTGACTCAATGACAGCAAGGTTTTTTGTCATTTTAAAGAATTAATGCAGGGAAAAGGAAGGAGAGAAGGGAGGTGGAAGAAGGGAGAAGGAGGGAAAAATGCACTAGGAGAGGAGAGATGTTTCATGGATTGGGGGGGAGGGAGTGAAGGAAAAGGCAAGGTGTAATGGAGATTTGATGAGATAGGGTGATAAAAGCCATTGAAAATGATTAATTACATATCAAAAAGCTGGACAGTGAGTAGGGGTGATAGAAGGAGAAGGAGAATTGATGCCTTTGAGCTGTGGTGCTGGAGAAGAGTGTTGAATATACCATGGACTGCTAAGGGAAAAAAAACCAAGTTTGTCCTGTAGAGAGTGAAGCCAGGCTGCTCCTTGGAAGCAAAGATTCTGAATCTTTCTCTGATATTTTGAGAATATTGCAAGGAAGGACTGTCCTTTGAGAGGGACATTATACTTGGGAGGGTGGAGGAACAGCACAAGAAAGACCTTCAATGAGATGGATTGACTCTGACAGGGGTAATGGGCGTAGGTGTGTCAGAAACAATAAGGTTACATTAGAGTAGGGTTCAGAGCTGATATATATAGGGTCACTCAGAGTCATAGGCAACTTGAGGGCACATAACAACACATGAATGAAACAAAGTATATGAATGCTTGTAAGAAAACCATTAAAAAAGGAAAAAGTAGAATGCCTGTTGCATACCATGAATGTTCATCATCTGTTAGCCTTTATATAGAATTTTTTGTGGTAGGTTTCAATGTTCCTCTTTTACAGATAAGGAAAATAAGACTAAAATTAGAAAAAGAATTTTCAGTTTCATAGAAGAATGTCTATGTTTCATTGATACGCAGAGGCGTTTGACTGTGTGGATCATAACAAACTGTGGCTGACTCTGAGAAGAATGGGAATCCCAGAACATTTAATCGTGCTAATGCGAAACCTATACTTGGACCAGGAGGCAGTTGTCAGAACAGAGCAGGGTAACACTGCATGGTTCAAAATTGGGAAGGGTGTACGCCAGGGATGT
>NW_006400012.1:2040770-2062717 GCF_000299155.1 Elephantulus edwardii
ACTCGATGGCACATAACAACAACAACAAGTCTTCCGAATGGCACAGCTGGTATTCAGATTTAGATTTGACTTGATTCCAGACAGATCTGTTACTTGAAAGACGGACATATCTGTTATTTGAAAGATGATAGGTGTGATGTAAGGCAGTACCTAAGGAGGTGGTATGTATGATTGGCCTGGAGAAAATCTGCTAAAGAATTGGTAAGACTGCCCTGGTAATGTAACCCTAATGGCATAGTGTGTAATGTATAGGCCTGTTAACCCAAAGGTTACTGGTGGTTTTGAATTGACCAGTGGTTTGAATTTGCCAGTTGGTTCAAAGATGGGCATTCGCCTTGCATAAAGATTTACAGTCTTGACAACCCATTGGAAGATAGGTGTGAGTCAGAACCGACTCAGTGACACTAGGTTGAATTAATGTCCAGATGGGAAATTGAGTTAAAATCTATCTCTTCCTCCATTTTCTTCCCTGGAATAGTGATCTTTGTGCGGTTCTTTGGCATTTGCTACTACCTGAATTGTGTAGTGCACTTTGATACTTCATCATTTACTTACTAAATACTTTCCAAGTTAGAGTATATGGGTGACAGAATCATCGTTAAGCAAAGCAAGAATGAAAGACATTGGGAATAAAGGGTTCAAATGTGTAGCTCATATACTAGCTACTGATTAAATAGGTCTCAGGTATATGAATGTGTGGCTTTGAAGAAAGGTCTGAACTGAAGACAGAATTTCAAGACCTTGCCTTTAAAATACTCAACTTAGAGACTTAAAAATTACTATTATTTTAGAATGTGAGAGAAAAAGTATGCTAAGTATTTCCTTTAGCCCAAATCTAGACTCCATAATTAAAAGCTTCTTATAACCCACGGGCAGGTCAGCTTTGTTTCTGACTCAAGGACAGTTAGTGAGTTTAAAGGTTTTTCTGAGTAGTGGCGTAGTGTGTTATATGCTGCGCTGCTGAAAGGCCCCTGATTTGATATTCCTGTGCACTGCAGAAGAAAGGTCGGCAGTCTGTTCCTGTAGAAATTTACAGCCCCAGGAACCTGTTAGACGGTCACTGTGTGTCAGAACTATCTTGACCCCAGTGGGTTTTTAGGATGATTATAACTTAAAAGGGTTATTTTAGTACAGATAAATTGTAGTTCTATAATCCAGAGAAATAAGTTACCCTGTTAGGTGGTTCAGGGTGGAAATTTAGATGGTGGTAAGTAAACTCATATGTGATTAATTCCTTGTTATTGTTATTTGCCGTCGAGTCGCTAGAGACTCATAGTGACCCTAGGTACAATAGCTCTGAACTCCACTCTGTCCTGAGCAAACCTCACTGGCTCTGCCTTACCTCCGTCACTGAGTTTCACCCTTTCCAGGACTTCTCCAGCACCACAACTCCTGAAGTCCTTGTGCCCTGAAGATGATGCCTTTATATTTAAAGCTTACTATGGCTAGCAGTGAGGCTCATGCAACAAAGAGAAGGTGTAAATCAAGACTAAACAAACACACTGAGACCCACACCCACACTCTCCATCCCACCCCCTATACTGTTGTCAAGTCACTCCAACTCATAGTGACCCTAACCTGCTGGGACAGCAGTGGAGTTAAATCTGACACATGGCAACTTTGTAGGATGGAGGAGGACTTCCATATAGGATTCCCAAGGCTGTAAATTGTGAAGGCCTTGTAAATCCAAGGTGTTCAGAAAGAAGGAAGACTGGATTTTCTTTCTTCTTTAGAGTGACTGGTAGGTTTAAACCGTTAGCCTCGTAGTTAGCAGCAAAGCACCTCAACTACAGCACCACCAGAGCTCCTAGAGACTTAGTGACTTAATGTTATGAATTATTGAGTTGGAATCAACGCCAGCTGACCCTCCAGCGGGTTTTGAGAGGCAGTAAATCACATGGTGGAGATTGCCCATTGTCCCCTTCTGGCAGCTGGTGGATCCAAAGCACATGGCTTCAGGTTGGAATCACAGCTCCTGACCATAGAGCTTCCCATCTTTACCCTGTGGAACAGCTCGTGGGTTTTTATATGGTGGCATGTGGCTGTAAATGTTATCCCATCTTTACTCAGTGGAATGGCTGGTGGGTTTTTATGCCTGATCTTACTTGCTGTGCATCAGAGAGCTGGACAATGATTAAGGATAATGAAGAATTGATGCCTTTGAGTTGTGGTGTTGAAGACTAGTAAATATACTGTGGACTGCTAAGAGAACAAACAGGTCTTGGAGAGGGTGAAACCAGGCTGTTCTGTGGAGGCAAGAATTTTATTTATTTTATTTTTTATGGTATATATATCAGCAGAGGATGACAAAGCAAAATATTACAATGAAATGTGCAAGGAGCTGGAGTCAGAAAATCAAAAGGGCTGAACTTGTTCAGCATTTCTTAAGCTCAAAGAACTGAAGAAGAAATTCAAACCTCGAGTTGCTATAATCAAGGATGCTTTAGGCAGAATATTAAATGATCCAGGAAGTATTAAAAGAAGATGGAAGAAAAATACTGAGTCACTGTATCAAAAGGAATTGGCAGACACAGAAGAATTTAATGAAATAACATAAGAGCAAGAGCCTATGGTGATGAAGAAGTTCAAGCTGCTTTGAAGGAAATAGCAAAAAGTAAAGCCCAAGGAATAGATGGTATACCAATTGGCATATTTCAGCTAACAGATGCTGCCCTGGATGTGCTCACCAAGTTGTGCTAAGAAATCTGGAGAACAACCACTGGAAGAGATCGATATTTGTTCCCATTCCAAAAGCAGGGTGACCCAACAGAGTATGGAAACTATAGAACAATATCATTGATTTCACATGCAAGCAAGATTCTACTGAAGATTATCCAAAACAACTGGAACAGCACATCAGCAGAGAACTGCCAGAAGTACAGGCTGGGTTTAGAAGGGGTCGTGGCACTAGGGATATTGTAGCTGATGTTAGATGGATCTTGGCTGAAAGCAGAGAATACCAGAAGAATGTCTGTCTGTGTTTCATTGACTATGCAAAGGCTTTTGACTGTGTGGATCATAACAAACTGTGGCTGACTCTGAGCAGAATGGGAATCCCAGAAAAATTGATTGTGCTAATGCGAAACATATTCTTGGACCACGTCAGAACAGAACAAGGAAACACTACATGGCTCAAAATTGGAAAGGGTGTATGCCACGGATGTGTCCTATCTCCATACCTTTTCAACCTGTATGCAGAACAGATTATCCAAGAGGACGGGCTCTATGAGGAGAAGTGTGGCGTCAGGATTGGTGGAAGATCTATCAACAGTCTGTGTTATGCAGATGACACAACCCTGCTTGCTGAAACTGAGAAAGACATGAAACGCTTGCTGCAGAGGGTCAAAGACTGCACCCTCCAGTTTGGATTGAGGTTCAATGTCAAGAAGACAAAAGATTTTCACCACTGGGCCAAATGGCACCATCAGGATTGATGGTGGAAAGATTGAGATTGTTCACAGCTTTAGTTTGCTTGGCTCCACAGTCAACACTTGGCACCAGTAGCCAGGAAATTAAAAGGCGTATTGTCAAGGGAGCTCTGGTGGCCTAGTGGAAAGATGCTGCCCTGCAATCTCAGAGGTACACGGTTCACATCCACCAGATGCTCTGCTGGAGAAGGAGGGGGCAATCTCCTCCTGCACCAGTCAGATCTGATTTGACGGTACACGTAAAAATACAATTAAAAACAAAAAGGCGTATTGTCATGGGAAAGTCTGCTGTTAGGGACCTCTCCAAAGTACTGAAGAGCAATGGTGTCACTCTGGAGACCAAGGTGCACCTGATACAGGCCAGGGACTTTGCAATCACTTGTAATGCATCAGAGTGTTGGACAATGACTAGGCAGGATAGAAGGAGAATTGATGCCTTTGAGCTGTGGTGCTGGAGAAGAGTATTGAATGTACCCTGGGCTGCTAAGAAAACAAACAGATTCAACCTGGAGATGGTTAAATCAGGCTGCTCCTTGGAGGCAAGGATTCTGAGGCTTCTTCTTATATACTTTGGAAATTTTGTAAGGAAGGACCAGTCCTTGGAGAGGGACATCATGCTTGGGAGGGTGGAGGGACAGCACAGGAGAGGAAGACCCTCTATTAGGTGCATTGATTCAGTGACTGGGGTAATCGGGATGGGTGTGTCTGAGGCAGTGTGATTGGTGCAGGATAGAGCAGGGTTTAGGGCTGTGGTACATAGGGTCGCTATGAGTTGCAAGCGACTCAACGGCACATAACAACTTGTGTGTGTGTGTGTGTTGTTATTAGGTGCTGTCGGGTTGAGCACAACTCAGCAACACAATGAACAAAAGATCTGAACCCTGTTCTGTCCTGTGCCATCTTCACACTTTCTGTGACAAAAGAGCTCATTTCAGTAGTCACCTTATCAATCCTGTACTCTTCCCAACATCTTGTCTCTCTCCAAGGAATAACACTTCCTAACAACATGTCCAAAGTATGTGAGGCAAAACTTCATTCTTGCCTCCAAAGAACACTCCAGCTGTACCATCTACATCACATATTTGTTCATTCTCTTGGCCATCTATGGTATGTTCAGTGATCTTCTCCAACGTCATAGCTCAAAAGCATCAATTCTTTTTCTGTCATCCTTATTCATCGTCCAGGTCTTGTACGTACAGCTAGTAATTTGAAAGACTGTGACCTGAATCAGACACACCTTAGTCCTCAAACTGACATCACTACTCCTCAATAATTTGGAAAGGTCCCTAACTACAGATTTTTTCAGTGCAATATATCTCCTTATTTCCTGACTGCTCCTAGTAAGTAGACTGTTTTATACTTGATATTGCCAATCTCTTTTTTAAAAGCCATTCTGAAATGAGTAGCTGTAATTTGCATTTCTGTAATAGCTGATAATATTTTGTTAACCAACATGGGAGGCAAGAATTTTGAAGTTCCATCTGATACGCTTTGGACATGTTGCAAGGAAGCCTAGTCCTTGGAGAGGGACATCATGCTTGGAAGTGTGGAGGGACAGCCCAAGAGAGGAAGTTCCTTGAGAGAGATGAGATGGATTGACTCAGTAACTGGCGTAATCAGGGCAGATGTGTCAGAGTCAATGAAATTGACTTGGAATAGGGCAGAGTTGAGAGCTGTTGTGCGTTGGGTCAATAGGAGTTTGAATGGACTCCAGAGCACATAACTTGGCTATGTCTGTGTGCAGTTCTTTATTTTAACACCAGGTGGTGCTACTTACCTGGCTCTAGAGCCTTGGCCCTTAGGCAATGAAGAATACCAGGCTACTGTGTGCCAGCAAGGCAACATTTGCAGACATTCCTTTCATGCACTGTAGAGCAGCCTCTCTGCCGATCACGTGCCTGTGCGTCTGTCGAAGGCTTTGCACAACTTTTGCTGTCATCCTGGGCAAACCCAAGAGGGTAGTTACCTGCTTCTACCCCTAGAGCCCTGGCCGATTGGCAAGAAGGGGACAGTCATGACTTTCTTATATGATTGGTGTCCACAGCAGGTGAGCTGGCTGCCCTGCAGAGTGAAGTGTTTGAATATCATGAGTGATGAGTATCAATTTCTGGCACCCCTCATGGGATGTGCCAATAACCTCAGTCCTGGTTTTTCCCATGCCAAGTAAATGAACAGAGTGTCCTCCTTCAAAAAATAAGAATAATACTAGCATAGGTTAGTCACTCAGTAGAACCAAAATAAAGAAATCTTAACATGAACAATGTGGCCCACTTTTTTTTTATGCATGTTGGATATTGTCATTGAACTCTTGACCTCATATTCATTCATTCACTCAACTTTATTTTCTTTTTCTTGAGAATATAGAGTCAAAGTAGAAGGAATGTTTATTTCAAAATACTTTTTTTCTAACACTTTAGTCTTTATTCATAGCAAACATCTTGTGTGCTTGATTATTGAGTAAGATTAGGATGGAAGTCCAATCCTCATATGTTAGTCTAGTAGTAGAGGGAGTGTTTCAGCATGAGCTAAACTCATGCAGAAGGCCTGTGACTCCACCACTCAGTAAAGCCTGTGACTTACAGTGGAGTTCATATGTGTGTGTAAAAGCGAAACTCACTGCTGTGGAGTCAGTTCTGATACAGAAGAGCCCCACAGGGTTTTTAGGCTGTAAACCTTTACAGGAGCAAATTGCTTCATCTTTTTTGGGATCGTTGGTGGGTTTGAACCAGCAGCCTTTTGACTGGCAGCCCAGTGCTTTATGCACTATACCATTAGAGCTCTTCATATGTATAGCTATAATAGTATTATATTAAATATTTATTACAGAGATTGAGATTGAGAGTGGCTTAGTAGTAAGGAGTTGCACTGCCAACACAAAGGGCTTGCATCTCCTTTCATGCAATTTCCGGACTAAAAACTCACTGTAGGGTCAGCTATGAGTCAGATCCAACTCAGGGGTACATAACATGAGAGAGAGAGAGAGAGAGAGAGTGTGTGTGTCTGTGTGTGTGTCTCACACACACACAGACACACACACAGAGCACACATATAAAACCTTTTTATAATATGTATTGTTATATATTTTAGCAGAATATTAAATGATCCAGGAAATATTAAAAGAAGATAGAAAGATATAATGAGTCCCTGTATCGAAAGGAATTGGCAAACACAGAAGAATTTCATGAAACAACGTGTGAACAAAAGCCTATGGTGATGAAAGAAGAAGTTCAGGCTGCTTTGAAGGAAATGGCAAAAAATAAGGCCCCAGGAATAGATGGTATACCAATTGACATATTTCAATTAACAGATGCTGTCCTGGACGTGCTCACCAAGTTGTGCCAAGAAATCTGGAGAACAACCACTTGGCCAGCTGACTGGAAGAGATCTATATTTGTTCCCATCCCAAAGCAGGGTGACCCAACAGAGTGTGGAAACTAGAAAAATCTCATTTATTCCACATGCAATCAAGATTCTACTGAAGATTATCCAAAAACGACTGGAACAGCATATCAGCAGAGAACTGCCAGAAGTCCAGGCTGGTTTTAGAAGAGGTCATGGTACTAGAGATATTGTAGCTGATGTTAGATGGATCTTAGCTGAAAGCAGGAAATACCAGAGGAATGTCTATCTGTGTTTCATTGACTATGCAAAGACATTTGACTGTGTGGATCACAACAAACTGTGGCTTACTCTGAGAAGAATGGGAATTCCAGAACAGTTGATCGTGATAATGCGAAACCTATACTTGGACCAGGAGGCAGTCGTCAGAACAGAGCAAGGGAACACTGCATGGTTCAAAATTAGGACGGGCATACGCCAGGGATGCGTCCTATCCATACCTTTTCAACCTGTATGCAGAACAGATTATCCGGGAAGCTGGGCTCTATGAGGAGAAATGTGGGGTCAAGATTGGTGGAAGAGCTATCAGCAATCTGAGTTATGCAGATGACACAACCCTGCTTGCTGAAACTGAGGAGAAGGGCAAAAAAAAGAAAGGAGGAAATCAGAAGTAACCTGCTGATTGTTAAATGATTATTTACAGGCAGGTAAAATGGTAAAGCTGACAAAGCAAATGGAATACTCAGTAAAGAATAAATGAAAGTAAGTTTGTTTGAAAAGTTTTAGCAAGTAAGAAAGCAATAGAACAAAGCACAAACTTTCAAAAGTTCCCCTCGTTAATTTAAAAAGACTGGAAAAAAATGGAAGCAGAGGGATGAGGATGTGCAGGAGGAGAGGGGATAAATCATGGAGTTCTACAATTTGATGGGTGGGGGTTAAGGGAAATTGGAAGATTCTGTTCTTTAATGTATTTTAATTTTGTAAATATACTAGTATAAAAAAACTGTCAACAATGAGTAAATGAAAATTAACTTTTCTGTAAAAAAATTGGGTAGAGGAAAAAACAAGATTCTGGACAGAAATGCATAAACAGAACAGTGAATTTATGAACAAACTAGGAGATTGACAACAGTGAGCTAATGATAATTGATATTTATGAAGTCTTTCATATGGACCATGCTCTTCTGAGTCTTTATGTGTACTAATGCATTTAATCATTACTGTGTCCATATTTTGTTGTTGTTAGGTGCCATCAAGTTGAGTCCCGCTCAGCAACCCTGTGAACAAAAGATCTGAACATTGTTCTATGCTGTGTCATCCTTGTACTTCCTAACACATAAGAGCCTATTGTAGCAGTCACCATGTCAGTCCACCTAGTTGAAGGTCTTCCTCTCCTTCGCTCATCTTCCACCTTTCCCAGCATCATGTCTTTCTCCAAGGAATAGTCCCATCTAGCAACATGCCCAAAGTATGTGAGGTGAAGGCTCATCATTCTTGTCTCCAGAAAGTACTTCAGTTGCACTCTCTGCAAGATAAATCTGTCTGTCTGTTCTCTTGGCCCTCCATGGGATGTTCAGTGCTCTTCTCCAGTACCACAGCTCAAAGGCGTCAATTCTTTTTCTGTCATTCTTTTCCTTGTCCAGCTCTCAGATGCATAGCAAGTAATAGGGAAGACCATGACCTGAATCAGATGCAACTTAGTCCTTAAACTGACATCATTAACTCCTCAACAATTTGGAGAGGTCCCTAACTGCAGATTTCCCCAGTGCAATGTATTTCCTTCTTTTCCAACTGCTGGTACCAAGGATGTTAATTGTGGGTTCAAGCAAGATGAAGCTGTTGACAGTTTCCGTATTCTCTCCATCTATCATGACACTGCTTATCGGTCCAGTGGGAAGAATCTGTTTTCTAGACATTGAGATGCAGTCCATACTGAAGGCTGCATTCCTCCTCACTTTGAAGCAAGGTTGTGTCATCTGCATAACGTAGGTTATTGATGAGTCCCTCTTACCCTGATGTCCCTCTCCTCCTCATAGAGTTTAGCTTCTCAGATAATTTGCTAAGCATACAGTTTGAATAGGTGTGGAGAGAGAATACAACCCAGATATACTCCCTTCTCAGTTTTAGCTCTTGCTCTGTTCACACAACAGCCTCCTGGTCCAGGTATAGGTTCCTCATGAGCACAATTAAGTGCTCTGGGATTCCCATTCCTAATGTCAACCTCAACTTGTTATGATCACACAGTATTTTTAGTCCATAAAATAGTCATTAAAGCAAAAATAGACATTCTTCTGGTATTCTTTACTTTCAGCTGGGATGCATCTGACATCAGCAATGATATCCCTGGTGCCATGGCCTCTTGTAAATCCTGCTTGAATTTCTGGCTTTTGAATGCTCTTCAGCAGTATATGCATATAAGGTTTTAGTCAAACAAAACTCAAGGGCAGTGAGTCAATTCCAACTTACAGTGACCCGATAGGACAGGCTAGAACTGCCCCAGAGATTTCCGAGGCTATAAATCATTACAAGATTCCTACATCCTCTTATGGAGCAGCTGATTAGTTTGAATTGTTCACCTTTCAGTTGCCAGCCCAGTGATGTAGCAACTCACTACATCATCAGGGATCGTCTTTCACCCCCAAGTACTCTTACAAATTTTACTAATTTATAGAAGTGAACACTGACACAGGGCAGTCAAGTAAAGTGCTTGATCTTTTAGTGATAATCATGAGGTAAGGCTAGGATTCAAACCAGAGGAGAGGCGGGTTCTAGAGCCTGAGAGAGTCCCAGCCTGGCTAAATGAATGTGTCTAACTTTGATGCTGGATTGAATGGATTACATTTACTGTCAGAGGAAGCCAAACCGACTGTTCTAAAGATTTTCTGACTCATAGCCACCCTCCATTGGTTTTCCAAAGCAATCTTTATTGTAGCAGACTGCCCATCTTTCTCCCAAGGAACTTCTGTTGGAGGGAGACTCATCAGGAACCTTTGATATGCAGATAACAAAACCTTGCTTGCTGATAGTGAGGTGGACTTGAAGCACTTGCTGCAGAAGATCAAACACTGCAGCCTTCAATATGGATTGCATCTCAGTATCAGGAAAGCAAAAATTCTCATCACTGGACCAGTAGGCAACACCTTGATAGGTAGAGAAAAGATTGAAACTGTAAATGACTTCATCTTACGTGGATCCACAATCCATACCAGCAATCAGGATATCAGGAGATACACTGGGAAAGTTTGCAGGCAGGAACATCTTCAGATTATTGAGAAGCAATGATGTTAGTTTGAGGACTAAGGTATGCCTGATTCAGGCCATGATCTTTTCAATCACTTGCTGTTTATCTGAGTGCTGGACAGTGAATAAGGATGACAGAAGAAAAATGTATGCCTTTGAAGTGGTGTTGGAGTACTGAATATCCCACAGATGACCAAAAGAATAGATAAGTCTTAGAGAAGATTCAGCTATACTGCTCTTTAACGGTGAGGATGGTGAAGCTTTATCTCACATACTTTGTCCATGATGCTAGCAGAGACTGCTCTTTGGATAGGGATATCATGCTTGGAAAGGTGGAGGGATGGCTCAAGAGAGGAAGACCCTTATCCAGGCGCAGATCTGACTCCTGGTTATCCCCTTTGTATTCAGAGTAGAGCTATCTAATCTCTGTACGATTTTCTGTGGTTGATTTTTAAGAAATCACTAGACCTTTTATTCATGGTACCTCTGGGGAGACTCAAACCGTACACATTTCATTTAATAGCCAAGCATTGCTAACCATTTATGCCACCTTATTGTTGTTGTTAAGTGCTGTTGAGTAAACTTCAACTCATTGCAGTCCTATGAACAATAGGTCTGAACCCTGCCTTGTCCTGTGCCATCCTCATCTCAGAAACACTTGAGCTCACCCTTCCAGTCACTGTTGCAGTCCATCTTACTGAGGGTCTTTCTTTTGCTGATCTTTCTGAGTTTGATGTCCTTTTTCAAGGACTGGTCCCTCCTAACAACATGTCCAAAGTATGTTAGACGAAGTTTCTTGTCCCCAAGGAGCACCTTGGATGCACCTTTTCTAAGACATACTTATTTGTCCTTTTGGCAGTCCACGGGATATTTAGCCCTCTTTTCCAACACTGCGACTCAAAGGCATTGATCCTTGTTCTGTCATCCTTTTCATTGTCCAACTTTCAAGTGCTAACAAGTGATTGAAACGACCATGTCTTGAATCGGGCACACTTTATTCTTCAAACTGACCCTTTACTCTTCAGCACTTTGGATAGATCTCTGACAGCTGTGTTTTCCAGTCAATGCATCTTTTATTTCTGGCTGCTTGTTCCAAGGGTATTTACTGAAGATCCTACTAAGATGAAGTCATTGACCATTTTTGTCTCTTCTCCGTCATGATGCTGCTTATTGGCCTGGTGGTGAGGATGTTTGGTTTCTCGATGCTAAGTTGTAGCCTATATTGGAGGCTATAGTCTTTGATCCTTTTCAGCAAGTGTTTCAGGTCTTTTTCAGGAAGCAATTTGTGTCATCTGTATTATTCAGGTGGTTGATAAATCTTCCTCTAATCCTGATGCCACAATTTTCTTCATATAGTCCACCTTTTTGAATGATTCGTACTGCATACAGTTTGAATAGGTATGGAGAAAGGATACAGCCTTGATACAAACCTTTCCTGATTTTAAACCGTGCCGTGTTCCCTTGCACTGATGGTACCATACATAGCTTCTTGGCCTAGGAATAGATTTAGCCTAAACACAACCAGATTTTCTCGGATTTTCATTCTTCTTAGTGTCAGCTGTAATTTGTTATGATCCACACAAATGTTTTTGCATAGTCTAAAGGTTCTCTTTCACCTCTTTGCCCTAATAAATGGTCTGATTACATGACCTTTCAAAGCCAATGTCAAGATGACTTCTATTAGAAACAAATTGTTTCTTTAGACTGCCACAGCCTTGATTACTTGTGTTCTACTCCATTAGATTATTCTTCCGATGCACTAGAAGTAAGGCAGAGGGGAAGCAATGGTGTGAAAGTATTCCATGGCAGGTATGTGTTATTCTTCTATTTCTAAATCTGTATTATGACTATTTAACTTTCAGCATAACTTGAAATGACCTTGACCTTGAAGTCCAGAGTAAACTGGTCTTCATCAAACCACCTCTAAAAGACAGCTGTTTTCTTTAATCCAGGTAGGCCCTTTTGAGACTTTTTTTTAGTTCCAAGTACTATTTGGTTATTTTCAAGATTTGGTCATTTGCCTCCTACTTTACTTACATAAATAGTATTTTTCAAAGTCTTAAATGCAGTTAATGTTCTGTTAAGAAAACATTTTAATAACTTTAGCATTTTTATATATTGACATCTGTTTGATATTGGTATAAATTGAATATGAATTATAAGTTTTTAGAATGTGAGAACCTGGACAGTTCCTGCAGATGCCCAGTACAAGGCTCTTGTTTCATAGATTATATAAGATTTTGTGAGTCATATGTGTGTGTGTATATATATATATATATTTATTTATATTTATATTTATTTTTACCCCTTTCTCCCTCCCCCAGTTCACTTTTTTAAAATAAAGATTATATTGTAAGTTTATAAAGAATTTGGATTTCCATTCATTCATTGTTGTACACTTTCCTCCCTGCTCAACCTCCCCACCCAACTGGCTTTTTTCTTTGGGGGAAAAAAGTTCTTTCATTGTTACACAGTCGACCCCACCCCACCCCACCTCCAGACCACTTCACTATGCAGCTCTTATTCTGGACTCTTGTCATACCAATAATACTTAATCATCTATTCCTTTTATACAGTTCTTTCCCTCGTCTGTTTCAAAGCAGGACTGACAAGGGGGGTTTGAGGGGAAACTAAGAAAAGAGGGGACAATAGCTACATTCTTAAAGAACTGCACTGCGATGATTACTTAGTAATAAGGAGTTGAAGTGCCAAAAAGGCATAAAATTCTAATCCACCAGCTGCTGTACAGGAGAAAGAGAGGCAGTGTCCTCTCATGTGATTTACTGCCTCCGAAAACCTTCTGGTAGGTCAGTTGTCAATCTTCTTCTTGACAGTATACACAGTAATAACCATCAGGACAGCCCCGCCAAATCAAAGAATTAATCCAGCCTGACATATCAGTAGTGCTAAGATTGATAAACCCTGATTTAGCAGGACAAGGCAAAGTATGTGCTAGCTATCATTTTATGATAACACTCAAGGATTTGCATCCTAAAGATTCTTTTATCTTTTTTGTTTGGTCACTTCCTTTAAGACTTGGGAAAGCAATCTTCATTGACAGAGAGTACTAGAAGTACTATTAGAAACTATTCTTTGCAAGTGTAGTGAATAGTCTTTTCTAGGGGCAGATATTATTCTAGGCATGGTAAGAAATACTAGGCTGCTTTTACTATGTCTCAAAAAGACTTTCTAGATAGAAAAGTTGCATTAATGTCTTATATTAAGGTTCATTATTTTCTTGACCTTTTAGGATCCTAATTCCAAAGAGCGTTCTGTAACCAGTAAGGCCCAGGATGCCTCTGAATCATTTCATCATCTTTCTGCTCAGCAGAGAAATCCATTTAAAGTACTTGACAAGAATCAGCAACCTTCTCTCTGGAGACAGCTCATCAAAGGTGATGGTGAGGAAGGGATGGCAGAGAAGCAGCAAAGAGAAAAGGGAGATCAGCTCTTGGATGGAAAGAAGGAACAGAAGCCCGAAACGTCCAGCACTGTGGTCAAGAAAAACCAATCTTCTGTTCCAGAGAAGAAGCATGGGGAGAAAACAGAGTTCAGGGGTCGAACAGTGGAGACTGAAGACACGCAAAGAAGGAATCTCTCTGAAATTAGACCTAGACATTGCCTTAGTGATGGACTGAGGAAACCAACTGCTGCTTCTCAGGACAAATCAAATGGGGAGAGTCATAGCATCATAATAGAACCAGAGTCTCGGAAAGGAAAGGAAACAAGACTGTTATCTGAAAATGTTCACACTCAGAATCCAATTAGCAAGCTTCAGAAAGAAGGGCACATCAGCAAGGAGCACTCCAAGACCTGCGAGGCTGGCAGCACAAAAGTGAAGGATGACTCACGCATGCAGACCATCCACAAGAAGCTGTCTGATGGGAATGTCCAAGGGCACTCAGGGAGGCCTGAGGTGCCTGCTGCATCACAAGCGACTGCCCAGCCTGCAGCACCAGCAGCAGGCCTTTCCTGGGGAGAGGGACAGGAGGCTGACACAAGCAGCAGCAGTGACAGTGAAGAAGAGGATGTTATTTTTGTTTCCTCTGAGCCAGGGAACCTCCTGCCTAGCCTGACTTTGGTACCACAGAAGAAGGAGAATCTTAAACTATTTTCCCAAAATGAACACAGAAAGATCCCTCCTGTCTCAGGTGTTTGCAAAAAGGCAGAGTCTTCAGACCCAGCAGGCCAGCGAGTATATCTCACAACACAGCTGAAACAAAAGAAGGTAACGGTTGACATGCGTTTTGTTTTAAAGGGCAGACCTTGGCTTGCTGTGGCAGGTATGGGGCCCCGTAAAAGATGATGTTTCTGTCCTTTCTTAAGGTTATATTCTCAGCATTGGGAAATGAAATGGTTTTTTTTTTCTTGTTTGTTAATGTTTTAACATACAAACGTCATTAAAAAACATAATTTTTGGGTTTAAGCATTGTAGGATACAAGTATGCATCACTTAACATCCACATATGTTCTAAAAGTAGGTGATTTGGATGTTGTGCTGTGTGAATCCACTTCTAGTTGTCGTGGTCACAGGATGCTGCTGATTCTGTTGCTATTGTTGCTGGCAGTACGAGTGGGGGCCAGAGGAACAGGTGAGGGAGCAGAGTGTGCCCAGCCCTGCCAGCAGCTGATATCACCAGCTTAGTGGGCAAAGCCCAAGAATGTGTGCCCAGAGCCATGCCCTCCTCTTCACCTGCCTGCTTCCTACCCATGGCCCAGTATTGTAGGAGTCTCTGTTTGGGGTCATTAAAACTATTACAGAATAATAATTTTAAATAAAAAACAAAACTCTTTTCTCATTAAATAATTGAAGAGAAGAAAACCAAACAACTGGAGTCACAAACATAACTGAAAAGAAATTAAGGGTTGTATTGCTGTGTTTTTATCTGAAAACTATCCCTTGGATGCTTCTCTTAGTTTAAGGGTTTCTGCCATTTGTCTACCCTCCCCCCACACCCATAATCACCTCTGGTGCCCCCACCCTCCCAGTCCAACCTCAGATCCCTTTATTAGAAGATGGTGTTCTGAAAAGGGAGTGGCAGTGATACTCTTGACCCTGGACATGAGAAGTAAACCATCCCCATTCACCTTAAAAAAAAAAAAAACAATAACAAAACTCCTTCTAACAACTTGTTTTTCAGAGTATACTAGCATCAGTGAACATCCAGGCTCTTCCAGACAAGGGTCAGAAGTTGCTCCAGCAAATCCAGGCGTTAGAGGATGCAGTCAGTGCTCTTTCCCTCTCCCCAGAACAAGGTGATGAGGCTGTGCCCAGAATTTGGGGTTTGGGTCAACCTTGAGAGAGATGTTCAGGGAGCCCAATGATAAAGAGTATGTGATTGATTCCCCTTACTGTTTTCTTATTGGCCTCTGAGCTTGCTTTGCAGTCACTCTTTTTTATTTCTAAACAGTTTCTCCTGATTGTGATTGAGATTAGCCTGCATTTCTGTCTGAGCATTTAAGCTTCTACATTCTTTTAGAAAGCCTCCTTCAGTTTATTGGAATGTTGGTGACCTCACTCTCTTGACCGCTTCTCCATACATTCAATTCTTCTACTTATTTTTCTAAACTTTAACTCACCCTTTCTTTGTTTTTTGAGCAGAAACTAATGAGAAGAGTAACACCCAAATATCACCACAGAGTAGCTGCATCAAGACCACCCCTGACCCTCCTCACTTGGTGCCTCCCGAGCCCCTGCACCATCAGGATCCTCAGTGCCCTGGTGCTCTAGGACTGAAAACTGAAGGACCCAGTCACCCCTATGCAGGTTAGACATAGACTGGACCTGGTGTGAATACCTACGATTTAAGTGCTGCCTATTCAATGGCTTTGGGTTCATGTGAAAGAGGAATCCATTGTGTTGTTCTAAGTTGTCTGTATAATAAAGCTTCCAATGTTTAGTAAAGCTCTGCACAGTGCTTATCCATCTATGAAGGCAGAGACTGTCTTATTTTCATCTTGATCCTGGTCAGCCAGCCTACTACCTAGCTGTCTAGTTAATGCTTGTGAGTGAAAATTTAACCTGCATTATTTTAAGTAGAGGAGGAGATATTCGTATTCTTTCTTGAGTATGTATGTTTAAGGCAGAGCAGAGAAGTGACATGAGTAAGGATCAATAACTAATAAGCCCACAAGGAGCAGTAATTAAGTCACCTGGTTAACTGAGTGCTACCATCTGGAACCTTCCAGAAGTGTAGAACTATCTGCAGAATAAAGATCCTAAGTTGTTTTAAAAGTGTAAGATAATCAGTTGCTAATCTGAGAATAGAAACTCAGGTTGACAAGCAGAGACCATAAAGTGAAAGTCATCTTTCTCCCAGCAGAGAACTGCTGTTGTATTATTAGGTGCTTTTGAGTTGACTGCAACTCATACCAATAAGATATGAAAACCTTGCCCTGTCCTGTGCCACCCACACCATCTCTGACACACACAAGTCCATTTTTGCAATCACTGGGTCCGTTCCTCTTGAGAGCCTTCCTCCACTTTTTTCAAGCAAGAACTGCAAGAATTATAGCAATGGCAAAGGGGAGAAAGAAAGCCGTGAGAAGAGGAAGATGGGAAAGGAAGTTGAACAATATTTAACAGGAAGCTTAGGAAATAGGCACAGTGCTAGTGGAAGCTAACGTCACCCTAAAAGGAAAGAGAAAGCATGCTTATTAAAGAAGCATTGTCGTGGCTGCTTGGACTTTCTCACATGGCTCAATTACAGCAGTTTTTGGTAATCAGAGTGATGACAGCCACCTAGAAAAAGTGAAAAGACATTAGATTTAATTATTAAAATATGACATAAACCATCTACTTTAGAAAGCATTTCATAAAAATGTTTTGTGGTTTTATTTCTATTTAAATACTGTTTAATGTTTACATAATTGTACATATTTAAAAATCTTTTATGTGGGCATTTTCATCCATCAAGTTGCAAATACCTGACATTTTTGTATTTGCTAATTAATTTTTCTAAATATTCTCCATGTGGAACGAATGGGCTAAAAGTATTGATATGTTTGCCAGTACAGTGGGAGGTCACCTCATGGCATGTACTTTTAGGAATTGTCTCTCCCAGTGTATTGAAACTTCTACTTAGCTTGGCCTTTTTAGTGTTGATTTCTTTTCATCAAGCTCCAGGGATCTTTTCTTCCTAAATATTGATAGAGTTACTTTTTTATTTGCAACTTCAAAGCTGGAGTAAAAAGAAAAGTTAAATATATCTGAGATTATGTTTTTTAAATTATACTTTCTGTTGCTTTATCTTTTCTTAGAACAGTTGTTTTTGTAATTTAAATAAAAATATAAGGGGATGGAGAAGCCTATGTGAATAGGTGTTTCTAGAAGCGAGAACTTTTGATCCATGCATGGTTCTGATTGCCTTTTTGTAACTTTCCCCAGGACCTAATTCTTTTTTAAATTATTTTATTTTATTTACAGCATATTCTTTCCATTTAATTTTTTTTCTCATTCATTCATTGTTGCACATTTTCCTCTCTGCCCACCCCCCACCCCCCAGTTTGCTTTTCTCTTTGAAAAGAAAAAAAAATTTTTTTTCTCATTGTTATACAATCCCCCATACCTCCCTCCCCTAGTCCACAGTCCACTTTACTCTGCATTTCTTTTCCTGGAATCTTGTCATGAAAATAATAACTAATCCTATATTCCTTTTAAACAGTTTCTCCCCCTCGTGTGTTTTAATGCAGTATACATTATTTATTCCCTCTTTTTTTAGGATCCCCCAACCCCGATGTCAGTCCCATTTTACAAGTTAGCACTGTACAGTATTTTACCTTTTGTGACTGATATTTCACTCAGTATAATGTCCTCCAGGGTCACCTATTTTGTATAATAATTCATGAGTTCCTTGTTTTTCAATGCAGCATAGTATTCTATGTGTGAATATACCACAGCTTCTCTATCCATTCATTTGTTGATGGGTACTTGGGTTGTTTCCAACTCCTTGCTGTTGTGAACAAAGCTACTATAAACATGGGTGTGCATATATCTGCTTGGGTGGCAGTTATGGTTTCTTTAGGGGATATTCCCAGTAGTGGAATTGCTGGGTCAAATGGTATTTCTATTTTCAACTTTTTGAGAAAACGTCATACAGCCTTCCATAGTCGTTGCACCATTTTACACTCCCACAAACAGTGAATAAGGGTTTCAGTTCCTCCATAACCTCGCCAGCATTTGTTGTTTTCAGGACCTGATTTTTGTGACAACTTTATTTAACATGTTTGCATGCAGGTCATACAGGTCAAGATCGCCTTCATGCTGGGTGGAAAATCATAAGTGAAGCCATTGATGAATTGCATCGATCATTTGAGTCATGTCCTAATGAGACAGCAGTGGCAGAAGATCCTCCAGGGTTGAAGGTGAGCCTCGGAAGACTGAGATCAGTGTTCTGTAGCAGTTGACCCAGCACCAGGGAAAAGAGACCACTGAAGTATGCCATTCACTCATATCTTTTCCAGACTAACATTTCATTGGTTTCCCTTAAAGTACTGTTGTTTTATTGTATTTTTTAAAAATGATAAGCCGTAGAGTTTTAACTTATTTATTGAATTTTAGTAGGTGCATTGGCTGCCCCTAATGAACTGGTCGAGGTAAATGTGCATGTACAACATAGGGAAAACATTACTTTAAGATAATGAAATGTATAACGATGTATTACAGACCATATGCAACATGCAAAGATTGTACAGAAGAGTCACTTGAGTTCACTATTTTTTTACCTGCCTCCTTCAGGCCTTAAAGGCATTGCAAACCTAATAATACTAGAGAAGATAGAAACAAAGCTCTCCAATCAGAAAGAGTGGTGATGAGAAGGAAGATACAGAGATTGGAGTTAATAAATGAAGATCAGGTGTCATCATAGTTGGGAGTAGCAGGCAGTGTTACTGAATAGATAGGCTCACCTCCTGTAGAACCTGGTCCTAGATGGCAAGAGATGTTATGGAATCCCTGTAAATAATGGAGAAGGGATGTACTTTTGTCAGAGTCCAAGATAAACAAGAATAAGAAAGCACTAGAAAGGGAGACTCCAGATGAAAATTGTGACTAGCAATGTGGATTAGATGGTGACTGTAGAGAAAATATTTTAATTTAAGGGATAATATAGGTGGCCAGTCAGAAGTCTTGGTTACAAGTAGTGGAAAATGGACTGACTAATTAGACAAACCAGAACACTTGAGAGTGAAAGAGGGAAGTCTTAAGAGTAATAACCCTTAACTATTCTTGGTAAAAGAGAAGGTAGGGTCCAGGGAGAAATGGGCTGCTTATATGTCGACAACTAGAATATTGAGGGACTGTTTATAAAAGAAAAATAAGCGTAAATAGATAGAGAATAGAGTCCATGTAGCTAGGATACAGCATAGATTCTTGTCAGAAAATTTATTCTTAACATTTGGTTATTACCTTTGTTAGGTTCCTTTGCTTCTGCACCAGAAGCAGGCATTGGCCTGGTTACTATGGCGGGAAAGTCAGAAGCCACAAGGGGGAATTCTGGGTAAGTTTGACAGGATGGATGATGAAGAGATTGAGATTGTTCACAGCTTTAGTTTGCTTGGCTCTACAGTCAACACTCTTGGCATCAGCAGCCAGGAAATTAAAAGATGTATTGCGATGGGAAAGTCTGCTGTTGGGGACCTCTCCAAAGTACTGAAGAGCAATGGTGTCTCTCTGGAGACTAATGTGCATCTGATACAGGCCATGGTCTTTGCAATCACTTGTTATGCGTCAGAAAGTTGGACAATGACTAGGGAGGATAGAAGGAAAATTGATGCCTTTGAGCTATGATTCTAGAGAAGAATATTGAGTGTACCATAACAAACAGATTGATCCTGGAGAGGGTTAAACTGGGCTGCTCCTTGGAGGCAAGGATTCTGAGGCTTCATCTGACATACTTTGGACATGCTGTAAGGAGGGACCGGTCCTTGGAGAGGGACATCATGCTTGGGAGGGTGGAGGGACAGCACAGGAGGGGAAAGCCCTCTATGAGATGGATTGGTTCAGTGACTGGGGTAATCGGGATGGGTGCAATTGGCACAGGACAGAGGAGAGTTTAGGGCTGTTGTACATAGGATCGCTATGAGTTGCAAGCGACTCAATGGCGCATAACAACCACAGCATTTGTTGCATTTTCAGGTATTAAGCTAAATGTTTTATGTTACCTAATTCTCACAACAACCCTATGAGAATAGGAACTCTAATCCTCATTTTATAAAAACTGAAGTCTAGAAAGGTTAATAAGCAACTTTCTCAAGAATACACAACTAGAGGATTAGTCAGTAGTTTTGGTTGTAGGTACTAAAAGCTGATTGTGTTGGAGCTCTGGTGGCCTAGTGGCAAAAAGCTGCACTGCAGTACCGATGGTATGTGGTTCAAATCACCAGATGTTCCACTGGTGAAGGAGGGACAACTTTGTCCTGTGCTAGTTGGATCTGATGTAACAGTACACAAGTAAATAAATAAATAAAATAAAATAAAATTTAAAAAGCTGATTGTGGTTAGACAGAAAAGTTTGTTCTGTGGTGAATCATACTATCTCTAGTTTCACCAGAGACCAAACTTGCAGAAGCAATGACCAAAGCCAAATCACACCTGAGTTTATTATGGAAACTGTCACACCACCGCACACTAAAAAAAACCATTGCTCACCCTACAGATGCTTCTGTCTCCATCCCTATCTTTCAGCCCCTCTATCTTTCCAAGCATTATTTCTTTCTCCAAAGACTTGTCCCTCCTAATAACATGCCAAGTATCTGTGACAAAATTATACCATCATTGCTTCTAAAGAGTTCTCTGGCTGCATTTCTCCCAAGGTAGATAGGATTCTTCTTTTGATAGTGTGTTTTGGTTGCACTAGCTTGTTTTTTGAAGATAAAAGACATTAAGTGTCTAGATAGAAATGCATTAAGTTGTATAGTATAACATAAACTCTAGTGTAAAATCCAAATAATATGTTTTTAATTTTATGAAGTGGTGGTAAAGTCCTTGTCCTGTCTAGAGTTGAAAACAGATAGCAAGCTGGGTTTATTGTAATAAGAGAAAAGAGCTATTATTTTGTGTAAGGAATAAGGACTGAAATGGCACTGATAGCAAAAAAAGCAGGTGATAAATGTCTTCACTTGTGGTTTTTGTCCTTGTTTATTTTATTCAATCTTTTGTTTACTTTGTGTTTCATACAACTATTCTTTATACTTTTTTTATGTTAGTGTATTTTTTTATTAAAATATCTTTTTAAAAATGTGGGGGTTTTTTGTTTGTTTGCTTTTTTTTTTTTTTGTTTTTTTTGCGTGTACCATCAAATTGGCAGGAATCGTGGCAAGCTTTTGGAGTCGGCTGCTTTTCTGGGAATGTGTTTGATGTGCAGGTGGTATAGCACTGGTCTGTGCTTTGCTGTACAGAGGTAACTTGTGGTTGCTGTGATGCTGAAGACTGTAACAGTGATGTGCCAATCGTGGTAATGGGTACCCATGGTGGACAGTGTTGGCTGGAGCTTCCCGACTAAATCAAGCCTGGAAGCAGGAGCGGCAATCACTTCAGAAATGGCTTGCCTCCGGAAACTCTATGTACGAACAGGGTCGCTATGAGTCGTCTACAACTGGACGGCATCAAACAACAACCATCAAATTGGATCTGACTGGTACAGGAGGAAATTGTCCTTCCTTCTCCAGCAGAGCATCTGATGGATTTGAACCGTGTGCCTCTGGGATTGCGGTGCAGCTTCTTGCCACTGGGCCACCAGAGCTTCCTGAAATATTTTTAAAAAACCAAAACAAAACACGCTTCTATTGCATTTCTTTTAATACTGGTTTTTATACTTACAAGAGTTCTTCACACCAAATCTTTTTCATTTCCTTAAACCACCATTCCTTCCACTCATCAAATTGTGTGACTCCTCCCCTGCTTGTTCTCACCCCTCTGCTCCCACCCTCCTCCACTTAGTT
>NW_006400012.1:2062817-2067805 GCF_000299155.1 Elephantulus edwardii
ATATATATATATAGTATTTGTCCTTAGGGGACTGAATTAGTCACTTATCATAATACTCTTCAGTCTCTCTCAAGTTAGGTAGTGATTTACCAAATTATAGCTTCTATGTGTTGTAAATGTATCATAATTTCTCAATCCATTCAATTGTGGTTGGACATTTGGGCTGTTTTCATGGTCTCACGATGGTGTGAACATTGGTGTATAAGTCTCTGTATGTGCCTCAGTTCTCATTTTTTTTCCATAGTAAGTTGTCTGGATGAGCCGGATTCTACAGAGGTTTGTTTACTGATTCTGGTGAGGATTAGGGTGGAATATTTACTCACCATTGGCTGTGAGTTAATCTTATTCTGGCCTCTTATTTAAAAATGCATTTTGTCAGCAGTATGGGGCTGGAATCCAGGCTGGAAGTCATCTGGATTAGCCAGATTTGACAGAGGTTTGTTTGCTGGTTCTGGTTAGGATTAAGGTGGAATGTTTAGTCACCATTGGGTGTGAGTTGATGCCTGGTTTTAATTGTTTTTGGTCAAACATTCTTCTAAGTGTTATAGCACTGGGTGACCATTTGCTGCACAGAGGTAACTCGTGGTGGCTATGGTGCTAAACACTGTGACACTGATGTGCAAATGTGATAATCGTTACCCATGGGGGACAGTGTTTGGTGGAGCTCCTCTATTAAAACAAGTTTGGAAGTAGGAGTGACATCCACTTCTGAAATAGCTTGCCTCTGGAAACTCTATGAACTTGGAGAAATGATGAAAATTATACAAGTGTTTAAGTTTTTCGTTCATAGGATCACTATGAGTCGTCTATGATGGCACTTAACAACAATAACAACAACATTCCAAGCATTGGAATAGCGAGTCACATGGAATTTCTGTGTTCATCTTTCTGAGGAAACTCCAAACTGCCATTCAGGACGGTTGTATCATTTTACAATCCCACCAACAGTGTAGAAGAGTTCCTATCTTGCCACATCCTATCCAACATGTATTACTATGTATTATTTACTGTCCTGTTAAACTTTGCCACTGCTACTGGAGTGAGATGGTATCTCATTGTGGTTTTGATTTGCATCACTCTTATTGCCAGTGATTTGTAGCATTTCTTCATGTGTCTATTTGCTATCTGAATATCTTCCTCTGTGAAAATTCTTTCTATGTGTCTTTTGCCCATTTTGTAATTTTGCCATCAGTCTTTTTCTTGTGGAGGCCATGTAGGATTCTGTAAACTTATTAATATGAGATCTTTGTCTGAGATACTATTGCCAAATGTTTTTTCCCAATCAGTAGGGTTTTTTCCACTCTGTTGGGAAAAGTTTTTGTTGCACACAGGGATTTAATCTTTAAAAGGATCCATTCATCAATTTTATTGTCTCCAGATTGTGCATTTCTGGCTTTATTCAGCATTGTACCATAGAATAAGCTTGATCCCAGTTTGTCTGATGAACTGTATGGTTTTGGGCTTCATTCCCAGGTCTCTAATCCACCTTGAATTGATTTTTATATTGTCTGAGATGTGGATTCTGTTTTAGCTTTCTGTAGGTAGCAGTACAGTTTTGCTAGCACCTTTCTGGGAAGAGGTGGTCATTTCCTCATTTGATAGGTTTTGTTTCCTTGTTAAATATCAGCTGACCATAGATAGCTGACTCTATTCCTGGGTTCTCAATTCTGTTCCATTGGTCTATATGCCTGTCATTGTACCAGTACCATGCTGTTTTGGTACTACCACTGTGTAGTAGATTTTGAGGTCAGGGATTGCTATGCCTCCCACTTCATTTTTGTTTTTCAGAAGAGCATTGCTTATTCAGGGTCTCTTTCCTCTCCAGATAGACTTGACAATTTCCCTCTTTATTGCCTTGAAAAATTAATTTGGTATCTGAAAATTTGGTATCTGGATCGGAATTGTGTCGACCATGTAGATTGCCTTTGATAGACTTTTCATTTTCACAATATTGAGTCATATGTCAGGGCACATTTGACTATTTCTTTAGGTCTTTTGTTATTTCTTGAAGAAATGTTCCGTAGTTTGTTTTTTTTATACAGGTCTTTTGTGTCTAGTTAGGTTCACTCCCAAGTACTCATTTTGTGATTGGCTATTGTAAATGGTATTGATTTCTTGGTTTCCTTCTCTGAGTTCCCTTTGTTACTTTAGAGGAATCTCACTGATTTTTGGATATTGATCTTCTATTCTGTCACTCTACAAAATTGGTCTACTAGCTCTAACAGGTTTTTTGTTGAGTTCTTGGGGTTTTCTGTGTACACTATCACATCATCTGCATTCAGTGATAGTTTAACCATCTCTTTGCTGTTCTGGATGCCTTTTAGTTCCTTTTCTTGAATTGATTGCCCTGGCAAGCACTTATAATACAATATTGAATAGAAGTGGTAACAGTGGGCATCCTTGTCTGATCCCTGTTTGCAAGGAAAATGCCTTTATTTTTTTCCTCCATTGAGAATGATATTGGCTCTTGGTTTTGCTTATACACTTTTCACTATGTTGAGGAAATACCCTTTTATTCCAGTTTTGCTAAGTGTCTTTATCAGGAAGGGTGTTAATGCCTATTCTGTATCAATTGCTAAGATCATATGATTCTTGTTATTTGCTTTGTTAATAAGGTGAATGGCATAGTTTTTCTTATGTTGAACCTGTTATGAATCCCACTTGGTCATGATGAATTATTTTTTTGATGCGCTTTTGGATTCTGTTGGCTAGTATTTTGTTAATGATATTTTGCATCTATATTCATGAGAGATATTGGTCTGTAGTTTTCTTCCTTGGTAATATCTTTGCTTGCGTTTGTTAGGTTATGCTTGCTCCATAAAATGACTCTGAAAGTGTTTTTTCTTCTTCTGTTTTTTTAAATACTTTTAAGTATTGGTGTGATAGATCCACTCTGAATGGTTGGTAGAACTCAGCTGTGCATCCATCTGTTCCAGGTCTCTTATTATGGGGAAGTCTTTTTATGGCCTGTTCTATTTCTTCTTTTGTGATGGGTCTGTTCAATTATTCTTAAGCAGTAGGGGTCAATCTGGGTAGTGCATACATATCAAGGAATTGGTCCCTTTTCTCTGGGTTTTCTAATTTATCAAATTATGGCATTTCATAGTATTCTGATATTTTCAATTTCATTTCATCTGGTTCTGTTGTGATGTCACCTCTATAATTTCTTAATTGAGTTATCTGTGTCTTCATTTTTTTCCCCCCTTTTGTTAAGTTTGCCCGTGGTTTGACAATTTTATTGCTCCTTTCAAAAACTCCGGGCTGATCTCACTGCAGGCCCCACCCTTGCCCTGTGAGGTGAATAGGGGGTGCTTAAATCACTCTCTCACCTGTGAAAGGAAACATAACCGAGGGCAGGAGGCGGGATTTGGTGGGGGCGTTCCTCAGGCCAAGAGGGGTTGGCTGATCTTTCTGCAGAGCTCCATCCCATCCCACCATCTGGTGGTAGTGATTGGGGGTGGTGGTGTGTGGATTTAAATTGCTCTCACCTGTGAAAAGAAACTGACCAATATGGTGACAGGATGCAGGATGTTTCCCAGTACAAGGTGGGTGGGCTGATCTCTCTACAGGGCTCCTCACCATTCTCCTGAAGCTGTGGAAGGAGTGTGAGTTGCTCTCATCTGTGAAAGGAAATAGAGTTATAAAGAGGAGGGAGGCGGGGCTCAGGTGGGTGTTCCTCAGTCCAGAAGGAGTGGGCTGGTCTTTCTGCAAGACTCCACCCCGTCCCAGGAGCTGGGGTGAAGGTGGAAGGAAATTGCTCTTTCTCAGGAGTCTAGAGCCAAGGCTAGCTACATGGTGGAGTGGACCTGGGGGAGGGTTTATTAAAAAAGAAATTTTTCTTTTACTTTTCCAAGAGGGTAGTGTACTAGGGGGGAGGGTTAGGAGGGGAGAAAAGTGCAACAATGAATGAATGGGGGGAAAAAAAAGAAATAGACCTGGTTTTGCCTCTTAAAATGGAATTGGGTTGGCTTTTTTGTTTTGTTTTGCTTTTTTTCCCCCTTGAGTTATTATGTCTCCTGTTTTTCTCCCCAGCGGATGATATGGGTTTAGGAAAGACTCTAACAATGATTGCATTTATCCTAACCCAGAAGAATCAACAGAAAGACAAAGAAAAGGACAACACGCCAATTACGTGGCTCTCTAAAGGTGGTATGTCATTAGCCTTTCATTTACTACATCATTGAAGTCAGCTGAAAGGGTAATTTTTTTAAATTGGAAGAGACTTTTGGTCATGTTTAATAAGTTTACTAGAAAATGGGTACTCGATGACTTTTCCATGTTTTCATTTCTGATCCTGAAGATATTGTTTCCAAGTGATGATTCCCTCCCTTCAGTAGATACCTGGATCTAAAATTGTGGAAAAAAAATAAATGGAAAGACATTTAAGGCTCTTGAAGATTACATTTAAGCATAGTAATGATTATATTTTTGTAATGCTGAGGATGTAACTGCAGAGTCCATCCAGTTTTTGTTTTTTTTTTAAGGAAAATCTATAACCATGGTGTTAGCTCTTTTTCAGTTGTGAGAGAAAAGTATCAGGAAGCTTATGGACAATGTCTACCATATCTCCACCTAGGTTTATAAAATGTAATAAGTGTGTGAGCACTTTATGAAGATTTTATAAAGATCTTCTTTATCGTGTATACATACACCACCACATGCACATTGTTTTGCACACAATCACAAATCTTGTTTGATTAGATAGCTAAAATCCATGTGCCAGCTTTCAGGGAATGTAATGAACCATAGCAATATCCATGTCCTTACATGGGGTGGCAGAGTGTGTACATACACACAAACACATGCATCAGGGGGTATTACCATCTGTTCTCGGTGTGTTAATGGAGGCACAGTAGTACTAGTGATCACTAACAGTATGTCCTATAAAAGGGGTTTTGTGTTTATATTCTAGTGTGGATTCACATAAAGTTAGGCTTTTCACTACTAGAGTAGTGAGAGAAGATCTTCACCCTGAAACCCACAGCGTC
>NW_006400012.1:2068088-2081405 GCF_000299155.1 Elephantulus edwardii
TTTCAGTGATTCCATGCTGAATCTCGAAGAGTGCCAGGAAATGATCCAGCTTCTGTATCTGGCCACATTGTGAATGCATTGCTTCTTTTCTTATTTTATTTCTTTTTTTTAATTTGCATTGCCTTTTTAGACTGAGGCCACGTCTAGACTCTTTCCTCTCTCTTATAAGCCTTGTGTTCTTTTATCTGACACTTTCATGGGAGAAATGGAAAACATTGTAAAAACAAGAGTTAAAAGTACTACTTGAAATTGTAGTTAGTGAAGAGAAAGTGGTAGTACCTTTGAAAAATTAATGACTAACTTGGTGTTGATTATTTTTTCATCTTCCAAGAGTCTTCTAGCTTTGTTTCCCATGGAACATTAATCGTGTGTCCTGCTTCCCTGATCCATCATTGGAAAAATGAAGTAGAGAAACATGTGAGCCACAACAAACTAAGAGTCTATCTCTATCATGGGCCAAACCGGAATCAGCGTGCAAAAGTGTAAGTGCAGAAATACCACAATCTTAGAAGTTCTCAGCGTCTTTGCTTAAGGACCCAGTTAACCATTGCTGATAGGGTTGACTAAGAATGAACACCATATAGAGCCAGTCCACTCTCTTTGAGACTCATATAATTGAGACTGATGATATTTATCTGAGGTAGTGGTCATTCAGTGGTACAATTCTAGCCTTCCATGCAAGAGAGCTACTTCTGTTTCTGGTTAATACATCTCAAGCATAGTCACCACCTGTCTTGTCAGTGAAGAGGCTTCTGTATTGCTGTGATGCAATTCTGGACAGAATTTGAAGGGCCTAGTCCTTGGAGAAGGACATCATGCTTGGAAAGGTGGAGCGTCGATAAAGGTGAGGAAGACCCTCAACAAGATGGATTGATGTTGTGACTCTTAACAGTGGGCTCATGTATATCAGAGATGGTGAGCATGGCACAAAATAGAGTGTCAGAGATGGTGAGCATAGCATAAAATAAAGTGTGGTTCAGAGCTGCTGTTTATAGGGTGACTATGAGTCACAGCTGACTTGAAAGCAAGCAGCACAGAACAACAATGTGTTACTATCTCCAACAAAAACTACTAAAGCAAGGAAATCTCGGCTGTCAGGTGGCATAAGAATTCCCCATGGTAAAAGAGGCTCCCTCCCAAGGATGTCATAGTTGCTGAGTTTCTGGTTATGACATCATATATTGCTTTTGCTGAGTGAATAGAATCAACCTATTCACAAAGATCTTGCAATACCATTAATCAGTTATATTTTGTCTTCATGCTTGTTTGTTTTTTTATGTCTTTATTTTCGAGAGATTATTTCAAGAAAATGGCCCACATACTTACCAGAGGCTGGCAATTCCCAGGTCTGTAGTTCAGACCCCAAGAGAAAGGCATCTGGGAAAGCTGATGTGTGCAAGTTATCTACGGGAAGGGTCTCAGGCTCCTGGCATCAGAGGCAGATCCAGAAGTCAGTGTTGGGGAGAAGAGTTACAAATGGCTGGCTTTAGAGCCTACGGGCTTCAGAAGCCAACAGCTCCTCAGTCGGCAAGCATGAGAGTCCACGAGCCAGATAACCAAATATAAGATTGGACAAATGCCTGCCTGGGTTTAAAGATACTGTTTTCTGTTTGATATTAGAAACTGGATTGAATACTTGCTGATCTATTCAAGGATGATAGTAAAATGCTTTCTTCTGAATAATTTCCTCGGCCTCTGGTATTGGGTATTCCATCTTCTAAAAAATGGGGCAGCAGTCTTGCAAAGGGTGAATTATCAGATTTGTGACCCTCAGTTTTCTAGCACATCAACTCTGATGGCTTATAGTTATTTCAGAAAGAGATAGGTCTCAGGCAGCAGTGACTGGCCGTGTGCCTTCTCTGGTATAGAATACTTTTGAGTTACCTGCATTTGCTCTAAAATGTTGTTCAGAAATAGGTCTTACTTGATTTACACCTTGGTCATACCTGGTTTGGTAGTCACAGTGTACAAGTAGGCTGATTGGAATTGTTCTCCATTATGCATCTTTCCATGATGTTATGGAAATAATGTTGTTGTTAGGTCCCATCAAGTTGAGGACAACTCACAACGACCCTAGGGACAACACATCTGAACGCTGTACTATCCTGTGCCATCCTCACAGTCTCTGACACACTTGAGCCATCTTCTTTTGACATGCCTTTACATTCCCAAGCGTGATGTGACAAACAGCAAATGCCCAAAATATGTGGGACAAAGCTGTTTGCCTCCAAGGAACACTCTGGCTGCACCTTCTCCAAGATATATGTTTGTTCTATTGGCAGTCCATGAATATTTAGTACTGTTCTCCAGCACCACAGTTCAAAAGCAACAATTCTTTCTTATTCATTGTCCAGCTATCTCTCTCTGAGTTAGGATTATCAGTTTAAAAAAAAATTATTTTTTTAAAAAGTTCTTTCATGTATATAATATTAAGTTTTATAACAAAAACATTTGTGTCTTTCATTGTCTTTGTTTTATTTATTTATCTTTTTAATAAAATGGGCTTTAATGTCACCCTCTCACAACATGATATGACTGCTTGAACTGGAACTGGTGCATAGCTCCCAAGAATGAAGCATGCATGCCCCCTGGATACACTGCAGCTGAAAAAGCCCAGGCACTCAACTAAGTAGGAACTCTGGAATCCCAGCACCCACATTTGCTGCACTTCACTGGTTTTGGAGTTCTGAAACTGGCAGCTTAGAGTCTGTGTATGTGACAAGTACATGAAGCACTCTCATCAATACTCACAGCTTTAAGAAGTACCGAGGAATGCCCTCCCAGCCTGTGCAGGGCCTCAGTCTCCCATGAATGCAGGCTTGAATCTTGTGCTCTGTCACTCTTTCCTTAAAACATTCTGGAAGTGTGACCTTGCTAACATGTCTACCCTAGCCTATAGGACTTGTGGAAGTCATATCTTTCATATTTCTTCCAGGTTGATGACTCCCTTCTGTCTCCACAACAGGAGGACGATTCCAAAGCGAGCCTTCTGGAATGAAGACAGTCAGGAGACCATCTTCTTTCTGTCATTGTTTTTGTTATGTGCTATCTAGTCTCCTGTGACCCATAGCGACCTTATGTCCAACAGCTCTGAAGCCTGCTCTATCTTCACTCCAACATACCTACCCCCATTGTCCTAGTTACTGTATCAATCCATCTCATCTAGGGTCTTGCTCTCCTGTGCTGTCCCTTCACCCTTCCAAGCATGATGTCCTCCTGTAAGGATCAGTCCCCGTGCCCAAAGTATGTGAGAGCTCAAACTCCTAGCCTCCAAGAAGAAACTTGATTTCACCTCTTCCAAGACAGACCTATTTGTTTTCTTGGCAGTCCATGGTATGTTCAAGACTCTTCTAAAGCACCACAACTCAAAGGCATCAATTCTTTTGTCATCCTTAGTCATGGTCCAGCTCTCTGATGCATAGAAAGTAATTGCAAGGATGATGCCCTGAATCAGGCACACTTTAGTTTCTAAAATCATTGCTTTTCAGTATGCTGGAGAGGTCCCTGACAGCAGATTTTCCAGTGCATTCCATTTTTTTTATTTCCTGACTGATGGTTCGAAGAGTGTTGATTGTAGAGCTGAGTAAGTTCTAATTGTCAATAACCTCAAACTCTTCTCCATCTATTATGGTGCAGCCAATTAGAGTCTTTATATATAAAATGTATAAACTAAAAAACATCATTGCCGTCAAGCCAGAACCAACTCATAGCTGACCCTCCAGCACATTTTCAGAGGCTGTAAATTGCATGGGAGGAGACTGCTTTTCTTTTCCCCTCTGAGCAGCTAGTAGATTTCAACTGACTGACTTTGTATTAGTAATACAATTGTGTGTGTGTGTGTGTGTGTGTGTTAATAATACAATTCTTTACCCACCAGGTCACCAGAGCTCCCCCGTAAAATGAATAGGCAAAGTTGATAGCACATCTATTTATACCTGAATAGAATAGTGACAAGGAAATGTGATTGATGTAAGAGTAAAGCTGCTTGCTTTCCCAGGAATTTCATTCATCTCAGATTATCTAGCTTAATATAAACTCTAGCTAGAGATTTTCCTTTTTGATTCGTTAATTGGAATGAAAGGCTGCTCTGGCTTCAATGAGCAAACTCTTAAAATTTTCATGAATAAGAGGTAAGAAAGCCAAGTGTAAAAAATTTGCATTTATATATATAAAATTAGGTATGTGGATTAAGGTCATAAGTTAATGAATTCTGCCATCATCTGTTTTTCTAGCCATTGGCATTTATATAAATGATAACTCCATTATCAGAGTCCTTGAAAGAATCTTTAGGGTTTCTTTGTGTTGTCTTTCTGCAGCCTCTCCTCATATGACGTAGTGATCACTACCTATAGTCTTCTGGCCAAGGAGGTTCCCACAAAGAAGCATGAGGGAGAGGTCCCAGGTGCAAACCTTAGTGTGGAGGTGAGACTTTGGGGCTGCCAGGGTTAGCACAACTACTTTCCTGTGAGGTCAGAACTGTCCTAAACGTTCCACGTGTTGAAGTGGATAGCTCATTCCTCTGCCTTTTCTCTCAGTGAGAGAGGTTAAGATTTGGTACAATATTTAGTTGGGTTTTCAAGGGAATATACAATGGATTAAAATCAAGGAAGATGTGCATTAACATTGTATCCTTTCCTCAAATGTATTCAGTCTATATGCTGAACAAATCATTCAAGATGTTAAACTATATGAAGAAACATGTGGCATCAGACTAGGAGGAGGTTGGGGAAGCAGCAGAATCCTCCCAGACAGGCATTTTTGGGTGGTGAGAGCCAATACGAATGCTTGATATGGAGGAATGTGGAATGATGGAGCTCATGGAGTTTGAACCTTGCCTTGGTTCTTAAATTCAGTTGGTCCTTTGGGCCTGGTTTTAATTGGTTTTGGTCAAACATTCCTCTATAACACTGGGTGTCCACTTGCTGTACAGAGGTAACTCGTGGTTTCTGTGATGGTGAACATTATGACCCTGATGTGCCATGGTGGACAGTGTTTGGTGGAGCTCCCCAATTAAAACAAGCTTGGAAGCAGGAGCGGTGTCCGCTTCAGAAATAACTTGCCTCCGGAAACCCTATGAACTTGAAGAAACGATGAAAGTTATACAGGTGTTCAGGTTTTGTGTTCATAGGGTCACTATGAGTCGTCAGTGACTCGACAGCACTTAACAACAACGTAGTAGTTGGTGTGGTTATAATCCCATGAATATAGGGAAAATTCTTATTTGTTGAAATTTTTGTTTTGGAATATTTGGGATATACTGTCTGATTTTTTTTTTTAATTTACTATTGTGTGAGCTAGCATTTTTTATTTATTGCTTAAAACTTTTTCTTTTGAAATAGTTTTAGATTTACAGAAAATTTACAAGAAGAGTTTTTATGGATACCTCATGCATCTGTGGGGGGCAATATTTTAATACTAATAGTTTGGTATTAATCCATCAATCCCTGCCACCCCATCTACACTTCAGGCCTACTAGGAAAAGGAGATACAAATAATAAGGCTACAAATGGGCAGATGCTCAATTATAACCACAGGATACCTGAATATTTGCTTGGATCCAGGATATTCTCAGTTATGCAGTATAGAGATTTTATTGCATAATTATTGTGGGACATTTTTGTCTCTGGAAAAAATACTGTTCCAAGGGCTAGTCTTTTTGCACATGTTTTTATTTTTAGTATAATAGCATATTAACCTGTTTCTCTGTTTGAGGGGATTTCTAGAACATGTCTTCCCACTTAAGAGCAGCTCTGCAAATGAACTTTTTAAATTCCACTGTTTCACATTACTTTTAGGATATATTTGCGATCCTTTTACACAGTGGGATTCTCATGCTCTTTTCCTTATCTACATGATCTTCAACACTCCTCACCCTGTAGCATCTCCTTCATGCTCCAGCATATCAAGCAATTGTTCTGTCACAACTTTGTGGTGTTGTCTTTCCTTTGAATGAAATGCTCCCTTTTCTTCTCCCAGCTGATTTGTTTTTTACCTGCTTCAAGGATCCTTTCTGGGCCATTCATTCCTTTTCCACCTTCTCCTTATTTGGTTGAATGTCTTTTATAGCATCTTGTGCTTTTTATATGTGATAGCACTCCATTTACTCAGCAAATATTGATTTTTTTACTATGTGTCAGGGAACCCTGATGTTCTTAGAGTTAAGTACTTGACACCCAACAAGTTGACAGCTCAAACCCACCCAGCCACTCATTGGGAGAAATACCCAGTGATCTGCTTTTGTTAAGGCTACATACAGCCTGTTCTCCTCTGTCACATGGGGTGGCTATTAGTAAAAAATGGACTCAGTGCCCTCTGTCAACCACAACATTACAAACCCAATGCTATTTCATGTTTTAGAACTAGAATGATGAACATGACTGTTGTGGGCTAGGCAATCCAATAAAATGTATTATATGTACATGACATATTTTATCTCTCTGTTCCCCCCCACACTGTATCAAACTGTTGAGATTAGAAAGTGCCCATTATTTGTGGCTTAATATCACACATACACACACATACACAGACTTCTAGTAAATTAATATGAGTGAATATGCAGGCTTATGATACCTTAAGATACTTAGGACCCATGAGTATTAATAAAAAATTATTGACAGAATAAATGGAAAATCAATTTAGAAAACATAATATTGGGCTTCCAAATGACTAGTTTATTGCTACCTTTTGGAGTTTCTGCTACAGGTTTTTAAACTTAACTCTAACTCAGTATACCTGACAGAAGCCTTCACATTTGAAAGAGTGGGCCCTCAGTACTTGCTCAGTTTTTTCTCATTTTCTGTTTGAACACATGTCCATTTTCTTGTGCTGTTGTCTTTCCTCCAGGGCATCTCTGTACCCTTGCTTCAAATAGCCTGGGCTCGAATTATATTGGATGAAGCACACAATATTAAGAATCCCCGAGTGCAGACCTCCATTGCCGTGTGTAAGCTACAGGCCCAGGCACGCTGGGCTGTCACAGGAACCCCCATTCAGAACAACCTGTTGGACATGTACTCCCTGCTGAAGTGAGCAAACTCTCTAGGAATATGTAAATGTGAACCCTGTCACTAACCCTTCCTAATTCTTTCATGTTTCACAATAGAGCTGCTTCAATGTGTGCCACATTTTCTTGATTATCAGATGGCAAGCTTGTCAGCTTTCAAAGAACAGAAGCATTAATATTGATGAGAAAGTAACTGTTGATTGACTGGCTGATGCAGGACTTCGATTACATCCAGCCTTTGTTATGCAACAGTATAGGATGTTTTAATTAAAGGAGCCAGAAGTCATCTTTTCTTCAGTGCAGTGAATGTTTTGGGTGATTTTTGCTTTAAAACATATTGACTTGAGGTCAGGGCTAAAATTTATTTGAAGCACATAGAAAAGAATGCTATTTTTAAAAAATTCTTGTCGGTTTGTAAGAGGATTTGGAAATTTTTTTTTGTATTCCTTGAAACTTTAGGCATAAAGTCCAGCTATTGTTTACATGTCCTGTTGTAACAATGTACTTAGTAATGGAAAGATATTTTTATGATGTGACTGTGGTTTTCTATAATGTAATTTTGATTATTGACTTGGATCTTTTCGATCTGCCTAAGAGCTATGCTGATGACAGCTATAACAGAAAGTCTGATTTGGTTTTCATTTAATATCTTACTTTGAATTTTTATCTTCCCATGCTGCTGCTTCCTGACTCTGCACCATTCTTCCCCCAACTGAAAAAGGTTTCTTCGTTGTTCTCCATTTGATGAGTTCAGTCTTTGGAAGAATCAGGTTGACAATGGCTCAAAGAAAGGAGGAGAAAGGTTAAGTATTTTAACCAAGAGCCTTCTGCTGAGGAGAACCAAGGACCAGCTGGACTCCACTGGCAAGCCTTTGGTAATCTCCTTTCTGCCTGGTACTGAGGAGGGGAGGGAACAGGTGAAGGTGACTGGACCTTGCCTTTGATGATCCCATTTTCCTGCCTAGTTTTTCTAGAGTGGCCACAGCATTACCATTTTTAGAGAAAGGTGGAAGCTGCTGTCCTAGGATTGACTAGATTTCTAACGTTAGATTTGTGGAGTTTGCTCCATAATACCCCTTTAATTTGTATGTTTTTATTCTAGGGGTTTTTTTCTTTTTAATTCTTCCAGGTGGTGCTACCCAAGCGTAAATTTCAGTTGCATTCTTTAAGGCTTTCAGAAGATGAAGAGAGTGTTTACAGTGTCTTTTTTGCAAGATCAAGGTGTGTGCAGTGCAGAAACACCTTTTCACATGAAATTTTGTTTTCTTCTGCTTTCATTTGGTTGTGCCTTGAAGGTCAAGTGTTATTTAACTGTATTTTTTAGCTTACTGATTCATAATTTACTGGTTTTCCTTTTTGACTCTTCTCTCTCCCAACACAGTTCTGTCTCAAGTACATACTGAAGGTTTTTTTTAACTTGTTCTTCCATTGGCTTCCTTGTATTGCAGTGCTGAGGTGTTTGCTCTGTACACATCTGTTTAGTCCCTGTAGGGTAGAATAAGGAAATTAATCCCAGTTTGTTCAGTGAGATGTCATTCAGTGTATCACTGGCACAAAAAACAAAAACTGCTTTATAATCCTTCATGCCATTGATATTTCACTTATCTCTTGAACTCTTGACCTTCCCTGAATTCCATAATTAATATCTCACTTCCAGGGTGACTGTATTTCTCCCTTACCCCACCCCCCTGATTGGTGATCTTTTTTATTTGTATTTCATGTATTTTTTTTTATCCTGATTTTTAGTAAAAGTTTACAGAATGAGTTTTCCTTCATTCATTGATACATTTTCCTTCCTCTCCCGTCTTGTTAGATTGTTGTTGTACCTGTAATGGCTGATCATCTATTCCTTTCAGATAGTCCTTTCCTTCACCTATTCCAGTGTAGTGTTCATTATCTGTCCACTCACTCATTTCCTATTCTCTCCCCCACCAATCATGCAAGTTGTATTTTTCTAACTATGGTGTTACTCCGTATTTGTCTTTTTGTAACTGAGATATTTCTTTCAAGCATAAAGTCTTCCAGGCTTACCCATGTTGTGTAGTGTTCTACAAGTTCATTGTTAAGTGCTGCATGATAATCCACTGTGTGTGGAATGTACCACAGTTTTTTTTATCCTTTTGTTTGTTGATGGTCACTTGGGCTCCTTCAGTCTCTTCACTATTGTGAATGGTGCTCAGATAAACACGGGTGTGCTTCCATCTGTCTGCATCACGGCTCTGGTTTCTTTAGGGTATTTTCCCAACAGTGGAGTTGCTGGGTGAAATGGTATGTCCATTTCCACCTTTTTGAGGAAAGGCCAGACTGCTTTCCGTAGTGATTGTACCATTTTACATACCCACCAGGAGCAAAGGAGAGTTCCAGTCTCTCTACATCCTTGCCAGCATTTTTGTTTGCTGCCTTCTTGAACTTTGCTGTTGCTGCTGGCTTTTCCTCTCTTTTTAAGCCTTTATGTTTATTATTATATTTTTATAAGAGTTTTTCTATCCTTCCCACTTTTTATCTTTTTTTTTTTTTTCTGTGTTCCGTCAAATTGGATCTGACTGGTCTTAACTATTTCTATTGCTTTCTTTTCCTTTGGGTGAAATGTTTAAAGTATCATTTGGCTTTCCAGTCATTCATACACATTTTGTTTTATAACACTAATTACAGGTGATTAAAGAAATTAAGTCATTGAAATGTCTGATCAACCCCTCATATATTGGTATATATTCCCTTTCCCTTCACAAAACTTACCTATTTATTAGTTTTTATTCCCTTCTCCCTCCCATTACATCCTTGGAAACCAACACCAGTTACTATTAATTTGGTGTTTTAAATAATGATTTCTTTTTCATAACCTCTGAAAAATGCTACCTATGGTTTTGACAGCACCTAACAAGTCTATGAAACTTGTTCTGGTTCTTTGACAAGCACAAACAGCAGCAATTTAATATGTATTTAAGCTCAGTGACCATTATATATGTATTTTCTTTTTTGGTCTGAGGCAGGTCAGCTCTGCAGTCCTATCTAAAAAGACATGAAAATGAGATCAACCCTTGTGGAAAAAGCCCTGATAACCCATTCAGTAGAGGTGAGCAGTGAGATACCACAATGAAAATGGGGATTCAGATTTCATAAAATAACAAATGAGAGATTATCAGAGACTTGACCTTATCCAGGAACCTCAAGCCAAAGTAAAAGATATTTATTTACTAGACATTAGATCTGTTCATCTAAACAATTTTTTAATTCATATCTAAATCTTTTTTAAAACACTATTAGGTACTTACGATATGAAAAGATAAATGTAAAAGCCAAAGTTTATTTCTAATTAACAGGATTTGGAGAGAGGAAGAAAAGAGAGTAAACAGTGCTGTTGAAATCACACTAATTACATGTTGCAAAGCCTGTTACTGTAATTGCTGTTAATAAGTTGTCAGAAAGTTGAGTAAGCAAAAGCTGTATGACATATTTATAATAAGAGCAATAAAAACGTACTTTGTGAGACAGCTTTGAACAACCAAACATAGGAGTTGATTCCTTGGTTTGAGGGTTTTAGGTTTATGATTTCATGAAATAACTCAGTTAATTGATCTTGATAAAATGTTCAGTGCATCTGTTCCACCCCCTAGTTCATTGTGCAGTAGATACAGTTTTCAAACCTTAAGTGGCTGGCTATCCAGGACACAACAGTTGATCCATGTTTACGTTTAGTAACAGGAAGAAGGAGAAAATGGAATGTGTAACTAGTTTTTTCCATAAACAACTAAATCCCTTCTTTGCTATGAGATCAGAAGAATTGGATAATACCTGGCTATCATTTTGAACATTTTAATCAAAGAATCTATTACAATCCTTATCAACGTGGGGGTGGATGCTGAACAGAATTTCTAATTCTCATACCTAGAACCATGAAGACTGGATGAACCTCTGAAACTATTGCCCTGAGATCATCCTAAACCAAAATTGTCCCTTAAAGTCATCTTAAAAGTAAACAATAGCTAATTAAATAAAAAAGATCTGTCTTGAACGTTAATGCTTTTTCAGCGACTACCTGTATGAGATCAAATTAACAGTAAGTCTCAAGACTTTAGGGGATGATGAGTTCATGTTAATGAGGAAGGAACAACTAGGAAAGCAAAGGAAGAACTGTTGGACAACTCAAATAAGCTAATCAGTATAATTAAATGATAAATGTAAAAACTGTTGAGTTGGTATATATTTTGCTATGCATATTCTCACCAACCAAATGAATAAAATTTAGAGGGGTAGGTAGCAGTTATGTTTCTAAAGGGTGGGGCAGTGTAATGGTTAAGCTACTATTCAGTCACACTCTGCACCTCCACAGGAGAAAGATACTACAGCCTAAAAGACTACATCCTAGAAAACTTTGTGGGGGCTTCTACACTGTCATATGGGGTCTCTGTAATTAAAAAATGGACTTACTGGCCCCAGACAAGATGTCTGTGGTGAAAATCAGTACTTCACCTGGCTTAATTCTTGGTTGAAATAGAAGTGAGATATAACCATTTTGTTGAAACTCATACTAAACAAACAGCTCTGATTAGTTCTTGATTCTCTATATTTTCCTTTGGCAAACTCTGTACTCTTTCTTGTGCTTTGTTTTCCCCTTTGGAAGTGGCACAGGAGTTTGGATCCAGTGCGCCTGGACACTGTACAGTAGCAAGCTCCCAAGGATCCAGCACCATCCACATACTGTCCCAGTTGCTGAGACTCCGTCAGTGTTGCTGCCATCTGTCTTTACTGAAGTCGGTAAGAAAAGCCCTGTGTCATCTGGTTGCCAAGAGGGGCCATGGGAGATCATTTCAGTCTCCTGCAATTACAATTCAGTCTGTTAGATCAAGGGAAATGGTGGTGTGGTTATTTTTATTTTTTTTTTAATTATTTTAATATTAGTTTGCTTACAAAATTTATATACATTGTGTTTCCCACATTCCTTCATTCATGTTATATTTTATAAAGTCATTCCTATACATTGTGTCTTATAAAATTGGTCCCCACTGACCTGTGCCCACTATCACTCCATCCTTTCAGGTCCCCACTGGATCTTCCTAATTCCTTCACCCTTTCTTCCACCGTTGTTGTTGGTGGTCATTTTGTTGTTAAGTGCCATCCAGTCGAGTACAACCCATAGTGACCCTGTGAAAAAAACTGGTCATATAACTTGTTGTTCTATAACTTGTTGCTACTCTAATGTTCATATGTTATGCTTAGCGAATCAAGAGATGTACATCACAGGATTACAGGTGAGGTCCTTAATTAGCTGTATAGCGTGGGTCCCAGCAACAAAACAGGATCACCCTAGCATTGGGTAGGAGGGTTTATACCCTTACTGGCTTGGGCTACTTGGGGTTTATAGGGCACAGTGATACATTCAAAGGTACATGGACACATTTTGACTGTTGAAACATTTCAAGGGCACAATGATACATGGAGTGCAAAACATTTAAACAATAGCAGTTACTGTTCTTTGTTCAAGACAAAACTTTAAGACTCAGGGAAAATTTCCCACACAGGGTTTAGTTACTCCAATATAGTTGTTATTGTTATGTGCTGTCGAGTCGCTTGCGACTCATAGCGACCCTATGTACAACAGCCCTAAAATCTGTCCTGTGCTAATCGCACTGTCTCCAATACACCCATCCCTATTACCCCAGTTACTGAATCAGTCCACCTCATAGAAGGCCTTCCCCTCCTGCGCTGTCCCTCCACCCTCTCAAGCACAATGTCCCTCTCCAAGGACTGGTCCCCTCCTTACAACATGTCCAAAGTATGTCAGAGGAAGCCTCAGAATCCTTGCCTCTAAGGAGCCACCCAGTGTAAACCTCTCCAGGATGAACCTGTTTGTTTTCTTAGCAGTCCATGATACTCTTCAGTTTTCTTAGCAGTCCATGATACTCTTCAATACTCTTCTCCAGCACCACAGCTCAAAGGCATCAATGCGCCTTCTATCCTCCCTAGTCATTGTTCAACTCTCTTGACACATAACAAGTGATTGTAAAGACCATGACCTGTATCAGACACAATTTAGTCTCCAGAGAGACACCATTGCTCTTCAGTACTTTGGAAAGGTCCCTAACAGCAGACTTTCCCATCGCAATACGTCTTTTTAATTTCCTGGCTGCTGGTGCCAAGATTGTTGACTGTGGAGCCAAGCAAACTAAAGCTGTGAACAATCTCAATCTCTTCACCATCCATTCTGATGCTGTCAGTTGGTCTAGTGGTGAGAATCTTTGTCTTCTTGACATTGAGCCTCAATCCATATTGGAGGCTGCAGTCCTTGACCCTCTGCAGCAGGTGCTTCAGGTCCT
>NW_006400012.1:2083160-2099126 GCF_000299155.1 Elephantulus edwardii
ATTACCCTCTTGGCAAAGTAAAAGAAAAGATTCTTTCATTATTTTACAAACCCTCCCCCAGGTCCACTCCACCATGTAGCCATCGCTCTAGACTCCTGTCATGACCTAAATACCGAATCATATATCTCGATAAAAGTGTTTTAAAAGCAAGTGTATGTCAAAGGTGATGAGGATTGGGTTTCAGACCATCACAATAAAGTAAAGAGAAAATGGCGATAAAGAGAATTACACCCCCCCCACCCACCCCCACCCCCAAAAAAGTCTGGCTTCTGACATAGAGTTTCCAAAGGCCTATTGTTTAAGAAGTGGATGCCAATCTTGCTTCCAACCCTGTCTTAATCTGGGAGCTTTACCAGACCCTGTCCACCCTGGGTAACCATTATGGCATTTGACAGACCAATGGCACAGTGTTCAGTATCACAGCAACACTATCTTACGTCAGTACAGCAAACTGACAGACAAATGCTATGTCACTTAGTACAGTGTTCTTTCCAAACAAAACTAACAGCAGGCCTGAGGGCCCAACTGACTTTCAAAATATAAAAAGCCTGCTCACCAGGTCCTGACTGACTTAAACAAGAGCTTCCAGCCTGTTGACTAAATCCAGGGGACAAATCAACTTACACATGTAACAAAAAAAACGACCCAACAGGTTACTTATGCCTGACTTAAATACAAAAGCCCGCCCACCAGGTCCTTCTTCCATTACAGATGGTATTTTGGGAGTTTTTGGTTGTTTTTGTGTAGGGCCACTATGAGGTGGCAGTGGGTTTGGTTTCGGGGAAGGGAGGCTTGATTACTTTATATTTTATTTATAGAGTCTAGAGCATTGTTTTTGTATTTTTTAATAAAGTAATTTTAGTGTACAATGTACCATTTTAATAAAAAGGAAACCGCTTACAAATGCTTTGCTATTTCAGGATGTCATGCAGCTAGTTCAGTTAGACAAATTTTCTGCTATTTTGGATTGTTACTGTGGGGTCATATGGTAATTCTAGTTGTAGTTTTCTGAAGAACCACCGTACTGTTTTCCATAGCAGCTGTATCATTTTTTTTATCCTTAACAGCATTGTATAAGGGTTCTATCTAATATTGCCACATCCTTGGTAATGTTTGTTGTTTCCTGTTTTTCACCCATCCTTTTGGGAATTGAATTAAACGATATTTTGATATATGTATAACTTGGTGGCTGGCTAATAACACTTTTAATATCTTTTCATGTGTTTGATGGTCATCTCCATATCCTTTTGAGTGAAATGACTTCAAGTATTGGTTTTTGTTTTGTATAATTGAGTTGTCTTCAGGTTGTTAAGTTGTTGAGGTTTTATGTATATTTTGGTTATTAAGGTCTTGTTGGATATATGAATTTTTTTTTTTTTGGATATATGAATTCTTAAGATACTTTTCTAGGATTGGATTAGGTTCACTTCTTTCATAAAGTCTTTTGCCAGTCAAATTTTTACATTTTTATAAGGTTCCTCTATGTACTTTTGCTAATTTATTGCATTATCCATTGATGAAAGTTAGGCTGAGAATTATTTCCTCTGCTTCTAAGAATTTTATGGTTGTAGTTTGCATAATTATAAGGCAAAGTTCCTGGTTCATTTTTTTGCCTGTGATTATTATTACGTTTTCTGAATGCCATTTCTCGAAATGATTTTTCTTTCTCCAACAACTGAACTTTAGCACCTCTTTAAAAAGCAGTTGACCATACATGTGTGAGTTTATTTCTGGGCTCTCATTTCTATTCTGGCGGTCTGTATATCTCCTCTTTTGTGCCTTTCAGACTGTTTTGTTGACTGCATATAACCCAAAATCCAGACTTACTGCTGTTCAGGCAGCAGTTCCAGTTCACAGCAAACCATGTATTGGGTTTCTAAGAGTGTGCATCTTAATAGGAGCAAACTACTCATCTTTTTCCCGTGGAAAGGCTGGTGGGTGCAAAGTACCAACTTTGCATTAGTAACCCATCACTTGACCTACTACACTGCCAGACCTCTTGTATCAAAAAAACTCTCAAGTTCACTGCCACAGAATTGAGTCAGACTCACAGTGATCCTATATTGGTTTTCCAAGGCTGTAAATTGCATCAAGAGGCATTTGTAATTTTTTTAAAAATTTCTTTGATTCTACCAAACTCCTGTTGGTAGTTTTATAATGTGTTGTTTAATTTCTTTTTTTAATTGAAATTTTAATGAAAGTTTACAGAGACTTTTGATATCCATTCATATTTTTGCACATTTTCCGTTTTCCTCCCTGCCCACCCTTCCCCCCTAGTTGGCTTTTCTCTTTGAAAAGAAAAAAAAAAATTCTTTCATTGTTACACAGTCTTCCCCCACCCCACACTTTACTATGCAGGTCTTATTCTGGACTCTTGCCATGAAAATAATGGCTAATCCTGTATTCCTTTTAAACAGTTCTCTCCCTCATCTGTTTCAATGCAATATGCATTACTTACCCTCTCTTAGGTTCCCCCTAACCCCTATGTCAGTCCCATTTTACAGCAGTGGCACTATGCAGTGTTTGTCCTTTTGTGACTGAGGTATTGCACTCAGTATAGTGTCTTCCAGGGTCACCCATTTTGTGTAATATTTCATGAGTTCCTTGTTTTTCAGTGCAGCATAATATTCCGTTGTGTGAATATACCACAGCTTCTCTATATCCATTCGTTTGTTGATGGGCACTTGGGTTGTTTCCAACTCTTTGCTATTGGGAACAAAGCTGCAATAAACATGGGTGTGCATTGTTTAATTTCTTTGAGTATTTTCTAGAGTTCCCTCCTTCCCCATTTATTGATGTCTAGCTTCACTTTGTTGTGGTTAAAATACTTCATATTATTTCACTCATTTTCAATTTCTCAAAATTGGCTTTTTGCACTAGAATGTACTCTGTCCTACAGAATGAGTCATACATGTGCACTGGAGTAGAATATATATTGTGCTCTTTTGGTGTGGAGTGTTCTATATATGTTAATGTTAGTTGGTTTATAGTGTCATTGAGATCCTCTATATCCTTGTTTATCTTTCGTGATGTTCTGCCCAGTATTGAAAGTGGTGTATTTAAATCTAATTACTATTACAGTACTGTCTGTTTTTCTTTAAAGTTTTAACAATTTTTGCTTTACTTACACATATGTGCCCTGATGTTGGGTGCATGTATATTTATGATTGTTTAATCTTGTGAATTGACTGGTTTTTTCAGTATGTGATGCCCATTTTTACTTCTTCTGACTGATTTTGTCTTAGATTTTGTCTGATATTGAGATTGCTCTCTTGACTATTTGCGTGGAATATTTCCCCCCTCATCATTTCACTTTCAACTTGTTCACATCCTTGGGTTTGAAATATGTCTCTGTTTAGCATATAGCAGGATCTTGGGTTCTTTAATCTGTTCTGCCACTCTATCTTTTATTTGAGGCATTTAGTTCATTTGTTGTTGTTAAGTGTTATCAAGTCAAGTAGGACCCAAAGCTACCCAGTGAGCCACCAATCTGAACCCTGGCCTATCCTGCAACATCCTTATCTTATTGTTTACATTCACTGTAATTACTGATAAGAAGTGACTTAACTCCTTCCATTTTGTTTTTTCATGTGTCTTAAACTTTCTTTGTCTGTGTTCTTTAGAATTGCTGCTTTTGTGTTTTGTTGGTTTGAAACTTTAATCAGGTTTCACAACAGTTACTAATGGTAAATTAGAAAACATTTTGCTATATAAAGTGTTAAGCTATCCGTTGGCAAACATGACTTGCTGTGTTAATTTCTCAACTACTGAATTCCACTTTCTTGATTTGCCCAGGCCCTGGATCCGACCGAACTGAAGAGTGAAGGCCTTGTGCTTTCCCTCGAAGAGCAGCTCAGTGCATTGACCCTCTCCGAACTCCACAATCCAGATCCATCTTCCATGGTTTGCCTTAATGGCACGTCTTTCAAGGCGGAGCTTTTCAAAGACGCTCGAGAGAGCACTAAGGTATTTTTGTCAGGTCTTATTCAGTTGTGACTTTGATTTCTTGCACATATTCCTGTGTAAGAAGCTGGTATGGCCATTTATGGCAAAGCAAGAACTATTAGATTATAGTTGATCAGATTTTTCCTTCTGTTCTTAAAACTTCATTGTATTTCACAAATATATAGCCCAGAATCACGGCAGATTTGCTGTCATGGATTACTGAGAGAAGAGCATACCAATTTTATGTGAAAACTGGCTAAGGAACTGAGCAAATTTTTAAGGGAAAGCTTTAAAGGAAGGCAACAAAGGCTAGAGACTGTGTTATACATATGAGCGAGCGCTTTTAGTAAATACCCAAGGAACTTATGTGGAAGCTTTAACAAGTACTCATCAGTCTGGAGCAGCCCTCTTTTAACATTTGGATTGTTGTTGGCTTTAAAGTGGGCAGAGCTCTTGTACTTGCTCCTTTTGTAAATGTTAAAATAGGATCTTCTCTTTTATTCGTGGTGTGCTAGATGTTAGGAGTTCAGTCATAGCCTCCTTGGAGCATCTCAAGTAGTGAAAGCAAATGGTTATTCCTAAATAGTTAATTTACAGTGTGATAAAGTTCATGACAGTAGACATAAAAAAGTTCTGCAGTAATGTGTAGATAGTGGGTATACCTGCCTCACTTATTTTTGGAGGCTGAGGAGGACCTCTGAAAAAAAGTGATAGTAAGCTGTTTTATAATTGTGTTCTAGGCAAAAGGAACAGGATAGACAAGCTATGACATATTGGAGGAAGGCTTTTTGTATAACAAGAGCATTGAGTTTGAGATCATAGTGAGAGATGGATGAGTCCAGAGAAGTTGAGACTAGAGCAGCAAAGCCTGGTAGGTCATTTTAAGGACTTTATACAGACAGACAGGGGAATGTGCAATTTAGAAATACCCCTCTCACTGCAGAGAAAATTAAATAGAAAAGTAGTAGGGTAACACTAGAGGCAGAGGGGCCATCTAAGAGGCTGCAACAATAATTCAGGTTAGAGAAAATGGGGGGAAAAGTGAATTTGCTTAAACCTACATATGCTAATGTAACGTTTTCCCAGATATCATCTCTGTTGGCAGAATTGGAGGCAATCCGAAGAAATTCAGAGTCCCAGAAGAGGTAATATGTTGTTTCCTTTTCCAAGTATTAGCTACAATTAAGTAAGAAAATTTGATGCTGTTTGGTACGGAGTGAATTGCATCCTCCTCCAAAGTATGTGTTGTAAGTTCTAACCTCTATGTCACTAAGATTATAGCACAAATTCCCTCTGATTTCTAGTTAAAATATTTGTGGTACAGATTGGAAGGAAACCCCTAAAGATTCAGGATAAGCTAAGCGTCTGAAGAAACTTAAAAGTAGAGATGCATATAAAGAAAAGCAAAGGTTTGGAACTTCAGAAGGGCAGGTGATGTTCTCAGGATAGGATAGGTGCCTAGGTATGAGGATGTATTCTTATTTGTTATACCTTACATAAGTGTTATACAGCAAAACAGCAAAATTCAAACCATAGTTGGGATAGGATGAGTACAAGGTTGACAGCTTGGTGTTCTATCTGCATGGCCACAGATCTATTGGTAAGCACATGGGCTCCAAATGAGAAAAAATTGCACTCTTTAGTTTGGTCTCCACTTTATTCTGATTTAAAAGTAAATCTATAGGATAGATCTAGAAATAATGGCTGTGCTGTAATCCTCCAGCTTGTGAGTATTTTTTTTCCCTTTGGAGGTCTTTTTTCCTAGTTTAACCTGTTTTTGGCTTCTCTTCCTGCCAGTGTCATTGTTTCCCAGTGGGCCAGCATGCTTAAGGTTGTAGCATTGCACCTTGAGAGACGCGGACTGACTTACGCCACCATTGATGGCTCTGTCAACCCCAAACAGAGGATGGACTTGGTTGAGGCATTCAACAGTAATTCCAAGGGCCCACAGGTACAAGTTGGTAATGTGAGGCTATGTGATAAAAAGAGCAATTTGACCTTTGTTCTGTATATAGTCATAATATAGCAACTTGGTTTAACAATACTTTGAGCCTTGATAATTTATTGGGATACCTATCAAAGTATAAGAACAACCTAAAGATAATGAAAAGAGAATAAAGTACAAAGAAGACTGAAAGGAGAATAAGATCAGAATTGGTTAGGATCAAGAGAGTCTTTGTGAAGGGTAAAGATGTGAGGTGAACCTTAAAAGATAGGGGGCATTAGATAGGATATAGAGGGAAGTGGAAGAAGTCAGGCATGCAATTGTGGATAATCAGAATTTGGAATGCATTAGTAATAGGTAGGAGAACGATAGCTTTAGGGAACAGAGGGCTGATGGAATAGATATGATCTCCTTAATGGATAGATACCCACACTAGGCAGTATTGGGCTCTCAGTTGCGGTATTTGCATATTTTGTCAGTCTCACTCAATTAGTGTTTTACGGTTGACTCAAAAAATGAAGTATAAGATTCGGAATGAAAAACAGTATATACTCACTTTATAAGTAAACCAGTATATATTTTTAAAAAAAAAAGAAATACATATTTTCACAAACTTGATGCATAAGAAATAGCATATTAAATTTTTAAAACTATTGTAATGATAGCAGAAAGATGTTTAATAGGATTAAATTTAATAACATTGATTATTTGTATTGATCTTGGACTTGAACAAAAGTGCAAAGAAGAGATATTTCAAGAGATCAGCTTTATATAAAGTTAATGGTTTACTCCTTTTGAAGGTTATGCTAATCTCACTCTTGGCTGGAGGTGTTGGTCTGAACTTGACAGGAGGAAACCACCTTTTTCTTCTTGACATGCACTGGTAACTATTCTGGAACTTTCTTGCATTGTCATGACATTCCAGGGAAAATAGGGGGCCAGAGGGACACTCACTCTCATTGCTGTCTCGTTAGTAAGGTTTCTGCGGCTCTAAATCTCATATGAAGACATTGCTCACCTTTCATCCTTGAAGCTGCTGGTGGATTTGAACCACCAGAGAGGTGCAGCCTTTTTGTTAGTAGTGCAGCTCCCTGCAGACCGTGACAAAAGAGCACTCTTGAGGAACAATAGGGACATACGTATTTTGAATGTGGTCTTTTTTCTCTTGTAGAAATGCTTCCATATTCATTTGTTTATAACGACAGATCCAAAAAGGGTGCTGAGCTAGCTGACTTTCCTGAATCTCTGAGCAAGCAGGACTTCAAATAACTGCTTAAAATCGTCCTTTCATTTTAGTGTTAATGTACCAACTGTTTCCATGGTAACTGGAAGCAGCTTTTCCTCACAGTGAAAGGCCTAACACCTCTCAGTACTACCTCCTTTCCAGAACACATTCCAGATGTAATTATTTATTGAAAACCAAACAAATATCAATCTTTGAGAAGTCCTTTCTTCCTAAAGAAAAAGGCTAATTCCATTTTCTAATTATGTTAAAAGTAAGCTTAACATATAGCCCCTACACTCAACCCAATCCAGGAGAATAATAACATCCTTCCTGAATGGAAGAGGGGTGTGTGTGTGTGTGTGTGTGTGTGTGTGTGTGTGTGTGTGTGTGTGTGTGCGCGCGCGCGCGCGCATTCGTGCTGGAAGTAAAGCTTACTGATCTCAATTTTTTATATTTCATATGCAAATCAAGGATGGCACTGTTACTAGATATTGCTATTTGGCTAAGTCTTCAGGCCATTCTGATTGGAGCCAACATACCAAACTATTTTTCTCTGTGTAGAGAATGTATTTAGATCTTGGGACTCCCCTATACATGTGAATGAGGAAAGCATGCTAAGAATGTATGATAAAAAGGATATTATTTTCTGAAGTGGAGAAATATTAGCTAGGATTTTAAAGAGGTGAAACAAGAAATTGGTTTGGAGTTGATGATGCGAATTTATGAAGAAGGAACAAATTAATTCTACTTGATTACATCATTTAATTTATTAAAGTAGAAAAAAATGTATTTGAAATCATTTAACCAGCCCTCCTGGTTTCCAAGTAGGAGTCTGAAGTCTTGAGGGTTGCGGTTAGGTGATTTGCCTAAGGTCATTCAACTAGTTAGTGACTGGATTTGAGTCTAAGTGTCATCTCAGTTATTTCCTCGCTGCACATGATGATTGAGCTTCAAGTTACCATTAACAATCTATACATAGTTTCTCATCAAATGCCAAGAAAGCACCTTGAAACTAATTTTTCTTAGGCCAGGACAGCCTGTGTCAGTGATTAGCAAACTTTTCCTGTAACTAATTTAAGCTAGATGGTATATCTTTTGGCTTTGCATGCAATATAGGTCTCTGTCACATAGTCCTTATGATTTTTTTTTTTATTCCTCCCCACACCCCACTGTTATTTTTCATTACTGTTGAGATGGAACTGATTCATAGCTGGCCCTCCAGCAGGTTTTCAGAGGCCATGAACTACACAGGAGGAGATTGCCCATCCTTCTTCCAACGAGCTGCTAGTAGATTCAAACTGGTAGATTTATGGTTGACTGTACAACTCCCTACTCATATAAACCAACCAACCCACGATCCAGTCAGTCTGTCCCGTAGTGACCGTCCACTGGGTTTCTAGAGGAGGGGTTCTCTTTATGGGAGGAGATTGCCCATCTTGTCCTGAGGAACAGCAAGTGAATTTGAATTGCTGACTTTTTTGCAGAGGAACACGTAACCAGCAGGTTGCCTGACCAGGGCTCCTTAAATGTACTAAGTCATACTTTAGGATACAGGCTCGAGTTGACCTATTAACCATAATTTACTGACCCTTAATCAGGGACACAGTGTCTTTGAACTTTACCCTCTTCTAATAGGAATCCATCACTTGAAGATCAAGCTTGTGATCGCATTTACCGAGTAGGGCAGAAGAAAGATGTTGTCATACACAAGTAAGTGAAGGTCTAAGACCCTTTCCCAACTTTCATGAAAGGCTTTCTTGAATGGTATTTTTTAAAATGTAAAGCATTTGATGATTACTTTTGAATGGTGCTTCCAAGATATACTCTCCTTGGACACAAGATAGAAGTGAACACAATTTAGAGTAACCTTGGATCTGGTCCCTTTATATGAAGAATAGGAAGGGTTGTGTAGAATAGTGAGATGTATCTCAGAGCAGCTTGAACTAGGTTATTTCCTTAGGTAACTGCAGACATAGTATCAATCAGAATGTTAATACAGGTATAATGCTATTTTTTGTTCTATATATCTTTGTAAGATTTTGCCTATTATCCCAATGATGTATTTCTTAGCAAAAGAAAAATGTTTTTAGCATTCTGTTTTAATTTTATTTAATTTGGAACAGTACCTCTGTGTTCTTTTTGTTTTATAACACTGATATTTTTGAAAACTAAACTCTTAGGTGTAGAATCTTCTATATAGGACTCTTCTTTTCATAAACAATAAAGCATATCTTAAATAAAGCATATCCACTCTACCTGTGGCCCAATCTTTCTTTTCATAGTCATGTTTTCTGAGTAATTGGAAATCACCATATTGTTTATTTAACCTCTGGAAACTGGTTTCTACCCTGTTCTACTGAAATTGATGTTGTTAAGGAATACTAACAACTTCCATATTTGCCAAGTATACTGACTTTGTTAGTTTCCCTTTGTCTCTGTCCCTGTTAGCTTATTCTGTATTCTTATCTCTTTTAATAATACTTCTACTCACTTCACTAAGTGAAAAAATCTGTATTGAAATTTCAAGATTTCCTAAATTGCAGACTATGATAGATCTATGGATGGATCCCTGCTAGGTGTCTGAAGTTGAGCATCCCTGTGCTATCCCACTGCTCCTTTATCTCATTCAACAAAGACCTATTGTGTGTACCATGTAGTTGGAAATGACTTCTGGTTTCCTTCAGTCCAGCAAGCAAACCCTTTATTTTGGCTCCATCCAGAATTCCTCAGGTTGCAGTCTCTTCATAGCAGTGCCACAATCTTTTCACCCTCTCTTCACCACCACTTCTTATGGAAAGCACTCTCTTATATTGGTCCCACAGCTGTTGTCTACAATGAAGGTAGCTAGAGACTATGCTTCTAGCAGGGGCTAATGCAATGGATAATAAAACAAATTTTCAAGGCTTCTGACACCACAATCTGCAAAATAGAAAGTAGATTTCTTAATATGGTCATACATATGAGATGTTAGATAACGAACTAGCCAATAAGAGCACAGATGGTGTACTTTTTGTGAAGGGGTATAGTCTGCTTATATTACCTCTCTGATAGCTTCAGAAATAGCCAGTTTGAATCATATCTTTTTAAATGAAGATGTCTTTAGTAAAAATTGTTTAGATCTCTAAATCATAAAGTTCTTAACTGAACCCATGTTTATACTAAATACAGGAAGAAATATCATTAAAAACTAAAGCATAGTAGAGGTTTGAATACATTATTAGATGTATACTTCTTGGGGAGTTTTCACTGTCTTCTTGTTATTTAGATTTGTTTGTGAGAGAACAGTAGAAGAGAAGATACTACAGCTCCAAGAAAAAAAGAAAAATCTGGCCAAACAGGTCCTGTCGGGATCAGGAGAATCTGTCACCAAGCTCACTTTGGCCGATCTCAAAGTTCTTTTCGGCATTTAACCACCTGTTCATAGCGTCCAGGATAGTGCCACCACTGGTTTGCAATAGGACCTGGGAATAGCATGATTCTTAACCTCTATTGTTGGCATTCTTTCACTATCAGGTTTTATGCCTTCAGAGACGCCAATTTTGATCCCAGAATTGAAGGTCTGTTATCATGTTTATCAGTTTTTTTATTTAATGAGTGGTAGGTAAAATGTTGCAGGGTTAGATTATCTGGGAAAACAAGTCTGACAGAGTTCAAAAGGCTTGTTCTAGCCTTTCTCATCTGAGGAGGGAACCACTGTTAAGTTTTCCCAGCACCGTATCTAGTCCGTCTCTTCTTGCCAATGAGACTAATCCTGAAAACAGCTCTTACAGGTCGATCAGAGCATAGATTGCTTCAGCCAGGAAGTTCTATCTCATACACAGATGTTTGGTATTTGTATCATTTATTATTAGATCACCCAGTATTTGAGTCATAGTATCATTTAACATTTGTGTATTTATGTATCTCTTTTAAGAATATTTTCTTTCTTATATATTTCTGTATTTTTAATGTTTCACGGTATTTGTATCTTAGTATCATTTATTATTTGTGCCTTTGTATTATTTGCTGTTTATTCCAACTATTTGTATCTTAGTATAATTTAGTATTTGTGCCTTTTTATCATTTACTCTTTATTGCATTTTATATAATCATTAATTCTTTCAGTATATGTAGTATTAGGTAGTAAGTGTGTGTTTAGTATATGGAAAGACAGTGCTATGTATTCATCAAATTCCATTTCCTTTTCCTCCTGAGTACTCAGAGATTACATCTCCTGAGTTTAGATGATGCCTTAGATCTTAAAGTGGAGTGTGGAGAAGGGTAATTATATATCATGTCTAAATTGCCCTCTAATAAAACTTTCCAAATCATTCTTTATGCTGTTTCTTCTTCATCAACCTGCTTGACATAGAAGAACTGGTGGAAGACCATAATGTCTTAAAGAATGGGAATGAGAGGTTTTTAAACTTTCCCTTTCTCTATGGGCCTTTGGTGGTTCCTGGCTGACCATGTAGAACAAAGCTGCTTTCCTCGTGTGTGCTCCCATCCTCACCCAGCTCACATATATTGTGCTCACATCACATACATTGTTCACAGATATGAACAAGAAAGAAACCTTTTTTTATTAAGCCACTTGGCAGTTGGTTAGCAGTTAGCATATTTTAATACAGAGATGTTTGAGAATTTTCCATTTCTGGAAACGACTCTACTTCAGATTAGCATCCTTTTCCAAAATGTTAATTCCTGGTTTCTGCTAGAAAGAATCATAGTTCTTAATAGAAATGTCGTCTTCTCAGATTTAGAATTAGCAGATAACTCTGTGTTGACCTTGTCACAGTTTAGGCTGAGGCACACTGCAGTCTAAGTGCTAAGGACAAGACATCAAGACCTAAGGACAGTGTGACTGGGGGCAGAGTTTTGTTTTATAAGCTGATTTCACTCTAATACCAGGTTCACTTTAGCTGGGCTATAAGCCCAAAAGAATCATTAATGTCTCTATACTTTTATTTCCTCATTTGTGAGGTAGGCATTGTTTTTTAGAACTCAATAGCTACAATAAAGTCACTGACTAATACCAAGAAATGATGAAAATAAGAATAGTTTTTGAAGAGTTATGCTACATGATCCACACATCAGGGCAAAGAGAGTCACCTGACTGATAAACAACATTGTGACAGGTAGAGAAAAGATTGAAATTGTCAATATTTCATCTTAGAGCTACTACCAACACCCTTGATACCAGCAGTCAAGGAGTCAAAAGATGAAGCATATTAGGAAAATCTGCTGTCAAGGACCACTCCAAAGTTCTAAGGAGCAGTGACTTCAGTTTAAAGACTAAAGTTTGTTGCTCCCTGGATGCCCTGGTCCCATCAAAGCCCTCTGAACTGTGCCAGGAGCACATGTGAAGCCATTTCCTACCCCCTCCCAGTATTTGAGCTCCCTTGATCTGCTGACCCTTTGGACCCACCTAATTCACAGGTCATATCTCTCCCCAACTGAAGCAAGTCTTCCCATGAAGCAAAGCACCAGAGAGAAACTCAGGCTGAGTAGCTACATCACCCTCATCTGGAACAGTGAGTTCCTGAGCCAAAGTTATCAGACCAAGAGTCTCCTAAGGCCTCAGGTATGAAAAACTCTTACCACAGCAGTGACATGAAAGAAGCAGACCACCTTGCAGCCTACACAAATCCAAAATAAGATGTCACACCCCCCCCCAAAGTGACACAGTATCAATGGATTTCCTGAAGTCTGAAAGTCTGTTGGAACTTTATGACACAACATTCAAAAGAACAATGATTGAATATGGGTGAAAGATAAACTCGAAGAATTACAGGATTCTGCAAGCAAAAACTAAGAGGGACTTAAAAAAACAAACCAGGCATTAGAGGCTCTGGAAAAACAAGAAACCACAATCCAGAATATGAGGACCAATGTTTCAGATGCTGTTAACATGTTGGCAGGACATATAAATAGAGCTCAAGAGATGGAACACGGGACCAGTGAAATAGAAGATAGAATTCTCACCACCGATCAGCTAGAACAAAAACCAGAATCAAAGGGAAGGAAAAAGAAGAATGCCTAAAAATAATGTGGGACACCATCAAGAGGAGTAACATGCACATAACCAAATTCCAGAACAGGAAGAAGCAAGTAAAGGCACAGAGAAAGTTGTGAAAGAGTTACTAGAAGAAAGCTTTCCAGGCATAATAAAGAATGGTGTTGTTGCTGTTGTTATGTGCTGTCGAATTACTTGCAACTCCTAGCAACCTTATGTACAACAACTCTAAACGTTGCTGTCTCCCTTGCCAATCTCGTTGTCTCTGACACACCTATCCCCATTGCCCCAGTGACTGAATCAACATCTCATTGAGGATATTCCTCTCCTGCGCTGTTCCTCCCACTTCCCAAGCATGACGTCCCTCTCCAAGGACTATTCCCTCCTTGCAATATGTCCAAAGTATGTCAGACAAAGCTTCAGAATCCTTACGTCCAAGGAACAGCCTGGTTTCACCCTCTCCAGGACGAACTTGTTTGTTCTCCTAGCAGTTGGTCTATTCAGTACTCTTCTCCAGCACCAAAGCTCAAAGGCATCAACTCTCCTTCTAACATCCATAGTCACTGTCCAGCTCTCTGATGCATAGCAAGTAATGGCAAAGACCATGGCCTGTATCAGGCACACCTTAGTCTCCAGACATCATTGCTCCTCAGTACCTTGGAGAGGTCTCCGACAGCAGACTGTCCAGTGCAATTCGTCTTTTAATTTCCTGGCTGCTGGTACCAAGAATTGATTGTAGAGCCAAGCAAACTGAAGCTGTCAACAACCTCAATCTCTTCACCATCTCTCATGATGCTGCCAAGTGGCCCAGTGGTGAGAATACTTGTTTTCTTGACATTGAGCTTCAATCCATATTGAAGGCTGCCAGTACTTGACCTGCAGCAAGTGCTTCAGGTCCTTCTCAGTTTCAGCAAGCAGGGTTGTGTCATCTGCTTAATGCAGACTGTTGGTAAGTCTACCTCCAATCCTGATGCCACACTTCTCCTTATAGAGCCCGCCTCCTGGATAATCTGTTCTGCATATACTTTGAAAAGATAGGGAGACAAGACACATCGTTGACACACACCATTCCCAATTTTGAACCATGCAGTGTTTCCTTGCTCTGTCCTGACAGCTGTCTCCTGGTCCGAGTATATGTTTTGCATGAGTACAAACAAGTGTTCTGAGATTCCCATTTTTCTCAAAGTCAGCCACAGTTTGTTGTGATCCACACAGTCAAATGCCTTTGCATAGTCAATGAAACACAAATAGACATTCCTCTGGTACTCTGTTTTCAGCTAAGATCCATCTGACATTAGCTATAATATCCCTAGTGCCACAGCTGCTTCTAAATCCAGCCTGCATTTCAGGCAATTCTCTGTTGATGTGCTGTTCTAGTTGTTTTTGGATGATTTTCAGCAGAATCTTGTTTGCATGTGATATAAATGATATTGTTCAATCATTTCCACACCCTGTTGGATCACCTTTCTTTGGAATGGGAACAAATATAGATCTCTTCCAGTCACTAGGCCAGGTGGTTGTCCTCTAGATTTCTTGGCACAACTTGGTGTGCACATCCAGGGCATCATCTTTTTTTATGAAATAAGTCAATCTGTATGCCATTAATTCCTGGGCCCTTGTTTTTTTGCCAATTCTTTCATAGCAGTTTGAACTTCCTCCTTCATCACCACAAGCTCTTGCTCATATGTTGCTCCATGAAATTCTTCTGTGTCCACTAATTTCTTTTGGTACAATGACTATAATCTTTCCATCTTCTTTTAATGCTTCCTGCATCATTTAATATTCTGCCCAAAGCATCCTTAAGTATTGCAACTCGAGGTTTGAATTTGTTCTTCAGTTCCTTCAGCCTAAGAAATGCTGAATGAATTCGGCCCTTTTGATTTTCTGACTCCAGCTTCTTGCACATAAGCAAACACCATATGGAACAGACCCCTAAAGAAAAATATCAAGACATATAGTCAAATTTTCCAGAACCAAAGAGAAAAAGAATACTGAAAGCAGCTAGAGAGAAATTGATAGTAACCTATAAGGGAGATTAAATACTAATTCTCAGCAGAAACCACGTGAGCAGGAAGACACTGAAATGGCACATATCAAACAAGAACTCAACTGTTAACCAATAATACTGTACCCAGTAAAACTGTCCATTAAATATAAAGGAGAGATCAAGATGTTCTCAGAAAAGCAAAATCTAAGTGAGTTTGTAGAAACAAGACCAGTGTTGTAAGAAATACTCAGAGAAATTCTTCATACAGAAATGCCACAGAAAGCAGGGTGGACCAAAGTAATCAGAAACAACACCAAAAAGAACAAAATGATAGCAACAAAACCTTGTCTCTCAATAATTACACTGAGTGTAAATGGTTAAAATGCTCCGTTAAAGAGAGAATAGCAGATTGGATAAAGAAAACCCAGCAATATGCTGTCTACAAGAGACACACCTGAAAAGTGAAGATAAAGACTAAAAGTAAAAGGGTAGGAAAAAAATACACCAGGCAAATGGGGGAAAAAAGCAAGAGTAGTGATATTCATTTCTAATAAAATATATTTCAGTGCAAAAAACCATCACAAAGGACAGGAAGGTCATTATATAATGTTTAAAGGGTGAGTAGAAGAAGAGGTCATAACTGTAATAAATATCTATGCACCAAATGATGTTGTTGTTACGTGCCTTTGAGTTGTTTGTGACTCATAGCGACCCTATGTACAACAGCCCTAAACTGTGCTCTATCCTGTGCCAATCTCATTGCCTCTGACACACCCATCCCGAGTACCCCAGTCACTGAATCAATCCACCTCATAGAGGGTCTTCCCCTCCTGCGCTGTCCCTCTACCCAGCATGATGTCCCTCTCTAA
>NW_006400012.1:2112332-2113026 GCF_000299155.1 Elephantulus edwardii
ACACAGAAAGGCTACCAGCTGATGGCAGATAGCAGAGTTTATTCCTGAACTCCTGTGTCATATTCTTTTTGCAGTGAACAGGAAAACAGCTCAGCCTCAGGGCCAACAATACATTTGTTTTGATATCCCCGGCACCTGCAAGATTGCTTACTTTATTATCAGCAGCAAGCAAGGCCATCCGAACAGAGTCATTAGGGAGGGACATACCATACTGTACATCCTTGGTTGGCCTTGGGGTTCAAGGAATGGTTAAACTTATTTTTGCTCCCCTTCAAACATCTGCACATTTGAACCTGGTATAAAATGGCTATTTGCTTAAAATGGCGGCAGTATGGCTCACTTTTTAACATCCTACTTCCTTGAGTTGTTTTTTGTCAAACAAATACTATAGCCAACATGGAGTTAATTTTGCTGGTCTTTTGGTACACGGCTAAACTTGCTTTACAAGTTAGACAGGCCTCAACATACCTGCAGAAGACTCAAGCAAGATCCACACCTCACTCCATATATAAAAACCAACTCAAGGTGGTTCATAGACCTAGGACTAAAACCTTCATTCAAGAAAAGCTTGGAAGAACTTTAGTAGTCCTAATCCACAGCATAAACAGTCTTCCACGTATCCTGAAAAATCTACAACCAGGAGAAGATAAAATAGATGAATGGGACCTTCTAAGAATCAAATCCCTATGCACAT
>NW_006400012.1:2114886-2116844 GCF_000299155.1 Elephantulus edwardii
GACCACAATGCTATAAAATTAGAAATTAATAACAAGAGGATAAAGGAGAAAACCCCATACATTTGGAAGTTGAACAACATTTTACTTGAACATGAGTGGGTACTAGAAGAAAAAATGAAATTAAAATTTCTTGAAGTAAATGCCAATGAAAACACAACTTACCCAAACTTCTCAGAAATAGCCAAAGCAGTAATTAGAGGTCAATTTATAGTAATACACAAACATCAAAAGGGGAGAAAAAGAGATAATTGGTTCTTTGATGCAACATCTCCAACAAATTGAAATAGAATAGCAAGAAACCTGACACCCGCTAAAATTCCTGAAATTATAAAAATTAGGGCAGAAATAAACGAAATATAGAACAAAAACTATTGAAACCATCAACAAAACCAGGAGTTGGTTCTTTGAAAAGGCCACGAAAATGATAAACCACTAGCAAAACTAACAAAAAACATCCCCAATCCGAATAAGAAATGAAATAGGCAATGTCACAACAGAACTAATTAAAAAGGTTAATAATACTATGAAAAATAGTCAAACAAATATGAAAAACTAGAGGAAATGGGCAAATACTTAGCAACTCTCTACCTACCTAAACCGACACGAATTAAACAGAACACCTGAACAGACCCATTACAAAAGAAACCAGAGCTGCCACCCAAACAGATGTATGCAGGGCCATGTTTATTGCTGCATTGTTCACAATAGCAAAGAGATAGAACAAACCCTAGTGCCCATTAACAAATAAATGGATAGAGCAGCTGTGGTATATCCATACAATGGGATACTATGCAGGGCTGAAAAACAAGGAACTCAAATTATACGAAATGGGTAACTCTGGAGGACAAATATCTTAGTCACAAAAGGACAAATACTGCACAGTGCCACTTGTAGGGCAGGACTGACATGGGGATTGCAGGGAAACTGAGAAAGGGGATTAAATTATGAACACTGTATTGGAGCAGATAAGGGAACTTTTTAAAAGGAATATATTATTTGCATGACGACAGTCCAGAATAAGAGGTGCATAGCAAAGTGGACTGGGGTGAGGGATGGGAGGAAATTGTGTAACAATGAATGAATTTTTTAAAGAGAAAAGCAATGGATGGGTTGGGGTAAGAAGGAAAATGTGCAATAATGAATGGAAATTCACATTTCTGTAAACTTTTGTTAAAATCACAATAAATATATTTTTTTTTAAAGTTCTTATGTATACTGCACTGAAAAAGATGAGCGAGAGAACTGTTTAAAAGGGATATAGAATTAGGTATTATTGTCATGACAGGAGTCCAGAATGAAGGTGGCATAGTGCAGTAGACTCAGGGGGAGCGATTGTATAACAATGAAACATTTTACTTTTCAAAGAGAAGAGTGAACTGGGGGGGAGGAAGTTGGGTAGGGAGAAAAGTGAAACAATGAATGAATAGAAATCCAAAGTCTCTGTAAACTTTCATTAAAAATAATAATAAAAAAATTTTTTTAAGTCCAAAAGGAGAATTTTGGAGTTGGCGAGAGGACCTCATAGACACTGTAGAGAGAGAGAGTGGTTTTGGACACGGGACACACCTCTGGACCTTTGACCCGTGCCCCACATACCAGGAGGCTTCCCTCCCCCCCGAAGTTTGTGCTCCCCCAACCCCACCCACCCACCCCTGCCAGCTTTGAATTTTAGAGTTGGCAGGAAGACCTCACAAACACCGTAGAGAGAGGGAGTGGTTTTGGACATCGGACACACCTCTGGACCTTTGACCCGTGCCCGCAGGTACCAAGTCTACGCCCCCCCAGAAGTTTCGTTTCCCCCCACTAACTTTGAATTTTGGGACCCTCGAGCCTTTGGCCCTTGGGCCAGGAATTTAAAAAAAACATAGACCAAATTATAGCATTTATCAACCTCCCCTGAAAAAGTTGTCTAACACTGAATATTTCGTTTCTTTGTACTACAAACTGCTGTCTGGCCT
>NW_006400012.1:2124064-2152501 GCF_000299155.1 Elephantulus edwardii
AGGGACCTGAGAAGGTGAGGTAATGGTGATCATAGGTCAATGGTATCTATTTGTAATAAAACAATGTATGAGAATTATCATATGAAACACTATGTGAATAGAGGAATGTAGTAAACCCCATGTATATAAACAATACACAAAGTGTATGAATTTTGTATGCAAACCAATACAAAATAAAAATTTTAAAAAACCAACTACTAAAGTGCCTGATACAATCCATGATATTTTCAGTTACTTGCTATGCACCTGAAACTTGTACAATGAATAATAGAAAAGTTAAGAAGAGTATTGAATATCTTATAGGCTGCCAACAAACAAATATGTCTTGGATAAATTGCATCCGAGGTGTTCCAAGGATGGTGAAACTTCATCTCACATATTTTGGACATGTTGCTAAGAGGGGCGAGTCCTTGGATTAATACAGGATGCTTGGAAAGGTGAAGGTTCAGTAAAAGAGGAAGACCCTCAATGAGATGGATTCACACAGTGATTGTAACAATGGACTCGAGTATATCAAAGATGAGGATGGCACAGGGTAGGGCAAGATACAGATCTGCTGATGAGGATAGCAGAGGGCAGGACAAGATACAGATCTTCTGTTCATAGTGTCTCTATGTGTCTTAGTGAACTTGATCGCATCTAACAACTAAGGTATAAGAATATCTTAGTATTTATTGCTGTTAGCCTAGTCTATTAGTATCAAGGAGGCCATGTATTCCATGATGGCAGTTAATGTGTTTCATCCAACTACTGTATTTCCTTTGCCTGACTCAAGTCACCACTCAAATGAGTCACATTATGGGATCTTACAAGGTATGTCTCAATAATTATATTTAATATATGTTGAGTTTGGTGCTATAGAGTTCAGGTGAACATAAAAAATGCATAAAGTAAAGACATTGGCAGGGCTAAGGCACCTGAGCTTTGTACCTCCTCTCCCAAAAACTATTCAGCCTTCAACAGCTAAGCAGTCAAGCTACAAGGGTCAAAACTTCTAGTTAAATTCCAAAGTACAGAGGCAAAAATGAAGATAACTTGTTGTTGTTATGTGCCATCAAGTTGCTTGTGACTCATAGCAACCCTATGTACAAGAGCTCTAAATGCTGTTCTAGCCTGTGCGAACCTAGCCATCTCAAACGCACTTATTCCCACAGATCCCAGTCACAGAATCGATCCATCTCACCAAAGGTCTTCCTCTCCTTCGCTTCCCCTCCACTCTGCCAAACATGATGTCCCTCTCCAAGGACCAGTCCCTCCTTGCAACATGGCCAAAATATGTCAGACGAAGCCTCAGAATCCTTGACTCCAGGGAACACTCTGGCTTCACCCTCTCCAGGATAAACCTGATTGTTCTAGCAGTCCATGGTATATTCAACACTCTCCTCCAGCACCACAGCTCACTAAAACATAATTAACAAGGATGTGTGGAGGATGAAAGTTATCAGTCTGGTATGCATATAGCTGCTAAGTTTATGAGGTTTTATTTCAATACAATAAAGGAGTTTTGGTAGCAGTATTAGTAGTAAGTTTTTTAATGAGATTTCCATATATTCCCCTTTATTACTTGTATACCTACGCCTTATATTAAACTTTCAGGCTAAGGGAGTGGAGATGAATATCATGTAGGAGGAGAAATGGGAACCCAACTAAACAAAGATTATATTCTAATAGTCACAGACACCTGCCAGCAAAAGTGACTAGGAAAAAAAGCAAGGCTTCATTCTCTGAGGGAATTAATAATCACCTGGCTCAAAACCCAAACTCCCTGTCATTGAATCAGTTTAAACTCATGGAGACCCAATATACTAAGTTAGAATATGCTAGTCTCTGAAACTGTAAATCTTTTAAAAAAATTTTTTTTATTATTATTTTTTATGTGTCTACCATCAAATCAGATTTGACTGGTACAGGAGGAGATGTTCCCTCCTTCTTCAGCAGAGCATCTGGTGGATTTGAACCATGCACCTCTGGGATTATAGTGCAGCTTCTTGCCACTGGGCCACGGGAGCTCGCCTGAAACTGTAAATCTTTATGGAAACACACAGTATCATCTGAGGAGGAGGTAGTAGGTTTGAAACTGACCTTTGAATTAGCTCATCTCTTAGCATCACCAAGGCTCCATATCATGTGGCTCAAGGAAGAAGAAAAAGAGGGATCATAATGTATCAGGAAGTAAGGAACTAAAACACCATGATTTCTAAGTTCCTATAATACAGATATCCATGTACACTTACAACATAAAGAGCAGCTGCCACCTCCTCCTCTTACCTTTAAGAGAAATATAGTGGTGATCTCCCATGCTCAGCCATTGACACATACTACTGGAGACACACACAAAATACACACTTGAGCTGTAAGATAAGGGACTTTGCTTTTTAATTTGTCAGTTTCTTTACATTTCATGAAAGTCGGGGTTCCTTAGGGAATAACAATGACATACTGGCTGCAGTTACTGGCTTGACCTTGTATTTGGAAAATGGTCAGAGTGTCACCGTCCTGAGGAGACTCCTTGATGTGCTTTGCCCACCTGCCCATGAGCAATCGGACTTCTTGGTAAACTTCCCACAGCATGACCAATGGGGACGGCCTGGATGGCCTTTATGTCCATGGCCACAGCCAAGATACCCACCTGCATGGTAAAGAAAAGAAAGGGGAGGAAATAACTATTAGAATGGAGGGCATGGCTGGCAACAGGAAGACTCAAGGAAGTGAAAATACCCAAAAAAACCTGGTGAGCAGAACAACTTATATGACTTCCTGCAGAGTTAAAGACTCAAGACTGATCACAGCAAATCAGTTAAATTATTCTTAGTTGAAGTTCTGAGAATGATGTTAAAATTTCCACAAAGATTCTCACCACAGGCAGATTGGCAGCATCATGATGGCTGATGAAGAAACTGCAATTGTTCACAGTTTTAGTTTGCTTAGCTCCACAATCAACACTCTTGGCACCAGCAGTCAGGAAAATTAAAAGACGTATTGTGATGGGAAAGTCTGCTGTTAGGGACCTCTCCAAAGAACTGAAGAGCAATGATGTCAGTCTGGAGACTAAGGTGTGCCTGATACAGGCCATGGTCTTTGCAGTAACTTGTTATGCATCAGAGAGCTGTGGTGCTAGAGAAGAGTGTTGAATGGACTGCTAAGAGAATGAACAGGTTTGTCCTCGAGAAGGTTAAACCAGACTGCTCCTTGGAGGGAAGGATTCTGAAAGCTTTTTCTGACATACTCTAGACATGTTACAAAGAAGGACCAGTCCTTTGGAGAGGGATGTCATGCTTGGGAGGATGGAGCGACAGCACAGGAAAGGAAGACCCTCAATGAGGTGGATAGATTCAGTGACTGGGGTTAGGGTAGGTGTGTCAGAGTCAGTGAGACTGGCACAGTATAGAGTAGAATTTAGGGCTGTTGTACATAGGGTCACTACGAGTCACAAGTGACTCGAAAGCACATAACAACAAAAATGAAAAGATAACCAGTTTGAGTTTTAACTAAAATAAGATTTTTGAAAAGGAAGAGTAGACTATTGGTGTTATGGAGATTTGCTGGTATTGTGGATCCTCTTATGTTTATTTGAAATGGTGCAAAAGTCCACTGTAGTCTACCATTAAGTAGCTGTTGTTAGGTGCCATTGAGTCAACTATGATTCATAGTGACCCTATGAACAAAAATTTCCACAATGCTCAAGCTCATTGTTGCAGTCACTGTGTTAATCAATCTGGTAAAGGGGGTTTTCCTGTTTTGTTGATTCTACTTTTTGAAGCATGATGGTATTTCCAAGGATTGACCAGTCTTGGCGAGATGCCCAACATATGTGAGATGAAGAGTCACCATGCTTGATTCTAAAGAGCACCCTGGTTGCCTGCCTCAAGATAGATTTATATATTCTTTTTGTCAGCCTGCGGTATATTCACTCTTTATCAATGCGAAGCAACTTTACCATGTGGAGCAAGTGGAGCTTAGGTCAGGTGCACTTTAGTCTTAAAACGGACATCCTTGTTCTTTTACACTTTAAAGCAGTCCTTGAAAGCTGATTTCCCCAATGTAGCTCTTATTTTGATTTCCTGACTGCCGCTTCAGTGGCTGTTGGTGACGGATCTAAGTAATGAATTTTTTAACAACTTTGAACTTTTCTCCAGCTGCCATGAGGATTTTTTTCCTTCATTTGAGGTGTAATCCATACTAAAGGCTTATAAGAAATATGTATATAGACCAAAAGGCAGACTTTTGAACAGAATACTTCCCTGTTTTTAAAATCAGTAAAGGCACGCATGATTGTTGTATCCTTTCTCCATATCTATTCAAAAAGTAAGCTGTGCAAATCATTCAAGAAGCTGGACTCTATGAAGAAGAATGTGGCATCAAGACTAGAGGAAGACTCATCTGCATCAACTGTTATGCAAGCGATACAACCTTGCTTGTCGAAAGTGAAGATTTGAAGCATTTACTTGAGGAAGATAACTCCAAGCTTCAGTATGGATTGTTGTTCTTGTTATGTGTTGTTGAGGTGCCTGTAACCCATAAAGACCCTATGTAAACAGCTCTGAAGCCTGCCCTGTCCTGAGTCAGTCTCACTGACTCCGATGCACCTACTCCCAATGCCCTAGTTACTGTATCAATCCATCTCATCCGGGATCTTCCTCTCCTGTGCTGTCCCTCCTCCCTTCTGAACATGATTATCATTCTCCAAAGTTAGGTCCCACCTAGCCACATGACGAAGTACAGAGCTTCAAAATCCTAGCCTACAAGGAGAAACTAGGTTTAACCCTCCCCAAGACTGATCTATTTGTTTTCTTGGCAGTCCATGGTATTTTCAAGACTTCTCTAGCACCATAACTCAAAGGCATCAATTCTTTTCTCCTCCTTAGTCACTGTCCAGGTCTCTGATGCATAATTGAAAAGACCATGGCCTAGATAAGGTGCCTCTTAGTCTATATACTGACATTGTTACTTCTTAGCACTCCATCTGTGTTCACCGACTATGCAAAGGCATTTGTCTGTGTAGATGACAACAAATTGTGGCTAACAATGGAATGGAAATCTCAGCACACTTGATTGTACTCATGCGAAAGTTATACTTGGACCAGGAAGCAGTCTTCAGAATAGAACAGGGAAAACAATGCATGGTTCAAAATCAGGAAGGGAGTGCGTCAGAGATACATCATGTCTCCATACCTTTTCTATCTATATGCAGAACAGATCTCATTTGGAAGGCTGGGCTTTATGAGGAGGAATGTGGCATCAGAATTGGAGGAAGATGCATCAACAACCTACATTATGCAGATGACACAACCTTGCTTGCTAAAACTGAGGAGGACGTGAAGCACTTGCTCTAAAAGGTCAAGGACTGCAGTCTCTAACATGGATTGAAGCTCAACATCAAGAAGACAAAGATTCTCACTACTGGGTCAACTGGAAGCACCATGATGGAAGAAGAGATTGAGGTTCTTAACAGTTACTTGAAACAGATGAGGGAGAGAACTGTTTAAAAGGGATATATGATTAAGTATTACTGTCATGACAGGGGTCCAGAATGAAGACTGCCCAATAGAGTGTGGACTTGGGGGAGGGATTGTATAACAATGAAAGAATTTTTCTTTCACTTTTCAAAGAGAAGAGAGAATTGGGGGGGGGGAGGGGTGGGCAGGGAGAAAAGTGCAACAATGAATGAATGGAAGTCCAAATTCTGTAAACTTTCATTAAAATTTAAAAAAAAAATTTAAAAAAGAAAATATTAAAAAAAAACCCCAAAAACAACAGTTACAGCTTGCTTGGCTCCACAATCAACACTCTTGGTACCAGCAGTTAGGAAATCAAAAGGCAAATTGCATTAAGTAAATCTGCTGTTAGGGACCTTTCCAGGGAACTGAGAAGAAATATGGATTATACCCTTAAGTACACACAAAAATTTTTTTAAATAGTTTCTTTGTCTGAACTGACCAACAACTAAAAGCACCAGACCTGGTTCAATTAGTGCAATCATTCACATCCCTGCCTCATTTGGAATTTCTTGAAGGTCTTAAAAGGAATAGAATGAGTTTATATTTTACACTGCCTGGGTTGTTGCTGTTAGGCGCCATCAAGTGAAGTACAGCTTGTAACAATCCTATGAACAACAGATCTAAACCCTGTTCTATCCTGTGCCATCCTCATCACCTCTGATACACTGAGCCTATTGCTGCAGTCACCATGTCAATCAACCTCCCTGGGGATCTTCCTCACTTTTGCCAACCCTCCACCTTTCCTGGCATGATATCCCTTTCTCAGAAATGGCCTTTCCTTGCATCTGCCCAATATATGTTGAGTCGAAGCCTCATCATCCTCACTTTTAAAGAGTACTCTGGCTGCACTTTTCCCAAGACATATCTGTTTGGGTGGGTTTTTTGTTTTATTTTTTCCAATTCATGGGATTTTCAGTACTTTTCTCCAACACAATCAATGGCATTAGTTCTTCTGTTATTGCCCAGTTCTCAGATGGATAGCAAGTGATTAAAAAGACCAGGACCTGAATCAGGCACGCCTTAGCCTTTAAAGCAACATCAAGAATCTCACAGAAAAGCAGAAGGCTCAGAGGACTAGTGACCTAAAGCTAAAAGGATGTTATTTTAATTTTCAGAATGGGTCGCTATGAGCTGTATGCGACTGCACCTAAAAACATATATTTACACACATAGATTCTGTTTCCTAGTAAAGCCAAATGTCCTAAACTCAGGGGCTCCGTGGTAATATTGGGGGGAAAGTTGCTAGATTCCCACTGCAGAGGAACAGGCTTGCTCTCCTTACCTGGCATCGTGTCTCCACAGGCACAGCGAGCAGTTTTTTGACCTCCACTCGAACAGAATGTGCAGCAGTGAAACACCCCTGGGTGTGGACGGTTCTTCCTCCTCACAGTTACTGTGAAGGGTGAGCCCTTCAGGGTTCAGCAAAGCAAAGAACATCCTTTATGAGTCAATAGAGATGTGCTGAGCATCACTATGTGCTAAACAAAATATAAGTCCCAAGGTCAGCTTTTGGAGGGACAAGGATAGCACTAGGGTTAGAGACTTGTTAGGTCATATCAAGTACCATTCATAGTGACCCTGTGAACAAGAGACTTGAGCCCCATCCTATCCTGTGCCAACCTCACAATCTCTGACACGCTCAAGCCTATTGCGGCAGTCACTGTCAGTCCACCCGGTTGAGGGTCTTTGTCTCTTTAGCCATCCGTTCACCTTTCCAAGCATGATGGCCTCTCCAGGAATAGCCTTTCCAAGCAACATGCCCAAAGCATGTGGGATGAAGTTTCACCATCCTTGCCTCCAAAGAGCAATCTGCTTTCACCTTCTCTATGACATATCTGTTTGTTCTTTTTGGCAGTCCATGGGGTACAGCACCCTTCTGTCAATATGCTGTACTGAGGTAACCTGGGGTTACTGTGATGCTGAACCTTGTGCTGTACACTGGGGTGTCAAATGCCATAATGGTTACCCATAGTAGACAGTGTTTGGTGGAGCTCCCAGGGTAAGACAGGTTTAGAAGCAGGAGTGGCATCCACTACCTAAGAAATATGCCTCTAGAAACGTTATCAACTTTGATAAATATCTGACAATAGTTATAGAAAGGGTTCAGGCCTTTTATTCATAGGGTCATTATGAGTTATGCTCGACTCAATGGCAATCAACACACACACATATGGGATATTCAGTACTCTCTTCCAACACCACATTTCAAAGCATCAATTTTTCTTCTGTCATCCAGGGTTAGAAACTAGGGGACTATAACTAACCCTATGCTCAGCTAGGTAGGGGCAAATACAAACGCACTGAAGGAATCAAGGAGCCCGTGCTGCCCTTCTAGTCTGCTTTTCAGCACAAATGGTAAGTATCAATGTACATGCTCATCTTTGCCATGTGGTTCAACTGTGTGCACACTGCTTAGAGTCACACACAATCATTCCACTACTGAGGACACCTATAGCTAGCTGGGCTTCCTCAGGTAAATGGGGAGAAAAACAAGCCTATGCCACAATGGAGAAAAGTACAAAGGTATAAATATTTTCATTTTACTTGGATCTATAATCAGTACCCAGGGAAGAGTCAGATCAAATGACATTGCAATGGGCAAACCTGATGCCAAGGTCCTCACCTTAAAGGATGAGATCAAGGATGTCCATTTAAAGACTAAGGCACGTCTGATCCAATCATGGTGTTTTCAATTGCTTCACAAGCATGTACAGATTAGACTCATGAATAAGGAAGACTGAACAAAAATCTTAAGGCCTTTGAATTATGTTGTTGGTAAAGTGCTGAATACACTATGGACTATCAAAAAACCAAATCTGTTTTGGAAGAAGTGCAGTCAGGGTGCTCCTTTGCAGCTAGGATGATGAGACTTCATCTCCCATACTAGGGGTATGTTACTAGGATGGGCCAGTCCCTGGAAAAGAACATCATGCTTGGAGATAAAGGGTCAATGAAGGAGAGGAAGACTTTCTAGGAGATGGACTGATTTCTAGGTGATTGCAACAATGTGCTGAAGCATCAGAAGTGATGAGGATGGCACAGAATCAGGCTCAATCTGTTTGCACAGGATCACTGTGGGTCAGAGCTGACACCTAACAACAACGTATCACAATTTTCAGTCTATGTGTCTTCCTGTGGATTCCGTCTTATTCTAGCCTTGCATAAAATGGAAGCATGTAGATAACATATATTGTTTCATGAGGTCAGGTCTATTCTGATTCATACTGACCCTATAGGACAGAACAGAATTGTCCTTTATGGAAGAAGCTGGTGGAGTGACAAACTAGTCACCCTGATTTGTGTTTCCAGTGACTTGAGTACAAATCTTTGTTTCTGAGGAATCTAGGAGATAATTAGCTAAGTGTCATTTGTGAGTAATCTAGGAAATAATTAGTTGGAAGCCACGCCGTAGTAGGCTACGGCATCTTGTGGTCCTTTCTTTCTCAGCCATATGATTTCTCTCCTCACATACTAAGCTGTCCTTTTCCTTTGCCCTTTGTCTTAGACACAGCTGTTCACTCCCGCATTGACTGGGGGCTGTGAAGATACATCAGTGGAAGGAAGGGAAGTAAGTGTACGTGGTTAGTAATCTCAAGTTAGCAATTCCTGCTCACTTCCTCCCAGGGTTATTTTCATACTTCAGTTTATATCTTTGATAAGCAATAAGTATTTAACGAGTGTTTCCAGGTGCCTCTGCCTGTGTAAGAACCATATTTATTTAAGAAAACACAAATTACAGAGTTTGGAAGCTTAGATATCTTTCAAATGTTAAGATTCTCTTCCTATAAAGAGTTTATAATCCATTTTATTTTAGAAACTTAAAATTCAAGGAAATAGGTCCAAATTGCAACGTTGGATTTGTGGCAAATTTGGTTTCTCAAGTATGAATGAAAAAATGGAGATGATGACCACACACTAGAGTCCTTATAAAGAAAAAGACAATTTATGCAAAATTACCTTTCGTATTCCTGGCATACTGAATTGGGTAAGCGGTAGTGACCGTTAGATATGACTCTTCACAGTGCACAGAGCACAAAGGACTACAGCATGATTCTCTATGGGATTTTATTGTTCCTGTCAGTGTTGATTTCTGGTTGAGGGAAACCTCTGATTATTAGGATGTCATCAGATAAATTCTTCTGAATGTATTACTGACTTTTTGGTTTAAAAATGCATTATCTTTTTTTTTCTTTCACAGCACAAGCCAGCTCCTCCTGTGTTTTGTGGGCCAGATACAGTCATCAGCTGTATAGTTAATCTCAATATGAAGCAGCAATGTGAAGGACTTGAAGAGAACATACAGATAGTCCTTTCCCAAGAAGAACTCTGAAGATGATTCAGCCTTTAGCTGCTGGATCTCTTGTTGGGAGAGAATGTGAGTTGGCCAAAGGCATATAAAAAAAACACAAAACATGGAACTGGCCAATTAACCTCTAAGACTTCCAGCCCTGCAGTTGTTAATACCTCAGAATATAATGAAAATAAAAATCTTGGAGGAGTCAACCAGGAAGCATTTGATTTTACAGTTAAAGAAAATCCGTCCTCTCAGTATTGGAAAGATGTAGCAGAAAAATGAAGGAAGGCTCTGTATGAACCACTTAAGGAAAATGAATTTCATAAAGAAATTAAAGAGAAAGAAAATGAAATTGCTCGCTTGAAGAAAGATTAAAGAATTGGCAGAAGTAGCACATCATGTACATTATATGGCAGAGGTGATTGAGAGACTGACGAATGAACCTCTTGGTAACTTTGAATCATCGAGCAGTCAGAAATTTGAGTCAGAAGAGGAAACTGATGAGGATTCTGAAGTGGAAGATTTAGATACCGGCAATGTGCTGAAGAAATTGTATCTTCCTCTACAGATTCAAAACCATGTACGTGAAATTTGTTAACATTTGATTCTTGACAAATATACTGCCAATGTTTAAAAAAAAGCATAATCTTTAAATCCAAAATAATTCAGTTATTTAGTGATGGTGGTATCATACCCATGGTAATGTGTAAGCATATATATATATAAGAGAGAGAAGAATCGCATGGCAGCATGGTTTGACAGATGTCTGGTTGGCTAAAAGGAGGTGACTTTCCCAAGCATATTATACATTTGGTTGCAGTCTGAATAAAGCCAGGAAATCCTGTACTAGATTAATATTTACTGATCATGTATTTTGGAAGATCAAGGCATCTTCCCCAAATTAAGAATTCCAATAAACTGATAAAGAGAGTGATTAAATACAAGCATGCCTGCCAGGAAGTACAACAAGAATAGAGAGTTCTTATAGTCACCAGCATCTTCTAGTAAGGATGAGAGTAGCAAAATGTAGACCATTTCTAAAGTGAAGAGAAAGACAGAAGAGACTCCTATGTCCTTACAGCTGATCCTAAGAGAAATGTCTACAAATCCTGAAAAACAGAATTCAGTTAGGGGTAGGGAGATGGAGAACAGTGAAAAGAAACCCAGAGAAACACGGACCCAAATCTTACTCACCTGCACGTGCTGATCTTTAACACAGACCCACACAGAATAGAGTCCAGGTTCCTTAGGGGTATAGGAGACAGAATATGTCCCATCCTTGTTATCCTGGACAGTTGTCCTGACTGGACTGGATGGAAATAATTTAAAAGGCATTCAACCTCACAAGTCTGTTTCAGTCGCCCACTTTAAGATGTAAACTCTATACCATTCAACATTCATTTTAAATAACCCCAAGCAGGATGTCATTTCTGCTTGCCTCAGAAGTTACTTTTATCTGGGTGGGTAAGTAACAAACTAAAATTTAAGCCTATATTCAGATGAATTCCTTGAAAATATATTGTGTTCTCATCCAAAGCCTTCTCTTGTATCCTAGGCTAATTGTCTTCCCTCATTCCTACTCCAATTCTAGAGACATTCCAGCACCATCTCATAGCAAAGTGGGGTTGAATTTAAGAGCATGATTCAGTCTAACACAGCTTTTTAGTCTAATCAAAGTTTGTAATAATGACAATTTGAAATGTGGATAATACTTTTTTAAAATTTAAATAAAAAATTTTATTTTACTGATGTACTTATAAAGTTTGTATATATTGTTTTTCACACTGGATCCTTACCATTTCATTTACCCACCCCTCCTTCTCCCTATCAAATTGTGTGGTCCTGTGATTAATCCCCCACCTCCTGCCCAGCATCATCCCTCTGTTCTCACCCCAGAAAATACTTTTGAGAAGGAAATTAATGCAGATATAAAACCCACACAACAAGGCACATCTTATCCAATAATCTGTAGCACCACTGGGAGGTAAGATGAAATAACTGCATATGCATCTCTATTACTACAAAAGCATTCAAGTTTTTCTTTTCCCTACTGCTCATTAACCATGATATCCCACTGTATAATACAAACCAATCTTTCTTATCCTTAGGGACCACGGCAACTTGAACGTTGTCTCCTCCCTTGCCCATGCTCTCTCCTGCTGCATCCTTACAAAGCAGGGTGAAAGAGGCTGGCTGTTTCTCCTGGGCTTTGTGTAGATCTGCAAAAGACAGAAACAACGTCCAACTCAAAAGAACTTTAGAGTACTAACATCTCAGAATCAGATCCATCTTTCATACCCTCTTCAGAGCAAAAAATTGTGCTTTCTGTTCATTACTATAGACTTTCTCGCACCTTTTGTTTTCCAAAACCCTTGTTAGTTGAGCCTGGTAATCTCTTAGGTCACAGAATATCTTAATATTAATTAACTAAAACCCTAAGGAAACTGAAAATAGTCAGGATTAACCTAAGTATTCTAAGATCCATTAGACAGGTAACTTCAAAACTACTCTCTCTGAGCTTAAGGTCCTGCTAGATTAGGCAGTAGGAACTCTGGTGGCCCAGTGGGTAAGGAGTTATGCTGCCAACTCAAAAACAGGTGGTTCAAATCCACCAGTTGCTCTGTAAACAGATGGGAAATCTCTTCTCGTATGATTTACAGTCTCTGAAAATTTGTGGAAGAGTCAGCTATGAGTCAGTTCCAATAAAACAGTAATGTGTTTGAGTTTGATACCTGATGAGCTTGACTCTTCTTGTGAGATTTACAACTTCATGCCAAATTGCTATCAGAGTATGCAATGGCTATAGTCCCTAGTCAAGCATTCAGATGAAACAGGGTTACTTAACCTAGAGAGGTTACTATGAAATCCAATGAAAGGCTTCTGGAGGGACTAAGAATCTCGTGAAATGATATGCCCAAATTAGGGAATTCTGAGAGAAGAGGTGATTCTTAAAGAGATCTATGACCTCCAAATAGATAAAAAATCCTGGAGTTAGAATCAGGATGCAATCCTGTCTAGACTGAGCTATGGAATGCTTGAATAACATGTTACCTTCAGGAATAATAGATCCCTAGTTTAAAAAAAAATCCCTTTCTATGAATGAAATATTTACTAGATCCCTTTTCCTAGATGCCAATGGCATAAGTTGTTTATTCATAACTTGATCCGACTAGCCCTGTAAGGCCTGGCATTCTCATTGATTCTGTCTTAAAGTCAATGCCACTGGCTTCTATGAGTACCATCTCTGTTCTATCACCTGATAATAGAAAAAAAAGAAAAAGCCACCATGATTGCTGAGCATCTTGGTGGATACAGCTTTTCTCTACTGGAAAAGAGATAGAACCTCACGCTAGTACTGGACATTAGCTGTACACTCCAACTCCTGATCATTAAGATTAAAAAGAAATGAACAAGAGAAAGGTCACTGTCCTTTAGATCAGTATGTGTTTCTTCCTTGGTTAGTAAAGGAGGTCTGTCTAGCTGAATGACGACCCTTATGTCACAAATCTTTAAATACCAGGTGCCTGTCCACTATCTTTTATATGCCCAAAGGAAACACCTTTCTACCTTCTCCTTGAAGGACACACTTAGTTGGATCCACTTCTTTAGTATTGATGGCCCCAAAAACTTCATAACCTTGACACTGGCCTGCCTTCTCCTGAGGACAGAAGCTTATCTTCTCGTTTACTCCAGGATGCGGGCTATATTCGACTTTGTTCAGTTTTGTGAGCCGTTCTACTACCACCTCCTTGGTGATGAGGATCTCTAAGTCTGAGCCGCTGGTCAGCAAGTGTTCTGTGAACTCTACTCCAGTCCGCATGTCAGCCAGCAGCTGCTCCAGCTGTGCCTTCTGCAACTGCAGAGAGTTTTCCTTCTGGGCCCGAATGTCATCCAGCTGCTTCAGGAGCTTGTCTCGATGCTCCTCTATGGCCTTGATGTAGCCCTCACAGAAGGCTCGGACATCAGCTGCCACAGCCTCCACTCGCTCCTGCAGGGCACTGTTCAACCCTTTGATCTGAGCCAGAGCTTCCTCCAAGGCCTCCACATGCGGCTTGGTGCCTTTGAGGAGCTCCCGCATGGAGTCTCCATGCTTGTGGATCACATTGCTGGTGAAGTCATAAGGATGCTCCCGGTGCTCCCCGACCACACAGTCCCGGCCAGTGTGCCGGTCACAGAGCTCACAGAACAGCTTCAGCTCCTCTGCAGGGTGAGCAGGACACAAGATGGGTTTCCCAATCTGGCTGTAGCCTTTTAAGTCTTTGAGATCCACCATGGTGTGATTAGTTGTTTTCTTTTGCCGTCTAGAAGCAAGCAGGAAAGAAATTAGGGATCAACCTTTGAAACAGTTTGGCAGACAGCTTTAAGATCATAGGATCTGGAGTAAACACATTAAGCTCAAAACATAGTCTGCTTTTTACCAAACTTATGATCTCTAATTCTGGGTCCCTCTCTTTACAATGGGGATTAAACCTACTTAAAAAGGGTTGTATAACTGTTGGTGGGAGTATAAATGGTACAACCATTTTGGGATTTTTTTTAACAAGTACAATCACTTTGGAAGGCAGTTTGATGTTTCCTCAAAAAGCTGAATATAGGGAGGTCTGGTGGCCTAGTTGCAAGAAACTGTGCTGCAATCCTGAAGGCTTGTGGTTCAAATCCACCAGATGTTCTGCTGAAGAAGGAGGAACAATCTCCTCCTGTGATAGTCAGATCCAATTCAATGGTACATAACAAGAGGGGGGGAGGGTGAATAAAAGCTGAACATAGAAATTCCATATGACTCAGGTATTCCACTGCTTGGCATACACCCCGAAAATGAGAACTGAGGCAGAAATGGAGATTTGTACACCAATGTTCATAGCAGTGTTATTCACCATCACAAGAATATGGAATCAGCCCAAATGTCCAACCATAAGAGAATGGATTGAGAAAGTATGGTACATTCACGTGATGGAATACTAAGCAGCACACAGGAACAATGATTTTGAAAATCACTACCTAACTTGGGAGGGACTGCAAAGCATTATGCTAAGTGAACTCAGTCCCATAAGAACAAATACTGTATAAGACTATTATTGTATAAATAGAAAGATGACCAGTAAAACGTGTATAAGGATCCAAGTGGTATGGGGGGAGCAGAGAGTTCAGGATGGGTTGGATAGAAGAATTACATAGGGTCGCACAATTTTATGGGTGAAAGGAGGGGTGGGTAAAGGAAATGGGAAAGGTCCACCGTGAAAAACAATGTATACAGACTTTTTAAGTAAGCCAGTATAAAATTAAAAAATTTATTAAAAAAAACAAAAGGTTGTATATAACACAAGAGTAGATTAGAGCTTGGGAAATAACTCTAAACAGTTGCAATGCAAAGACTGTATCCTGGAATTCTCTCACAAAGTTGATATGACAAGTTTAGACCAGTGCCACAGCCTGGTCCTACAGTGAGCTAGAGCTGACAGTATGGTGGAAATCCAGCACCAAGAGACAGAAAAATGTATCCAGATGGCACAGCAATACTCCTGAGTGAATGAAAATACAGCTGGCCTTGACAAAAAGATTGTATCTTCAAACTCTGTCTCCATCTGAAAACTGGCTAAGGCATTTCCTTTGACTAGCATCTCCATCACCCAAAGCACAAACAAGATTTCCCTCAATAAGGTACATCAGCATTATTAGAACGTGACATAAACGGTCTGCAGAATCAAAGCTGAGTTTTCATTCCCTTTCAATGTTGTCCTCTAGGGATTATGGGAAGTCCCTAGGAAATCACAGTGATAGCTTAGTATTTCCCCTTTTGCACTTATCAACTTAAAGCTTATATGCCTGTTTTGGCTAAAAAGAAATGGGTCTGCTGGCAGCCAGTCTACTATATAAGTACAAATTAAAATTTAAGAGTAAAGATTTGTAAGGGAGCACTGGTGGCTTAGTGGTAAGGAGTTGTACTGCCACTCTAAAGAAACACGATTCAAATCTATCAGCTGCTCCATGAGAGAAAGACGGTCAGTCTCCTCCTTGCAATTTACTGCCTCTGAAAACCTCCTAAAGGGTCAGTTATGAGTCAGTTCCAACTTGACCATATTGAACAAGAAGTGTTTATCACTAACTTATATTATTGGAGCCAGAAAACAGAACTTAAAAATTATTTTGTTGTTGTTGCTGTTGTTGATAGCTGTTGAGTCACGCATGGATCATAGTGACTCTAAGAACAAAAGACCTGAGGCCTTTCTATAATTGTCATTTCTCCAAGTTCATAGAGTTTCCAGAGGCACATGGTTTAGGAAGTGGATGCCACTCCTGCTTCCAAAACTGTCTTAAAACTGGGAGCTCCACCAAACACTGTCTACCTTGGGCAGCCTTTATGGCATTTGAAACCCCAATGGTACAAGGTTCAGCATCACAGCAAACCCAGATTACCTCAGCACAGCAAACTGACAGAAGAGTGCTGTACAACTTAGAAGAATGCTCTTCCAAAATATAGTAATAAGGGATTAAAATATAATCCCTCGGGCCCAACTTTTAAATACAAGGGCCCTCCAGCAGGTCTTGTTGACTCTAAACAAGAGGCTTAAAAAAACCCAAAAACTCCAACCAAACTTTCCACCATGACCCTCACCCAAAACAAGAGAGCTCATTTTAACAGAGTCCAGTCAATTCTCCCAGTCTCCAAAATGGAGACAAAGGCCTGGTCTAAATACATGTGTTCTGCAAAGAAACCATAACCACCACCCAAGCAGATATATGTACACCCATGTTTATTGCGGCTTTGTTCATAATAGCAAAGAGTCAGAAACAACCTAAGTGCCCATCAACAAATGAATGGATAGAAAAACTGTGGTATATTCATACAATGGAGTATTACACTACATTAAAAAACAAGGAACTCATGAAATATTATCCAAAATGGATGACCCTGGAGGACATTATGCTGAGTGAAATACCTCAGACACAAAGGACAAATACTGCATAATGCCACTGTTATAAAATCGGACTGACATCGGGGTTGGTGGGAGACTGAGAAAGATGGGATAAACTATGTATACTGCATTGAAACAGATGAGGGAGAGAACTGTTTAAAAGGGATATATGACTAGCTATTATTGTCATAACAGAATGGAGTCCAGAATGAAGGCTGCATAGTGGAATGGACTTGGGGGGAGGAATTGTATAGCAATGAAAGAATTTTTCTTTTACTTTTCAAAGAGAAGAACGAACTGGAGGGGAGGGGTGAGCAGGGAGAAAAGTGCAACATTGAATGAATGGAAATCCAAAATCTCGGTAAATTTTCATTAAAATTGTTAATCATAATAATAATGTTAATTTTAAAAAGCAAAACAAACAAACTAAAAACCCAAAACAAGTGTCCTCCTGGAGGTCTTATTGACTCTAACCAAGAGGCTTAAATAAAAACAGTGAAGCAATCCACACAGATCCTCAACCAAAATAAGAGCATCATCTCACAAAGTCCAGCTTCCTCCAAGTCCAAAATGGAAGACCTGGGCTTGGTGTTATATGTTGTTGTTGTTAAGTCACATATAGTCCTGACCCAATAAACAAAACTTTAACCTTGTTCTGTAACTATTGTCCTTTCTCTAAGTTCATAGTTTCCACAGGCATATTGAGGAAGTGGATGACACTCCTACTACCAAGCCTATCTTAATCAGTGAACCCTACCAAACATTGTCAACCATGTGTAATCATTATGACTTTTGGATAGACCAATGGCACAGTGTTCAGTTTCACAGCAATCCAAAGTGACCTCAATACAGAGAAATGACAGATAGTGCTGTACCACTGAGGAGTGTTCATTTCAAAAACAATTAAAACAAGGCCTGAGGGCCTGTGGCCGTCAGTCCCAAATGAATTTTAAAAGGCCACAGGCCCACATCAGGCTCTCCTTGGTTCCCAACAAGAGGCTTACAGCCAGCAAAAAAACACTAAAAATTTGGCCATTTTACATTCTAAATTAATATGTCAGACTATTCAATAAATGCCAAAAGAGATCATTCACTTCCCAGTTAGCAGCCACTAGCCTGCTTCACCAAGCTACAGGATAAACTATCTGCATTGATTGGGAATGAAGCACAAAAGAGTAGGAAAAGGGCAGAATATAGTCAGATGCAGGTTAAAACTCAGTTCTATTATTTACCAGTTGTAACTTGACTATTACTCATAATAGCCTTATGAACAACAGATCTGAACTTTGGTCTATGCCATCCCCATCATCCCTAATTTACTCAAACCTGTTGTCACAATCACTGTGTCTTATGAAATCACCTGTTGCTAAGTTTTAGTTTCCTCGGTTAACAAATGGGGTGACATTTATGCTTGCTGCTCTGTTAAAAGTTATAAGATTCAAATGAGATTGAGGGCAGGGTTTATGCTATAATTTTCTTTCCCTTCTTCTATCGCCAGCACCTAATAACAACTTATTTTGCAAGTGACTGATGATTAAAGCAAAGTATCAAAGTGCTTTGCAGAACTGCAAACATTGGTTGCTATCATTATTATAGGTATTGCATCTTTTGCTTTAGTCGTTTACTACTTTCTTTTCTACAGTATGGAACACAATATTGGTCCTTGATCTTAAGTGCTACTGAGAATCCTTTTTATTTCTCTGCAGTGGCACCTCTTAGTTCTCCTCCCTTAACCATATAGATGAGGTATCTATCCCATCTTTACCTATGAGCCTGGCAGCAAAAGTGGCAGAGATTGGCTTTGCAGGTGTGACACCTCTTCTCCACTTCCGTGTCGCTGCACAGGTCACACACCAGGCCCTGGCCTTCCCCATGCAGACTCTCCAGCATCATATCATTCATGGCCAAGTGGTCTTCGGTTAAAGCCTTCACTCCACCCACCGGCAGGTCCACCTGAGCACCACATACCAGGCAGAGGATGCCGATTTGCGGCACAGGAGTGCGTGGCTTGAGTTCCCTTCAAACTTGTGTCAGAATCTCCCCCTTAGAGATCCACTACAGAGAAGGGTTCCAGCTGCTCCAAACAAGTGGTGCAAACCATGTGCAAACAAGGCAAGAGCCTGGGGGCTTTGAAAAGCCTCATGCACAAAGGGCAGTGAGTTTTACTTGAGCTGCCAAGAACAGTCCAACTGGGGAGTTTGCTTATGAGGCTCAGCAGTGGCTGCTTCCTGTTTTCTGACATATTCCCTACCTTTGTACCCAGTAACAGAAAAGGCCCTGTGCAGTTCTAGACCGAAGTAGTTTGTGATTGAGCTCACACAAAAGAACAAGTTTGCAGAAGTTAGCGATCGTAAGAATTCTCTTGTTGGCAAATAAAAGCATAGAAAATAGAGAATTCCTCAAAAGAACTATGCAGAGGTCTATTCAAGTCCCCTCCTTTCCAAGGCACTCCGTAACAGACACACCCAAACCCTCCTCTGTCCCTCCACCCAAGTTCTCCTACCCTGACACGCTTCCGAGATTAGGTAGGGGGCTAGTCCTGTCAGCGACTATTTGATCCCTGCACCTCTCACAACGTCCACTGCCAACCCCCCACCCCTGTCCCACAGCATGTTCGCCTAATGCACAAGGGATCCTATGGGCCACCCTCGCCCCTGAGCGATGCGGTAGGAAGGCCTCGCTCTATTTCACTCTATCGGGCCCTTTGCCCAGGGCATGCAGCGTGGAAGTGCATTTCGAGACCCGGATGGTTCCTCCGCTACTATCTGAGTCCCGTGCCACTTCCCAAGGTGCCCAAAGATTCCCGTCCCTCCTCGCACCAATACCACCCAGGTCCACTCAGGCAAGTCCAATCACCGTCTGAGTGGGGCGGCCCTTCCCGCTCTGGGCTCCGCCTCCCGCTGGAGTGATAGCAAGCGAAGCCAATAAGCTTTGGAAATTCCACATTCCCGCCTGTCCTGTGGGGGGGGGGGGCAGAGGTTGGGGCGACGGGAAAGCTTGAGGCTCTAAAGGAAGAAAGGGCATGATAGTGGACTCCGCTGCATAGTATAGGCAGCGTCATTATTTTACGGCTGTTGACCTGCTTTTTAGCTCTTGTGGTGACCAAAGAGGCTTAAACAGCTGCGTTGACATAGACACTGGGCGGCCTTCTTTCCACACTAGGATTGGTCCTAGAAGCCCAGAAAAGGGGTCTCCCATGGTGGCTCTCGCTGCCAGTCGAAGCTCCTGGCGCAGGGCTTTCTGGGAATTGTAGGGTTTTTGGTGATTTTCCTCTTTTTGTCGAACTGAGCAAGTGGTGTTTCTCCTGAGGCGGGCGTGAGACTGAGGGTCTCTTAACCCCCCGCGGTTATTTTTTTCCAGGAATCCCTCAGGTCTAGTGTGCCAGTTCCAAGAATCCAAGAACATTTCAAATTCACATTCTGGGACCTGTTCAGCTAACGTCGAAGCGAAGTGTAGAATTGAGAGTTTTCATCACAACCAGCCCCGAGGAGCTTTATTCTCGATTCGCAGACTTGAAAAGTCGTACTTTCACCCATGAAGGGTGAGGAGAGGATGTGTACAGATGTAAGGGGTAAAATTATTTGTCATCTATGATTCTGCAGTTATATATAAAAGAAACGGAGTTAGTTCATCCTAGTGTTTTAATCAAGGAGGACTTGCTGTTTGCCTGACTGGTCACAATGGGGCAATGAAAGATGTCAAAGAGGGGAAAGCCCATTGTAGGCTCACAGACTAGTTGGGAAGAACGTATTTGGCACACTTAATGAGTGGTGCTCTTACCTGGAATCCCCATACCAGATGTCTACTGATTGGGTCTTATGGGAACGACTTTGCCACACCCTGGATTCCAAAATTTAAAAAATGGTAATAACACCCTAGGCCCCTATCCTTCAACTGTCCTCCAATCCTTTAAGCCTCTCTGGTGTGTCAAAAGTATCTATGACATACATTTGTTTGTTCATGACCTGCTTGGTTCAGGTCCAGAAGCCAGTTATTTCATTGGTGGCTTCATTGTCCATTTCATGCTATAGACACGGTGACTGGAGGAATGTAAGCTCTTAGAAATAGAAAATCTAAAATAAAAAAAAATAAATAAAATTGGCTAAATGAAAAATTAAAAGAAAGCTCTAACAAAAGGAACGTTCGACCATTTCCAAAATAAAACAAAGGCTATTTAACTTGTATATGAAAATTACAAATAATTTATAAACTAAGAATGCTTGGGAAAGTCTTAAAATAGCACTTACCTAGATTTCTTCCGCCTCTTGTTCTTTCCCCCACTTAGCCAGACTCAGTTTGCTTTCTCCCTACTCTTGTAACCTGAAGAGTCACAAAAGCTGTGCAGACTTGCTTGGAATGTAACCTCGTTTGGCAAAGGACCTAGATACTTAATGTTTTTTTCATGGAATTATCCTATTGTTACAGATGAAGAAACGGAGTCTCCAAGAGATATGGTGTTCAGCTGAAGATAACACATTTGAGACTTAAAATTCAGTTTAATGATGCTATCTATGTCCAGTTATTTCTAGTTTTCCCTTTCCCCAGCTGTCTTCATCAGTTGAATTCCTCCCGTACTCAACAGATTACTGCCTTGTTAGCAAAGCAATACTACCTGGAATATTCCCTCCTCTTTCTATTTGAAAATCTGATTCTTTCCATTTCTCAGACTTCTCTGACTTGCTTCTTTGAAAATTATCCCTTCAAGATCTTTGCTCATGTCATAATTCCTCCTGCTTCTTCAAATCTTGTTTTTGTTTCATTTAAAATTAGTCCTTCTCCAGCTTCATATTTTGTCAAGAATCATGGTCAAATCTTAAAAGTGTAAACAGTCTTAACACAGCTCCCCTTCAATTACGGACCTTTGTGATTTGCTTATCATTGTATTTTTCTAGAATAGTCTCAGTGTCTCAGTCTTTGCTTTCATTACCTACAAACTTGTCTTCGTCATTATCACCACCCATTTGTCTTCTGTGTATAAACTGACTTTGAAAAATAAATTACTCTTTTCATTTCGTTTCTAAATTACATTGGTTTTTCACAAACATTTTGTCGTAACATTAATTACCATTGAGCTCTGGCTCTGGCTGGCAGACTACAAATCCACTAAGTGCTCTGAAAAAGATAGGCAGTCTCCTCCCTCTGAAAATCAGGTCACTATGAGTCAGTTCTGACTGGGAAGTACACTGATTTATAATGTTTAATTAATCCTTTATTGTGTATTGCCTTTCCTTTTAGCCAATTTACTTAGTTATTAATTTTTTTTTCTGTTTGCATTTAATTAAATTTTATTAATTTTAATGAACATTTATAGAGAGTTTGGGTTTCCATTCATTCATTGTTGCATAGTTATTTTTAACCCCCTCTTTTCTCCTTCCCATTACTGTTATCACCAACATTCCCTTTTTCTTTTCTGATCTACATTGTTACTACAGCAATGTGCTCTAGTGTATCAGAGATAATGATGATGGCACAAGATACGACAGAGTTCAGATCTGTTGTTCATAGGGTCGCTATGATTTAAATCAATGTCACCTAACAACAACAACAGCAAACCTTTCCATAGCTTTTTATAATTGTTAATTGTTATATAGTTGTTGATTGCCGCCGAGTTGAGCACGACTCATAGGGACCCTATGAACAAAAGACCGGAAGCCTTTCTATAACTATCATTTCTCCAAGTTCATAGTTTCCAGAGGCATGTTGTTTAGGAAGTGGATACCACTCAGTGGTCTTAAAATTGTCTTTTTTGTGACTGGCTTATATCACTGAACATAATTTGTTATTGTTTTTGTTGTTATGTGCCGTCAAGTCATTTGCGACTCATAGCGACCCGATGTACAACAGCCCTAAAACCTGCTCTATCCTGTGCCAATCTCATTGCCTCTGACACACCCATCCCGATTACCCCAGTCACTGAATCAATCCACCTCATAGAGGGTTTCCCCTCCTGCGCTGTCCCTCCACTCTGCCCAGCCTGATGTCCCTCTCCAAAGACCTGTCTCTCCTTACAACATGTCCAAAGTATGTCAGGTGAAGCCCCAGAATCCTTGCCTCCAAGGAGCAGCCTGGTTTAACCCTCTCTAGGATGAATCTATTCGTTTTCTTGGCAGTCCATGGTACATTCAATACTCTTCTCCAGCACCACAGCTTAAAGGCGTCAATTCTCCTATCCTCCCTAGTCATTGTTCAACTCTCTGATGCATAACAAGTGATTGCAAAAACCATGGCCTGTGTCAGGCGCACCTTAGTCTCCAGAGAGACACCGTTGCTCTTGAGTACTTTAGAGAGGTCCCTAACCGCAGACTTTCCCATTGCAATACATTTTTTGATTTCCTGGCTGCTGGTGCCAAGAGTGTTGACCGTGGAGCCGAGCAAACTGAAGCTGTGAACAATCTCAATCTCTTCGCCATCCATCCTGATGCTACCGATTGGTCCAGTGGTGAGAATTTTTGTCTTCTTGACATTGAGCCTCAGTCCATATTGAAGGCTGCAGTCCTTGACCCTCTGCAGTAAGTTCATGAGGTCCTCCTCAGTTTCAGCGAGCAGGGTTGTGTCATCTGCATAACGCAGATTGTTGATAGATCGTCCACCAATCCTAACGCCACACTTCTCCTCATAGAGGAGAATTTGTTATAGAATAATTTGTTATATAATTTGTTATAGAATACCCCAAATTATGCAGTATTGCATGAATTCCTGGTAGTTTTTTTTTTTAAAATATAAAACTACTTACTGACCACTGTTTAACAATTATTTACACTAAACAATATACAATTGGATTAATATTCTGATTACTACAAAGTTGTTTTTCCTGGCTTCAGGTGAACCAGTAACCCAAATACTGAGAAAATTCAACCTACATGTTAACCAATAGATTAGGGTAAAGAAAACCATGCAGGTCTATAGTTGAGATTACGAAGTTGTTCACCCATATTGCCAGCAAACTGCAACATCTCTAATCTTACTATGTTTTTATCAGTACATTCCATGAATTCAGACATTTTAGTCCAAACAGCACAAGTATTTCAACTTTCCATAAAAGGAGCGGCTCTCTAAAAAACAAAAAAAAAATGCCCATTTAATTAAGCTTTGCTCAGCTTGTTAAAGCACACCAGTATTTATCTAAGTTTTCCTCTCTGGGTACTGTTTTTAACTTCCAGTTTTCCTGGAAATTTTGCAAGTAAAGTATTTTGTTTAGATGATTATACAGACAGGGATTTTGATACAGATGCTTTAGACAGTCCAACTTATTACCAGGTCATTTATTTTATTTTAAAATAAATGTTTTAAAATTTGTCCCATTAAACTTGATCTGTATCTTTAGTCCATCAGAGTGACTGTAACCCTGAAACATCAAATTAATCATGCCATTTTTGTTTAGAATAGTTTTGGTGAAAGAAAAAGAAAATAATAAAATAAAATTTACAAATGTTATTTATGTCTACACACAAAAAAACAAATAAACCAAGACCCCATAATGGTCCGTAGGCAAATATTAGAGGTTAAACACAAGTTCTGATTCAGCAATGGTTATGAAAAAAATTTCCATGGTTTAGAAAAACTGTTCGGGTCCCTCGAAATTTTTATGGTGGGACAACGCCAGGGATTATCAAAGGCACTGTGGCAGGTTTCACTTCCCCCAGGTGGCGACTAAGCTCCCGACAGCATTCATTTCAAACTCTGCAACCATTTCTTCCCAGCGCTGCTCTGAATTCCTGGTAGTTTTTAGAGATACATATTATTGAATTTTGTGAATGTACAGCAGTTTCTTTAGCCATTTGTCTAGGTGTTGTTTGCTATTGTAAATTGCTATTACATTGCTATTACTCTTTGCTATTGTAAAAAAAAAAAACAAAAACAAAAAACCCTCACAATAAATCATATAAAGAAAGCACTGGTGGCCTATTGGCAAGAAGCTGCACTGCAATCCCAAAGGCATGTGATTCGAATTTACCAGATGCACTGTGGGAGACGAATGGACAGTCTCCTCCTGTGTGGTTAACTGCCTCTGAAAACCAGCTGGAGGATAATCTATGGCTCATTTCTGACTCTATGGTACAAAACAACACAATCCGTATAAATGGACTTTTGATCGTTCTTATAGATAGATAGAAAGATAAATAAGCACAAGTGACTATGCCGCAGGCTTTCCCCCTCAATATACTCCCTTTTCAGTGTTCACCATTGTTACATACTTCCTCTTTCTTGAAAGTTGCTTCCTTACTAACTTCTTTATATAATTTTTATTGTGATTTTAACAAAAGTTTTCTTGGATTTCCATTCGTTGTTGCACATTCTCCTCCCTATCCCCCCCTTTGCTTTTCTCTCGGAAAAAATTCATTATTGCACAATTTCCTCCCCCCAGTCCACTTTGCTATGCTTCTTTTATTCTGAACCATTGCCACACAAATAATGCTTAATCATATATTCCTTTTAAACAGTTCTTTGCTGTCACTGTCAGTTTGCCGGCAACCTACAGCAACACCCTGATGGGAGTAACCACAACAGAGATACACCACTCCAGGAGAGCATCAGAAAGTCAATCCAGCTCGATTTTATTGGGATAAGCACTGCACTTAATATACACAGGAAAGCAGGGTAGGGTGGGTTTGCAGACATGGGGCATGTGGATTTGTCAGGAGAACCTCCGCCTCTTGTGGACCACTCCCAGCTCAACAGACCTGGCAGCTGTCTTCCCAGGTGGCGAGCTTTCTCAAGCCAGTACAGCCAAACACAGGGGAGATTTCTTTACCTCATATTAAAGGCCATTGGGAGGCTTGCATTTATCTGGAGCTTGAGCTGTCTGTCCTGGCCAGAGACCCTACCTTCCTCCCCAACATCCCACAACATATCCTCCCTTTTTATTTTAAATGAGCCCAAAGAGGGGAAAGTCTCTGGTGTTTCTTGGGAGGAGGACTATCCAATAATGTTAAGAGTAGAAAGATCATTCAGTGCAGCTGTTTGGGCATTCTGTCTTGTGAAGAGGTCTATGGTTGGTCTTGTAATGGCAAGTGTGGAGATAATAAAAAGGTTAGAATTGCTATAACTTATTTCCAAATTGGATTGGGGGATGAATATAGGATAGTAAGGAGAACCATGTACAAACAGGAAATGCATGTGAAGAAACAAAAGCTTACAAAACCTCATTATAAACACAGGACCACTGGGTGTACCACTCCCAATGTTAAGATCAAGAGCCTGTTGGTTGAATGCCTTCAGCATGCCCCAGGTCACAGGTGTCTGTGGTGTTTGGGGTTTCGACTTCCTTTTCTGCTGCCAGGTCACAGGTGTCTGTGGTGTTTGGGGTTTCGACTTCCTTTTCTGCTGCCTTTTCTTGTCGTGGATGCTCAATCGACACATCTTCTCGGTAGGCAGATTGGAATCAGTCATGACGAGCGCTTGTTCTGTGGGAAAATACAAGCAAAACCTCTCCCAACGGTTAGTAAAGGATCCCCTTTCTATACTTGGTCTTATGGATCCTTCCATGTCACTCATATTGGTGGCTCACTAGGAGGTGTATCTGATTGCCAGTGAACATGTATGGGAGGTTTTGAAAAAAACTGCCCTCATCATATCTTTCTTGAGGGTTGTTTAAATCAAGGATTAATGAATTAAGCTGTGCCTTCACCCATGGAGAACGAGATCCATCTTTAACAGCTGTCTCAAGTTCTTTTAACTCTCGCCCAGCACACGAATATCACCGTGAAGGATGTTCAGGTGTGGGATATACGTCAACAAGAAACACATGTGCCTCGGAGCTAGCGTCACATTGATCACACAGTATCTTGTGTAAAGGACACTCAGGTGTTGGGCACACACCAACAGAGCACACACATACCTCAGAGTTCCACCCAGCATCTCACTGATCACACACCTTAGCCCAAGAATTTCCCATTTCTTTACTGCTTTCTCTATATTGTCCCCACCTGCTTTCTTTGTTTTCCCCACTTCTCGGGAGACAAGAGGTGGTGCAATCATCTTCTCTAAATTCTTTAGGGCTGTTTTTAGATCCCCTGTCATAACAAATAGCCAATGGTTCATTTCTTCTAATGGTGCCACAGTCTTTGTCAAAACTATTTCTAATTTATCTCCTTTGTCCGCATGTCTTTTGCCATACTCTGTCATTTCCCCTGAAAGAGATTTCACCCGGATTCATTCCTCTTAGCTACTTCCTGCTGGAAAAGCTCATTGCAAGTCCCAGGGTGAAAGTATTCTTCCACTACTCTAAAGGACAACAAGTTTGCACATTAGAGATGTAGCAGCAGTAATCCAAGGGGCAATAACAACAACTGTTGTCTAAAAGGAAAAAGCTTGAGATTATGTAAGTTTGACCCCCTCACTTTCTAAAAAGGCCATTAAACACTTTACTCAAGGATCTTTCAGATTGCTTGCCAAATCTTTTAAATTGCTGAATTTTAAAAAATTGCTTGCCGAATCGTTTAAATTAATTACCCTTGCTAAGGCAAGGGAACACTAGTCTGGTAAGATGGACCTGCTCCTGGCTCCCTGACAGGGGCAAGTATGGAAAGAAGAAAGAACAGGAAAGAGTTTTTCCTTGCTTTTTGCTGAAGCAAGGGGTACTTAACTGAAGACCTACCCCAGGTCTCTTCCCTTACACCTGCGTCAAGTTTTTAAGCCTACCAGGCCCCCTCCAAATTACTCCAGGACTCTGAAACTACGCCAGGGCAGGCATGTCAAGGCCCCAAATCTCGGGTCTTGCCCGACGGTCGTGAGCATGGAAAGGGATGTTCACCTAATACCTGGTGGGAGCAAGCACAGAGGGTACCCAATACTACAACAGGTCCGTCCCTGTTGGGGGCGCCATATGTGGCTGTCAGTTCACTGGCACCTACAGTGACACCCTGATGTGAATAAGCACAAAGAAGATAACACCACTTTGGGAGAGGATTAGAGAGTCAATCCAGCTCGATTTTATTGGAATAAGCACTGCACTTACAGGGTAGGGTGTGCTTACAGACATGGGACATGTGGATTGGTCAGCAGAACCTCAGCCTCTTGGATCACTCCCAGCTTAACAGACCTGGCAGCTGTCTTCCCAGGTGGTGAGCTTTCTCAAGCCAGTACAGCCAAACACAGGGGGACTTTCTTTACCCCATATTTAAGGCCGTTGGGAGACTTGCACTTATCTGGAGCTTAGGTGATCTGTCCTGGCCAGAGACACTACCTTCCTCCCCAACATCTTGCAACCCTTTCCTTCATCTGTTGTGGAGCAGTGTTCATTATTTACCCCCTCTTAGTTTCCCTTCAGTCCCCAATGTTTCTTTTAACAATCCTGTTTTATAACAGTGGCATTATATACTATTTGTCCTTTTGTGACTGAGATATTTCAGTCAGCATAATGTCATCCAGGGTCACCCATTTTGTATAATATTTTATGAGTTCCTTGTTTTTCAGCCCTGTGTAGTATCCCATCGTGTGAATATATCACTTCTCTATCCAATCATTTATTTGTGGACACTTGGATTGCTTCCATCTCTTTGCTTTTGTGAACAATGCAGCAATAAACATGGGTGTGTATATATCTGTGTGGGTGGATTCTGATTTCTTTAGGGTATATTCCCAGTAGTGCATTTGCTGGGTCAAATGGTATTTCTAGTTCCAACTTTTTTTTTCTATATTTTATTAATTTTCATAAACATTTACAGAGATTTTGGGTTTCCATTCATTCATTGTTGCACTATTCTCTCTACCCTCCTCCCAGTTTGTTCTT
>NW_006400012.1:2153561-2175860 GCF_000299155.1 Elephantulus edwardii
GTTTTAATTTGCATCTCTCTTAGGGCTAGGGATTTTGAGCATTTCTTCATGTGTTTGTTAGCCATCTGAATGTCGTCTTCGGTGAAGTGCCTGTTCCAACTTTTTGAGAAAGTGGCAGACTGCCTTCCAGAGTGGTTGTGCCATTTCACACTCCCAGTAACAGTGAATAATGGTGCCATTTTCTACACAACCTCACTAGCATTTGTTGTTTGCTGCTCTTTTGAACTTTGCTATTGTTACTAGGGTGAGATAATATCTCATAGTTGTTTTGATTTGCAGCTCTCTTAGAGCTAGAGATTTTGAACATGTCTTCATGTGTGTGTGTGTTCATCATCAGAATGCCTTCTTTGGTGAAGTGTCTGTTTATATCCTATGTGCATTTTGCAATTGGGTTGGTTACTTTTATCTTGCTGAGGTGCTGGAGTATTCTATAAATTCTAGATATAAGTCCCTTATCAGATGTATCATTCCAAAAGATTTTTTCTTTAGGCTACGACTTTCATTTTTACCCTGTTGGAAGTTTTTTGATGTGCATAGGGATTTGATTCTTAGATCGTCCCATTTATTTGTTGTATTCTCATCTGGTTGTAGGTTTTCAGAATGTTTGATAGAGTATTCATGTTGTGGATTAAGGCTTCTAGAGTTCTTCCAAGCCTCTCGCTGATAAAGTTTATAGTCCTTGGTTTTACTCCTAGGTCCTTGCTCTATTTTGAATTGGTTTTTCTGTATTGTGTGAGGTGTGAGTCTTCCTTGAGTTTTCTTCAGATAGTTTTCCAATTTTTCCAAGACCATTTGTTAAAGAGCCTTTGTTTCCCCACTAGACTGATTTCATTTCCTTGTCAAAAATCAGTTGATCGATCGTAGGTAGATGGGCTGATTTCTGGGTTCACCTTTCTATTCCATTGATCTATATGTCTGTCACTGTACCAGTACCATACTGTCTTGAGCACTATGGCTATGTAGTAGGATTTGAGATCAGAGAATGAGAAGCCTCCTACCTTGTTTCTCTTCTTTTCAAGAGTGCTTTGTTTATTCTGGGTCTTTTCCCATTCCAGATGAAATTGGAAATTGCCTTTTCTGTCTCATTGAAGAATGGAATTGGTATTTTTATTTGGATTGTATTGAACTTGTAGATTGCCTTTGGTAAAACTGCCATTTTCACAATATTCAGTTTGCCTATCCAAGAGTTTTGTAAATTCTTCCATTTCTCTAGGTCTCTTTTTGTTTCTTGTAATAATGTTTTTTCATTTTCTTTGAATAGAATTTTTGTGTTTCTAGTTAGATTTACTTTTAAGTATTTAATCTTGGGGTTAGCTGTTGTAATGGGTATTATTTTTCTTAGCTCGATTTCTGTATTTTCTTTGTGACTGTAGAGAAATCCAATTGATTTTTTGTAGAGGGCCACTTTTGAGGCTCCTGACTTAAGGCCTAAGTTGCTTTATACTGCTCACTAAATGCAATTCCATAAAGCCTGCCTGGCATGTCTAGAGATAAGTTCAGCTCAGAATCTCTACCCAGCCTCAAGGAAACTGCTTCTTTCTATAGCTCAGTGTCTGTAATTCAAGGTCTTAGGGAGTGTTCCTCATTCCTGCAGCATACTGATATCTTGAGGCTGAGTTTCCACAGTAACCCAGCCTACGTAATATACCTAGGTAATTCCTATAAAAGCCTGAAAAATCTTTAATAAAGTGGGACTTGATCAGGAATCTGTCTTGTCCCCATTCTTTGCACCACTTGTCCCTTTTCAGCCCCACTCTCCCTCCTTTAGGGTCTGCGTTGACGTCCCCGCTGGTCGGGACAATTTTTGTATGTTGATATGGTATCTTGCCACTTTGCTGAATTGGTCAACTATGTCCAGTAGTTTTCTTGATGAGTCTTTAGGGTTTTCTAAGTATACTATCATATGAGCTGCATAGAGAGATAATTTTACCTCCTCTTTGCCAATTTGGATACCTCTTGTTTCCTTCTCTTGTCTTATTGCTATCTCTAAGATCTCCAATACAATATCGAATAGGAGAGAGGATAGTGGGGATCCTTGCCTAGTTCTTGTTTTCAAAAGGAATGCCTTTAATCTCTCTCCATTGAGAATGATGTTGATTCTTGGTTTTATGTATATACTTTTTAGTATGTTGAGGAAATTCCCCTCTGTTCCTATTTTTGTTGTGTGTTTTAATCAGGAAAGGGTGTTGGATTTTGTCAAAACCCTTTTGTGCAACTGTTGATAGGATCATGTGGTTCTTATTCTTTGTTTTGTTAATGTGATGAATTACACTGATTGTTTTTCTTACATGCAACCATCCATCCACACCTGATGTGAATCCCACTTGATCATGGTGAAATATTTCTTTGAGGTACTGTTGGATTCTATTGGGCAGGATTATATTTAGGATTTTGGCATCTTTGTTCATAAAAATATTGGCCTATAGTTTTCTATTTTGATAGTGTCTTTACCTTATTTTGGTATCAAGGATAAGTTTGCTTCATAGAATGAATCTAGGAGAATTCCATCTTTTTCTATTTTCTGAAATACTTAATGTAGAATTGATAACAGTTCTTTTCTGAATGTTTGATAAAATTCACTTGTAAAAACCATCTGATCCAGGGCAGGTTTTTTTGGGGGGGGTTTGTTTTTGTTGTTGTTGTTGGAAATTATTACCTGTTCAATTTATTTTTTTGTATTCGTGTATTTTGTATTTGTTCAGGTGTTCTCTTTGGGAATATGCCAGTTTAGTTAGGTTGTGGGTTTCTAAGTCCATTTCCTCTACATTTTCATATTTTTCAAGTATAGTTTTTCATAATATTCCATTGCCAACCTTTTTATTTTATTTGGTTCTGTTGTAACATTTCCCCTTTCATCTCTTATTCATATTATTTGTGTCTTTTCCTTTCCCCCCCCCTTTGTTAGATTTGCTAGTGGTTTGTCAATTTTATTGACCTTTTAGAAGAACCAACTCCTAGTTTTGTTGATGATTTCACTTATTGATGGGTTTTTTTTCTATTTCATTTACTTCTACCCTAATATTTATAATTTCAGTTTTTTTTAGAGAATCTTGGGTTTTCTTGCTGTTTTTTTTCAATTTGTTGGAGATACTGTGTTAAAAAATCAGTTAACATTTTTTCTTGTCTTTTGATGTCTTTGCTTATTGCTGTAAATTGACTGCTTTGGCTGTTTCTCAGAGGTTTTGGTAAGTTGTGTTTTCATTGTCATTTGTTTCAAGAAATATTTTAATTCAATTTTTAAATTTCTCCTAGTACCCACTCATGTTCAAGCAAGGTGTTATTCACCTTTCAAATTTATGATTTATTTTTCCTCCTTTATCCTCCTGGTTTGGGATCCAGGTGGTGGGGCTGGGAGCCTTCAGGTGTAGGGGCCTGGGGTCTCCAGGTGGTGAGGCTGTAGTCTAGTGTTTCTGGCAGAAGAGCAGTCCAGGTCACACTAAGAAATTTTTAAGACAATTACTTTGCTATCAACTGGACAATAATAATAATAGAAGTGGTGACAGTGGACATCCTTGTCAGGTTCCTCTTCACAAGGAAAATTCTTTTAGTCTTTCTTAATTAAGAATTATATTGGCTCATAATTTTGTATATATACTATCACTATGTTGAGGATATTCCCTTCTACTTTTGCTGAGTTTCTTTATCAGGAAGGAGTGTTGGATTTTTTCAAATGCCTTTTCTGCATCAGTTACTAAGATCATGTGGTTCTTGTTATTTGCTTTGTTAATGTGGTGAATTATGTTGATTGTTTTTCTAATGTCGAGCTATCCTTGTATACCTGTTATGAATTCCACTTTGTCATGATGAATTAATTTTTTGATGTACTTTTGAATTCTATTGGCTAGGATTTGGTTAAGGATTTTTTGGTCTATGTTCATGAGAGATACTGGTCTGAAATTATATTTTCTTTCTTGATAATGTCTTTGCCTGGTTTTGGTAATAGGGTTATGCTTGTTTCGTAGAATGTCTCTGGACATGTTCCTTCATTTTCTATTTTTTTAATGCAATCCCAAAACAGATACCTAATTCATTTTTCATGTGGCAATCCCAATACAGGTACCAAATTCATTTTTCAAGGTTATTGAAAAGGAAATTGTCAAATTTATTTGGAAAGTAATGACACCTCAAATAAACAAAACACTTCTGAAAAAAAAAATGAAGTGGGAGGCATAGCACTCCCTTGACCTAAACATGGTACTGGTACAGAGACAGGCACATAGACCAATGGAACAGAATTGAGAGCCCAGAAATGGATCCACCTAACTATGGTCAACTGATTTTTCACAAGTAAATAAAAACTATCAAATGGGGAATGGTCAACTGATTTTTAACAAGGAAATAAAACCTATCAAATGGGGAAATGACAGCCTCTTCAAATGGTGATGGTAAAACTGGACTGCTGCCTGCAGAATGCTGATGCAGGATCTACATCTTACACCATTCACAAAAATAAACTCAAGGTGGACCAGAGACCTGGATGTAAATTCCAAAACTATAAAGTTATTAAGAATCAATCTGGGACCCAGCTTAGAAGACCTAGCTTATGGTATAAAGAGACTGATAAATACATCCAGAAATGCACAGTCTGAAGAGGATAAAATTAATGAATGAGATCTTTTAAATAATCTCTGTGCTCATAAAAATGTTTTCCAACAGGGTGAAAAGAAAGCCTACCAATAGGGAACAAACATTTGGCAATACCATCTCAGACAAGGGTTTCATATCAAAAGTTTATAGATTACTCCTGAGCCTCCAGAAGGAAAAGACTGATAACCTAATTAAAAATGGCCAAAAGACACATGAAGAAATGCTCCAAATCACTGGCAATGAGATAAATGAAAATCAAAACCACAGTGAGATACCACCTCACTCCAGTAGCAGGGGCAAAGTTTAGCAGGGCGGCAAGCAATAAATGTTGGAGGGGATGTAGAGAGATGGGAACTCTCATCCACTGTTGGTGGAATTGTAAAATGGTACAGCTGGAAGACAGTTTGGCATTTACTAAAAAGTTGAACATAGAAACTCCATGTGACCTGGCTATTCCGCTACTAGGAATATACCCCAAGAAAATTAGAACTGAGACACAAACAGAGATTTTTATGTTCATAGTAGTGTTGTTCACCATTCCAAGAACAGGGAAACAGCCCAAATATCCAACCACAACTGAATATATTGAGAAATTTTGGTAGATTCACACAATGGAATACTAGGTAATACTAAGGAATAATGATTTTGAAAAATACTACATGACTTGGGAGAGACTAAAGAGCATTATGCTGAGTGAACTAACTCAGTCTCATAAGGACAAATACTGCATAAGACCATTATTATAAAAATAGAAGGATAACTAGTAAAACATATATGGGAACCCAGAGGGGCAAGAGGTGGGAGCAGAGGGGTAAGGATGGGTAGGGGAGAAATCACAGGGCTACACAGTTTGGTGGGCGGAGGCTGGTGAAGAAGGAAGTGTCCAAGTGAAAAGACAGAGTAATGATGGGCAAAGTCCAATAGTGATTAATTTTATAAAACATAATACATAAGAATGATTGTACAATGCACAAAATGAATGATGAATAGTGTGAAGCACAATGTATATGAACTTTAATTTTATGAAACATAATCCATGAGAATGATTGTACAGTGCACTCATAAAGCCCTGCTTTCCGAATGATCTGTTCTGCATTGTTGTTGTTATGTGCTGTCGAGTCGCTTGTGACTCATAGCCACCCTATGTACAAGAGCCCTAAATGCTCCTCTATCCTGTGCCAGCCTCGCTGTCTCCAACACACTCATTCCAACCACCCCGATCACAGAATCTTTCCATCTCATTGAAGGTCTTCCTCTCCTGCACCGTCTCTCCACTCTCCCAAATATGATGTCCTTCTCCAAGGACCAGTCCCTCCTTGCAACATGCCCAAAGTATGTCACACGAAGCTTCAGAATCCTTGACTCCAAGGAACATTCAGCTTCACCCTCTCCAGGACAAACCTGTTTGTTCTCCTAGTAGTCCATGGTATATATATTCAACATGCTTCTCCAGCACCACAGCTCAAAGATACTGCTTCCCAAATAATCTGTTGTGCATATAGATTGAAAATGTATGGATACAGGACACATCTTTGATGCACTCCTTTCCTGATTTTGAACCATGCAGTGTTTTTTACTGCTTTGTTCTGAGGACTACTTCCTGGTCCAAGTATAGGTTTTTACATATGCACAATCAAGTGTTCTGGGAAAATCCACAGTGTAATTACTTTCTTTTTACTCCTTCTTGTTGGTCTCATTTCCATTAATCCTCCTAACCTGCCTTCAGGGCTTTATATTGGGCAAATGCTGCCTTTTAAACCTTGTATGGTAATTTGAAGGAATAAATGCCCCCATGGTATTATTGTTCATTTGATAGGCCTATCAGAGAGCTCTGGTGGCACAAGGCAAAGTGAGTTGCAATGTTAACGCAAATGCTATGAATCTCTGGCAGTTAAAATCCTTGAAAGAAAGATGGGCAGTCTCCTCCCTTTATGATTTATAGACTCCAAAAACCAATTGAGGGTGACTATTAGTTGGAACTGACTGACAGTGGTGAGTTTGAATTTTGGTAGGTCTGATTATTGGTTGGCTGAAAGTTGAGCTGTGGGATGTTTTGTTACAGGTTTGCATGGTAACTAAAGGCTATTGGGAATTTCAGCAGTATCTATTAGACCAGTAAGTCTAGACATTTTTATGTTTTGTTTCACATTTCTCCACACTCTTTCCAGAACTTTTTAATGTGATTCCTCTGAAAGTGTTAGCTGTGGTAGCAAGGCATCATCTAGTTTTTCTGGTCTCAGGGTCTTAGAAGTTGAGGTTTATTTTACATGGTCCATTAGTCTTTTGGTCTAATTTTGTCAGTACAGCTTTTCTTTTCTTCGTTTTTCTTTGTTCCAGACAGGGTGAGACCAATAATTACTCCTTAGATAACTGCTTGCAAGCTTTTAAGATCTTAGGGAATTCTGGTGAAGAGCAATGGTGTCTCTCTGGAGACTAAGGTGCATCTGATACAGACCGTGGTCTTTGCAATCACTTATTAGGCATCAGAGAGTTAGACAATGACCAAGGAGGATAGAAGAATTGATGCCTTTGAGCTTTGGTGCTGGAGAAAAGTATTCAGAGACTGCTAGGAAAACAAAGAGATTCATCCTGGAAAGGGTTAAACCAGGTAGCTCCTTGGAGGCAAGGGTTCTGAGGCCCTAACATACTTTGGACATGTAAGGAGGGCTGGTCCTTGGAGAGGGACATCATGCTTGGTAGGGTGGAGGGACAGCGCAGGAGGGGAAGGCCCTCTATGAGGTGGATTGATTCAGTGACTGGGGTAATCGGGATGGGTGTATTGGAGACAGTGCAATTGGCTCAGGACAGAGCAGAATTTAGGGCTTTTGTACATAGGGTCGCTATGAGTCATAAGCGACTCGACAGCACATAATAACAACAACAACAGTGGTAAAAAGCTACACTGCAATCCCAAAGGCATGCAGTTCAAATCCATCAGCTCCTCAATGGGAGAAAAATGGGCAGTTTCATCCTCTGAAAACTTGCTGGAGGGTCAGCTATAGATTGTTGGTTCTGAGTTGATGGTACCTAACAACAAGAAATTGCTATTCACCAAAGTAGGATGTAGAACATTGTCTATATGGACTATTATTGTTGTGTGCCATTGAGTCAGAAAGAACCAGTAGCTGATCCTCCAGTGAGTTTTCAGAGGCAGTTAATCACATGGGAGGAGATTTCCTATCCTTCTGTAGAGCAGGTGATAGATTTGAACCATATGCCTTTGATATTGCAGCATAACTTCTTACCATTAGGCCATTAGAGTTTCCTTGCCATAGACTAGGGCTTCTAATTTTGTTCCTATTTTGCCTCTACTCATATTTTTAGTTTTACCCTTAAGTCTTTAATTCACATTTAATTGGGTTTGTGTATAGTGTGAGATGTGGATTCTGGTTTTGTTTTCTGCTGGTAGAAATGTCCAGTTTTGCCAGTACCATTTGTGAAAGAGACTGATGTTTCCCAATTAAACAGATTGTTTCATTATTGAATATCAATTAAGCATAGGTAGATGAGTTGATTTCTGAATTCTTGATTCTATTTCATTGACCTATGTGTTTATTAAAGTACCAATATCATTCTGTTTTGTTGTTACTATGACTGTATAGTAGGTTTTGAGATCTGAGAATGTTATGCTTCCTATTTAATTTTTCTTTTTCAGAGCTTTGTTTGTTTGGAGTCTCTTTTCTTTCCCGATGAAACTAGAAATCTCCTTTTCTATCTCCTTGATGAATGAATTTTGTATCTGTATTCAGATTGTATTGAACCTGTAGATTATTTTTGGTAGGATTGTCATTTTCACAAATGACAATTGAATCTTCCAAACACTGAACAGGAAATAGTATCCCTTTTAATGAAGTCCTTTATTGTTTATCGTAGTAGTGCTTTGTAGTTTCTATCTATAGGTATTTTGTATCTATACTTGGGTGAATTCCTAAGTATTTCATCTTATGGTTGACTATTATAAGTGGTATTGCTTTTTTGGTTTCCTTTTCTGTGCTTTCTTTGTTGCTGCAGAGAAATCTAACTGATTTTTTTGTATGTTGATCTGATATCCTTACACTCTACTAAATTGGCCTACTAGGTCACATTCCTAGTATACATCAAAAACTTTATCAAATAGGATGACAAGGAGACCCACAAACTGGGAAAAGATATTCAGCAAGGACATTTCAGGCATCTTATACCTAAAATTTATGGAGAATTGCTTTTCAATCTTAGCAACAATGACAGTGGTGGAGGCAGCTGCGCTTGCCTTCCTGGCCTTCATACATCCACTCTGGCTGTCTGCCGGATTCACAGAACTCTCTGTCACCATGAGGAATAGGCCATCTCTTTTGCCAAGGACTTCTTGTCTGGTGATATTGCTGCCACCGTCTCTAAGGTGGTTGTAGCCCCTATCAAATGAATCAAGCTGCTGTTGCAGGCTTTACTAACACACCAGCAAGCAGATTGGGCTGACAAGCAGTATAAGGGGATTGTGGACTGCATCGTGTACATCCCCAAGGAGCAGGGCATACTGTCCTTCTGGAGGGACAGCCTGGCCAGTGTCATCTGCTACTTACTCACATCCTCAACTTCACCTTCAAACACCAGAACAAGCAAGTGTTTCTGAGTGGAGTGGACAAGCACATCCATTTCTGGCAGTACTTTGCTGGTAACCTGACCTTGCGGCCATCTCACTCTGAAACTTTGTCTACCTGCTGGACTTTGTCCCAACTTAACTGGCCAATGACATCAGCAAGTCAGACATGGAGTATGTGTTCAAGGGCCTAGGGGACTGCCTGGTGAAGATCAGCAAGTCTGTCGGTACCCATGGGCTCTATTAGCGCTTCAACATCTCTGTGCACGGCATCATCATCGACTGCACTGCCTACTTCGGCATCTACGATATGGCCAAAGGCATGCTCCTGGACTCCAGGAACATGTACACTATGGTCAGCTAGAAGAACACACAGAGGGTCACTGTGGTGGCTGGAGTCTTGTCTTACCCCTTTGACACCATGCAGAGGAAGATGATGACTCAGTCTCCTGGAAAGGAGCAGACATCATATACACAGGGACTACTGACTGCTGGTACAGGACCTTGAAGGAAGAGAGCAGCAAGGCTTTTTTCAAGGGCCCTAGTCCAAGGTGCTATGGGGTATGTGCAGTGCCTTTGTGCTGGTCACGTACAATAGGCTCAAGAAGGCCTTTTAGGGCCACCACTGACCGATGACTTCTTTCACTAACCATCCTTCCTCCCTCCATGCAGGCCATCTCTCCTTCCATGTGGGTCACTGTCCTTTAAGACCCTCAGTCAGGATGACGGGCCCAGAGCTGACCACCTTGGATCATCGCTCACCGTCAATGCCCACCTCCAACGCCCATGCATCCATTAGTGGGTGGTTCCCAGGGATTCCAACCCAGCAGGTGCCTGGCACCCCTCCCTGCATGTCCAGTATTTATTTACAGAATCATGCCTCCTCCCACCCACTTGTGCTGTACCTGTGTGCACCACTTCCACCTGTATATGTGGTCGTCAGTGCCCCCCTCCTCTAACATGCCTGCTCACCATATGTCTCATTTTGGGCATTGACCAGATCAATAAAGTGGAAGTATGTTATTGTTGCTATATGCCATGGAGTCGTTTGCGACTCACAGCAACCCTATGTACAACAGCCCTAAACCCTGCTCTATCCTGTGCCAATCACACTGCCTCTGATACACCCATCTGATTACCTAAGTCACTGAATCAATCCATCTCATAGAGGGTATTCCCCTCTTGCACCGTGCCTCCACCCTCCCAAGCATGATGTTCCTCTCCAAGGAACTGTCCCTCCTTGCAACATGCCCAAAGTATGTCAGGCGAAGCCCCAGAATCCTTGCCTCCAAGGAGTTGCTTGGTTTAACCCTCTCCAGGATGAATCTGTTTGTTTTCTTGGCAGTCCATGGTACATTCAATACTCCTCTCCAGCACCACAGCTCAAAGGCATCAATTCTCCTTCTGTCCTCCCTAGCCATTGTCCAACTCTCTGATGCATAACAAGTGATTGCAAAGACTGTGGCCTGTATCAGACTCACCTTAGTCTCCAGAGAGACACCATTGCTCTTGAGTACTTTAGAGAGGTCCCTAACTGCAGACTTTCCCATCGCAATACGTTTTTTGATTTCCTGACTGCTGGTGCCAAGAGTGTTGACTGTGGAGCTGAGAAAACTGTAGCTGTGAACAATCTCAATCTCTTTGCCATCCATCCTGATGCTACCAATTGGTCCAGTGGTGAGAATCTTTGTCTTCTTGACATTGAGACTCAGTCCATACTGAAGGCTGCAGTCCTTGACCCTCTGCAGCAAGTGCATGAGGTCTTCCTCAGTTTCATCAAGCAGGGTTGTTTCATCTGCATAACGCAGATTGTTAATAGATTTTCCACCAATCCTGATGCCACAATTCTCCTCATAGAGCCCAGCCTCCCAGATAATCTGCTCTGCATACAGATTGAAAAGGTATGGACACAGGACACATCCCTGGGGTACACCCTTCCCAATCATGCAGTGTTACCCTGCTCTGTTCTGACAACTGCTTCTTGGTCCAAGTATAGGTTTCACATTAGCACGATTAAATGTTCTAGTATAGTTGGGGAAAATAAAATTTCCAGACTACTACAGAGTCTCAATATATATTGAAGTTCAACATCAAGAAAACAAAGATTCTCACTCACCACCAGGCCAATTGACAGCGTAATGATAGATGGAGAAGAGATTCAGGTTGTTAACAATTACAGCTTGCTCAGTTCCACAATCAACACTCTTGGCACCAGCAGACTGGAAATCAAATGATTAATTGAATTTCATTGGGAAAATCTGTTGTCAGGGACCTTTCCAGAGTACTGAAAAGCAACAATGTCAGTCTAGAGACTAAGGTGCACCTAATCCATGCCTTGTCTTCACAATTACTTGTTAAGCTTTGGAGAGTTGGACAATGACTAAAGATGACAGAAAAAGAATTGATGCTTTTGAATTGTAGTGATGGAGAAGAGTCCTGAACATACTACGGGCTGCCAAGAAAACAAATAGGTCTGTCTTGGAGAGGGTGAAATCACGTTTCTTCTTGGAGGCTAGGATTTTGAAGCTCCATCTTCCATATTTTGGGCACATGACCAGGAGAGACCGACTGGTCCTTGGAGAAGGACATCATGCCTGGTAGAGTAGAGAGACAGCACCGGAGAGGAAGACCCTGGATGAGATGGACTGATACAGTCACTGGGGCAATGGGGTAAAGTGTGTTGGTGTCAGTGAGACTGACTCAGAACAAGGTAGGCTTCAGAGCTGTTGGACAGAGTCTATGAGTCACTGGTGACTCAATGACACATAACAACAACAACAGAGTCTCTACTCGGGTGGGTGGGGAGTGGGCGGGGAGAGAAGTGCTACAGTGAATTAATGGAAATCCAAAATCTCTGTAAATGTTCATTAAAATTAATAATAAAAGCTAAAACATTAAAAAAGGAAATATTCTAAAAAAGGGGGGAGGAAACAAGAAAAAAAAAAGATAACCCAGTTACAAAAAGAGCAAAAGATAGAAAAAAAACTCTTCACAAAGGAGGACATATGGATGACCAACACACAAGGAAATGTTCAAATCACTGACAATCAGAGAGCAGTAAATCAAAATAACAGCGATACTATCTTACCCCAGAAGCAATAGCAAAGTTTGGTTTTTGGCTTCATTTCTGCCACTAAGTCCATACTTCCTACTACCATTCCTTTCTTATTGTTTCCAACTTTTGCATTCCAGTCACCAATTATCATTAATGCATATTTGGTCAATTTTGGACTGCAAAACTTGGTAGAAACTCTCAATCTTTTCCTCTTTGGCTTTAGTTGTTGGTGCATATATTTGAATAATAGTCATATTAACAGATCTTCCTAGTATGCAAAAAACTACAATGAGATATCACTTCACATCCAATTCTTGTGTTTCAAGTCAATATTGACTCAAAGAAACCCCGTGTAGCAAAATTCCCATAGGATTTCCTCTACTATAATCTTTATGGGACCAGATTACTAGGTCTTTTCTTCTGAGGAGTTGCTGATGGAATTGAATGACCAACTTTTCTTTTGGTTAGCAGCCAAGTGCTAAATCACTGTGTGTCATCAGGGCCTCCAAGGAATTATTATAAAACCCAAAACCAACAAACCTATTGTAGTTGAATTGATTTAAGCTCAACCTACCAATTTCACTCATAGAATTGTATACAAAAGACATGTAAATAACGGTAATTAATTTTATAAAGCACAATGTATGTGAATGATTGTTTGAAACACAATGTGAATAGCGCAATGAATGTGTAGAACACTATATGAGCAAAACACAATGTATATGAATTTTGCGTGCATTGAGTATAAAATTTTTTTTTTAAAACCATGAAAGCAGACAGAAATGTACCAGTGTCCCTTAGGGCATTAGTCACAATAGTCAAAAGGTAGAAACAATTCAAGTGGATGTGTTGCAGACCAAGGGCAAAGTATTTTTATAATTATTAATAATGAGACAGACTACCAGGAATGATATAGAACAGAGAGCATGAAAAACAGGGGGCCAACAGTTCCCATGACTGCAGGCCTTAAGCTATGCCTCTCTGGGTATTTATTGAGAATCATAAGGAAGGTAAACAAAGGAAAATCATAAGGGAGTACAAATCAAAAGCAAGGATCATGGGGAAGTCTTTTGCAGGTAAGGCCAAGTTCCTCTCTATTGTTTATGCTTATCTCACTGAGTGATTTAGTAAATACAAAGAACAATGATGACTTTTAGGGAATGCCTTAGTGCCACAGGGTGAATTCTAGCTTTGATTAAGCCTCTCTCATATCCTGATATAGCATTTGGTTTATTATTAATACAAAATTTGATATTCAGCTTCCTACATGGATGTCCATCAATAGAAAAGTAGATAAAATATGGTTTATTTATGTAATGGAATTATTAGCCATAAGAGAAGTAAGGTCCTGATACATGCTGTGAACTGGATGAAATTTAAAGAACATTGTACTCAGTGATTTGTCAACACAAAAAGGACTGGTATTGACCATTTTAAATTAGATAGTCATAAGATCTGCTACATTGGCAATGACAATTACAGAGGAATAGTGTTATAAACATTGTCAAAAGGAACATTTAAAGATCTATCCTCAAATACAACACTGTCAGTCACAGGATAATATCCATATGCATATGAGGAAGACCTGTTAATATGATTATTCAGGTTATGCCTCAAGTATCATAAAAAAATTGAGGACATTGAGAATTTCTACCAATTTTTGCAGGCTGAAACTGATTGAACATATGATAAAAATACATTAAAAATAACCATTAATTGAAATGCAAGTGTTAGAAACAAGAGAGAAAGATATTTAGTTAGAAAATATGGCCTTGGTGATAGAAATGAGACTGAAGATCATGTATTGGAATTTTGTACAACCAACAATTTATTAATTGCAGATACATTTAAAAAATATAGCTGATGATTATACACATGGACATTATATCTGAAATACACAGGAATCAAATTGACATCATCTCTGGAAAAAGACAAGTGGAGAAGCTCATCATACCAGAACAAGGCCAGAGGAAGACCGTGGAATACACCCTTCAATTACTCATATGTAAGTTCACGGTGAAGCTAAAGACAATTAAAAAAGAAAAAAAACCCACAAAGGTCATTTGACCTAGCATACACATATATATTAAGATTCAGGGAAGTATGATTACGGGCTGTTTATAAAGTCTTAATATTATAGATACCCCAGATTTGAGAGTTCTTGACAAGTCTAAAAGCACTCTCGTGGCCTAGTGCATGGGGAGCTGGAGAAAAATGTACAATCTCCTTATTCATGATTTAAAGCCTCTGAAAACCTGATGGAGGGTTAGCTATGAACCAGTTCCAACTAGACAGCAATGAATGTCAAGTTTAGTCAAGAATTAAACTTAGCTCCTCGTCGGGAGTTAGGGGGAGTGTTTCTGTGAGAAGGCGCACAGGGTCAAGTTGGAGAGATCTTCTAGGCGACCGGCACCACCTTCACGAAGCACCAGGCGCTGACGATGCATCCCGTGGCAGTGGCTGACTCTTCTCCCTCGGGTGCGAAGTGGATGGAGACTGAAATAGAGATGCTGAGGGCTGCTGTGAAGCGATTTGGAGACGATCTTAATCACATCAGCTGTGTCATCAAGGAACTGACAGTGGCTTGGATAAAGGTCTCTGTGAAACGAAAGTTGTATGAAGACTCCAGCGTCCCTCTTCTAGTCGAATCACCTAAGAAAGGGCCCAAAAGGGTGGTATCTGGTCTTCTGTTGCCTCCTCCAGCAGTCCCCCCACCCAACAGCTTCATTGTCCCTGAGCCCTATAGAAAAGCAGAAGGCTGACAGGCTGACCTTGGCTTCTGGACTTCTCGTGAGCTCTGCTGACCCTCCTCTACTCTCCCATTGAGTCTTATATCTCTGACCCCTCTCACTATTCATCCTGGACCTATAGTTTACCTGGGGCGCTCCTGAGGCCTACACAAGATCTAAAGAGTACTAGGGTTGAGAAGGTCCACCTTCCTGCCCCCTATATAGGCATCTGCCTCTACCCCCTTTGACCTCCACCTAATGAACATTTTTATACTGAAAAATAAAGATTCTGCTCTCAAAAAAAAGGGAAAAAAATAGAATTAAACTTAATGAGGAAACTAGGTGCTGTCATTCAGGTACTTTTGTAAGTAAGGACTTTTTGCAAAGGACTTTCCAGGGAGGAGTAGAAAAGTCAAGCAAGGCACTTTGGTTATGCAAATGTCTGTCCTCCCTGAGGGGTTAAAGTGACAGCAATTCCCCCCTTTCTAGTACTTTTATTGATTTGTATATAAATAATTCATATACATTGTATTTGAATAATGTACATTGTGTTTTAGAAAACCTTTCATTGACATTGTGTTTCCTTAATGTACATTTTTTATACATTTTACTTTATATCATTAATTGCTATTAATCTATGCCTATTATCAACCCTTCTTTTTAAGTCCCAATTGAATCCTATCCTTCACTCCCTATTTATCAAGTCCCCATTGAATCCTATTCCTTCACTCCCCCATCTTTTCAAGTCCCCATTGAATCCTATTCCTTCATCCCCTATCCTACCTCTGTTAGCCTACTAATTTCCCTCTTTCCTATTTTCTACTCCCTTCCCACTTCCCTTCCCTTTTTGAGCATTTATATTCATCTTGCTCAATTACTTTTCTATTTTTACAATAATGGTCTTACACAGTTTTTGTTTTTATGAGACTGAGTTCTTCAAGGATAATGCTTTCTAGACTCTTCCATCTTAATATTTAAGAAATTGTTGTTCCTTAGAGTGCTACATAGTATTCCATTGTGTGAATGTACCACAATCTTCATTTGTGTGTCTCAGTTCTCATTTCCTTAGAGTATATTTCTAGCTGTGGAATAGTGGGGGGATTTCTATGATCAGCTATTTGAGGAAATACCAAACTGCCTTCCAGAGTGGTCATACTATTTTATAATTCCATCAATAATGTATAAGAGGTCTAATCTTTAAGAGAGTTCTGGTGGCCTAATGGCAAAAAGCTATGCTGCAATCCTGAAGATGCAGTTGGAATCTGCCAGATGTTCCACTGGAGAAGGAGGGGTAATCTCCTCCTGTGCCAGTAAGATCTGACTCGGCAGTGCACAACAACAGCAAAAACCCAAACCCAACCAAACAACAACAAAAATTCTAATCTTTCCATATTCTCTCCAAACCTTATTGCTTGCTGTCCTATTAAACTTTGCTAATGCCACAGAATTGTATTATTTCAATATAGCTAGTAAATTTTTCCTGATCATTCAATAAAAGGGTGACAACATCATTGAAATCACATGCAAGCAAAATTCTGCTGAAGATTATCCAAAAATGTCTGGAACATACACCGACAGAAAATTACCAGAAATACAGGCCAGGTTTAGAAGAAGTTGTGGTATCAGAGACATTATCACTACCATCAGATGGATCTCTTTCTGAAAGCAGAGTACTAGAGGAATGTCTATCTGTGTCTCATCCACTTTGCAAAGGCATTTGACGGTGTGGATCACAACAAATTGTGGCTAACCTTGAAAAGAATAGAAATCCCTGAACACTGATTGTGCTTATATGAAACCTATTGTTAAGTTAGACCAGGAAGCAGTTCTTAGAACAGAGCAAGGAAACACTGCATGGTTCAAAATCAGGAAACGAATGCATTAGACATGCATCCTATCTCCATACCTTTTCAACGTATTTGTAGAACAGATCATCCAAGAGGCTGGACTTTATGAGGAGGAATGTGGCATCCAGATTGGATAAAGACTTATTAACAACCTGCATTATACAGATGACACCATCTTGCTCACAAAAACTGAGGAGGGCCTGAGCACTTCCTAAAGAGGGTCAAGGACTGTAGTCTTTAATATGAATTGAAGCTCAACATAAAAAAAAAAGATTCTCACCAATAGGTCAAGTGACCCCACCAGGATAACTGGAAAAGAGATGGAGGTTGTTAACAATTTCAGCTTGCTCAGCTCCACAATCAACAACACTCTTGGTACCAGCAGTCACGAATTACTCTGGGGAAAGCTGCTCTCAGGGACCTCTCAAAAGTGCTGAAGAGCAGCGATGTCAGTCTGGAGGCTAAGATATGCTTGATTCAGGCCATGTCTAGAATGCAAAAATTGGAAAAAAAAATAATAAGGGCAAGTATTCAGTAATTATGGAGTTGGTTATAAATGAGACTAGAAATTGAATGATTTAATTTTGTATAATCAGTGATTTATTAATGGCAAATACCTTTTTATAAAAAATGCAAATAGTGACCATATACACGGACCTCACCTAATGGACTACATGGGAATCAGATTGACCACATCTGCAGAAAAAATGGTTGGAGAGGCTCAATATTAGCAGTCAAGACCAGGCCTGATGCTGACTATGGAACAGGCCATCAATTACTCATGTGCAAGTTCAAATTGAAGCTGAAGAAAATGAAAACAGGGCCACAAGAACCAAAATATGACTTCGAGTCAATCCCACTTGAATTTAAAGACTGTAATTGTTATGTGCCACCAAGTCACTTGCGACTCATAGCAACCCTATGTACAACTACTTTAAGTTTGAGGCATTTAATGTTAATAAACAAAGGCTAAATGAGCTGTGGTATGACATCAAAGCTATCATCAATGAAGAAAGCAAATGATCATGATAAAGACAGGAGAAAGGAAAGAAAAAAAATAGATATCAGAAGGGACTCTGAAAATTGTACTAGAAAGTCAAGAAGGGAAGAAAGTCAAAATAAAGGGAAGAAATGCCTGAAGAAATGGCCTCTCCTGATAAAATACAGTGTGTGAGACGATGTCTTACTTTCCTTATCTATAGGAAGTATCTAGAACACCATGAAGAGTTAAATACATTTTTAAAAATATTTCTTTTCTTTCAAAAAAACTTCAGGTAGAAATTAGATATTTAGTATAGATTCTGTGACTGTAAGTAAAGCTTAAGTGTATCTATTTTCTTTTCATATCATGGTTCTTTCTTTGCAGGGTTCTGCCAAACTGCTTATCATTTTGTTTTATGGTCAATCATTTTGTATGTTTTTCATTGTCCTTAATTACAATGAGAGGCTGAAAATGGTAAGTAAATAAACGCATTTTTCTTCTCTCTCGGAGTGATAAAATGGGAAAATGATGAATATAAAGAGCAGAATATGACTTAATGTAGTGCCTTTTCTAATGCAAATAACCACTGAGTTTTCTGAGGTAAAGTATATACACAACCTGGTAATAACATTTAAAATAAAGTAGATGATAATATATAATGGCATATGGAGAAATGCATGCATTAGTTCCAGGTATGCTGCTAGAAATAGAAATATTTTTCCTAGTTGCAAGGAAGTATAAATCCCCACCATCTGAAGCAAAGCATAAATATTTATTTCTATACTGGAACAACTATGTTTTTTAAGTACTTATTTTCTAGGTACCGCTTAAATCCATATTGAATTTTAATACATTTTTCTTTTTTTTTTTGCATAGTATTCAGGACCTTAAAGCTTTCCCCCCTTTAATTTTTTTCATTTTTTTTTCTCATAAACATGTTTTATTTAAACTCCAAACCAACCACAGCAGAGAAGAGAAGAGTGGTACCACGGTGCCCATCCACACATGTCCCAGGACAGCTTGGGTTCATGTCAGAGGGTCCACCCCAAAGCCCCTAACTGTCCATATTCCCTCAGGACCCTGAGGCCCCCTAATGCCCCAGGTATGAGCCTCCCTGCTGTATGTCCTCCAAACAGAATTGGGCACCTTGACAAGGTGTCCCAGCTCTGACCACCTGACCTGGGTGACCACCAGCACTCCCACAGGGGACCCAGGTTGTTGAGGGTGGAGAGCCAGAGCAATTCCCCCCTTTTATTAAAGAAGGGTAGTTGGTGTTTGCAGAAAATTTGGCATGAGAAATCCCCTTTATTCTTCAATATTCCATGCTCCTGTTTTAGACACAATTCCATTAAGAAAGTTTTTCAAGTGATGTTATTTAGAAGTCTGGAGTGGAGGAAGGAATAGGAAGATACTGAGAGGGGGTAATTTTTAAGAAAATTATATTTGTTTGCACACAAAATTTGGATACATTCTGTTTTATTCATGTATGTTGTATTTCACACATTTCTTCATTTACGTTGTGTTTCATAAGACTGTTCATATACATTATGTTTTATAAAATTAATCACCATTGATCTATGATTACTATTACCTTGTCTTTTTAGGTCCTCATTAGATCTTTGCTAATATATTCACCTGCCCTCTTAATTTGCCTATTCTGTTATCCTAATGATTTCTTCTCCTCCCCAAACTTCATCCCTCTGCCACCATTTCCTTTGCCTTTTGGACTTTTTATACCTGTCTTACCTAGTTATTTTTATATTTTTACAATAATGCAGTATTTGCCCTTACAAAGCTGAGTTACTTTACTCAGCCTAATGCTTTCTAGACTCACTCATGTTATATAGTTGTTGTTATGTGCTGTTGAGTTGCTTGTGACTCTTAGTGACCCTATGTGAAGGCTCTGAAGCCCGCCCTATCGTAAGCCAGTCTCACTGACACACTACCTCCATTGCCCCAAGTACTGTACCAATCTATCTCATCTGGGGCCTTTCTTTCCTGCGCTGTCCCTCCACCCTTCCAAGCATGATGTTTTTCTCCAAGAACAGATCCTTCCTGGCCACATGCCCAAAGTATGTGAGATGGAGCTTCAAAATCCTAGCCTCCAAGAAACTTGATTTCACCCTCTCCAAAACAGACTTATTTGTTTTCTTGGCAGTCCATGGTATGTCCAAGACTCTTCTCCAGCACCACAAATCCAAAGCATCAATTCTTCTTCTGTCATTCTTAGTCATGGTCCAGCTCTCTGATGCATAGAAAGTAACTGCAAGGACCATGGCTTGGATCAGGCATACCTTAGTCTCTAGACCGACATTATTGCTTTTCAGTACTCTGGAAAGGTCCCTGACAGCAGATTTTCCCAATGCAATTAATCATTTGATTTCCAGACTGCTGGTGCCAAGAATGTTGATTGTGGAGCTGAGCAAGCTGTAATTAACAACCTCAATCTCTTTTGCACCTATCATGATGCTACCAATTGGCCCAGTGGTGAGAATCTTTGTTTTCTTGATTTTGAACTTCAGTCCTTGACCTTCTGCAGGAAGCACTTCACATCCTCCTTAGTTTCACGAGGTTGTATCATCAGCATAATGCAGGTTGATGAGTTTCCTCCAATGTTGATGTCACATTCCTCCTCATAAAGCCCAGCCTGCCGAATGATTTGTTCTGCATATAGATTGAAAAGTTATCAAAAACAGGATGCATCCCTGATACACTTCTTTCCTGATTTTTAACTGTGCATGTTTCCTTCCTCTGTTCTGAGGACTGCTTCCTAATCTGAGTGTAGGTTTCACATAAGCACAATAATCTGTTCTGGGATTCATATTCTTCTCAAGGTTAGCCACAATTTGTTATGATACACACAGTCAAATGCCTTTGCAAAGTCAATGAAACACAGATAAACATTGCTCTGGTACTCTTTGCTTTCTGCCAAGATCCATCTGACATTGGTGAAAAATCTGTAATGCCACACCCTCTTCTAAACTCAACTTGTATTTCTAGTAATTTTCTGTTGATGTACCCTTCCAAATATTTTTGGATAATTTTCAGCAGGGTTTTGCTTGCATGTGATTTAGTGATATTGTTTGATAATTTCTACACCCTGTTGGGTCAAATTTTTTGGAATGGGAATAAATATGGATCTCTTCTAGTCAGTTGGCCAGGTAGTTGTACTCTAGATTTCTTGACACAACCTGGTGAGTCCAGGGCAGCATCTGTTTGTTGAAATATGTAAATTGATATTCCATTGATTCCTGGGGCCAAATTTTTTTGCCAAGTCTTCAGAGCATCATCCTACACTTTCTATTTCATCACTATTGCCTCCTAAAGCTAAAGAAGGTCAAATCAAATACACAAAAATAAAAATTTTATCTTTAGTCTTTCCTATATGAAATCAAATCAGGAGCAGTTTTGAGACCTTGAACACTAATGAACAAAGACCAGATGAGCTGTGGGAGGATATCAAGAATATTATCCACGAAGAACGCAACAGGTCATTACATAGATAGAGGAAGAAGGAAAGACCAAAGTGGATGTCAGAAGAGACTCTGAATATTGCACTGGAGTACAGAGAAGCTAAAGCAAAGGGAAGAAATAAAGAAGGATCTGAATAGAAGATTTCAAAGGGAAGCTGAGGAAGATAAAACAAAGTATAATGAAATGTGCAAGGAGATGGAGTTGGAAAATCAAAAGGACTGATCTAGCTTGGCATTAGATATTCAAATTTGTATTCGACAAAGAAATAAAACCTATCAAATGGGGAAATGACAACCTCTTCAACAAATTGTGCTGGTAAAACTGGACTGCTACTTACAGAAAGCTGAAACAGAATCCACATCTCACGCCATACACAAAAATCAACTCAAGATGGACCAGAGACCTTGGAGTAAAGCCTAAAACTAGAAATTTCATCAGAGACAAACTGGGATCAAGTTTAGACAGCCTAGACTATGGTATAAAGAGACTGCTAAATACAGCCAGAAATGCACAATCTGGAGAGGAAAAATTGATGAATGGGATTTGCTAAAAATTAAATCCCTGTGTTTGTAAAAAACTTTTTTCAACACGGTGAAAAGAAAACCTACTGACTGGGGGGGGGGGTGAATTGGCACTAACATTTCAGACAAGGGTCTCATATCAAAAGTTTACAGAATTCTCCTGGGCCTTCACAAGAAAAAGACTGATAACACAATTAAAAAATGGGCAAAAGACATGGAAAGACTTTTTACAGAGGAAGATATTCAAATGGCCAACAGACACATGAAGAAATGCTCAAAATCACTGACAATAAGAAAGATGCAAGTCAAACCCACAATGAGATACCATCTCACTCTGGAAGCAATGGCAAAGTTTAACAGGACAGCAAGTAATAAATGTTGGAGAGGATGTGGCAAGATAGGAACTCTTATACACTGTTGATGGGATTGTAAAATGGTACCATTCTGGAAGGCAGTTTGGCATTTTCTCAAAAAGCTGAGCATAGAAATTCCATAGTACCCAGCTTTTCCACTGTTTGTAATATACCC
>NW_006400012.1:2176220-2178728 GCF_000299155.1 Elephantulus edwardii
GATCCACATCTCATACCATACACAAAAATCAACTCAAGGTAGATCAGAAACTGGGGAGTAAAGCACCAAACCATAAAGTTCATAAGATACAAACTGGCATCATGCTTAGAAGGCCTAGTCTACGGAATAAAGGGACTGCCAAGTATAGTCAGAAATATACAATCTGAAGAGGACAAAATTGTTGAGTGGGGCCTTTTAAAGAGTAAATCTCTGTGCACATCAAAGTGTTTTTCTAACAGGGTGAAAAGAATACCTACCAATTGGAAATAAACATTTGACAATATCATCTCAGACAAGAGTCTCATAACAAAAGTTTACAGAATACACTTGGGCCTCCACAAGATAAAGACTGATGATCCAGTTACAAAATGGGAAAAAGACATAGAAAGAATTTTCAAAGAGAAAGATGGTAGAATGGCCAAAAGACACAAGAAGAAAAGCTCAAAATTAATGGCAATAAGAGAAATGAAAATCAAAACCACAATGAGATATCATCTCACTCTAATAGCAGTGGCAAAATTTAACAGACAGCAAGTAATAAATGTTGGAGAGGATGTGGCGAGATGGGAACTCTTACATACACTTGGTGGGATTGAAAAATGGTACAACCACTCTTGAAGGCAGTTTGATGCTTCCTCAAAAATCTGAACCTAGACATGCCATAGAACTCAGCTATCTCACTGCTTGGAATATACCCCAAGAGAATGAAAACTGAGGCACAAACGGAGATTTGTACACCAATAATCATAGCAACATTATTCACAATCACAAGAACATGGAAACAGACCAGATGTCCAACCACAATCAAATGGATTGAGAAATTATGGTACATTCACACTACCCAGTACACAGGACCAATGATTTTGCAAGTTACTACCTAACTTGAGAGGGACTGGAAAGCATTATGCCGAGTGAACGAACTCAGTCACATTAGGACAAATACTGTATCAAACCATTATTTTACAATGAGAATGAGGACCTGGGGAAGGGGGAGGAGAGTGAAATCAGAGGGGTGAGGATGGGCAGGGAGGGGTCATAAGGTCATGCAATTTGATGGGGGGGTGAATAAAATGTGAAAGATACAGTATTAATACAATGTGTTCATACTTTGTAAACAAACAAGTATAAAAAATTTAAAGAAAAAATTAAAATTCTCAGCATATTGGTGGTAGTATTCTATCTTTTGTAATCCCTGGTGGAATTCTATCCTTTGTAATCCCTGAAGGGGATCTTAAACCAGCAATAGATATCAATTTGGTCATCAAAACAGAAACTAACATCAGAGGTCCATGAAAATAAAAGTAAAAAGATTGGAACAGAGAAGTTAAATTATCTTTATTTGTAGATGGAATCCATACAATCCAATGATGACTAAATACAAGAAATAACAGATATACTTGAAAATGTAATCCAGAATATTAAGAAGTATCCAACATGCTGGAGGGATAAAAAAATAGAACAGAAGAGATAGAGCAGAGAATCAGTAAATTGGAAGATAAGAACCTCAGAGGAAACACTCTAGAAAAAAAATTCATAGATGAAACATTAAGAAAATGAAGAAAACATAAGAATCATGTGGGATGACATCAAAAGGAACAACATACATATGTTTGGAATTCCATAATACGAGAAGGATAGGGAAATCACTGAAAAAATAGTGGAAGAGGTACTAGAAGAAAATTTCCCAGGTATTAAGAAGAACGAAAAAAATCCACATTCCAAAAGCTCAGCAAACATCAAAAAGACTAGACTCAAAAAAGAAAAACATCAAGGCATATTATCCAAAATGAAAGTTAAGAACAGAAAACTAAAAGCAGCACAAGAAAAACAAAGAGTCACCTACAAAGGAAAAGCAATAAGGTTACATTCTGATTTTTCAGGAGAAGCCATAGGAACTAGAAGACAATAAGATGGTATATACAGAAAGTTGAAAGAAAATTTCCAACTGAGGGTCCTGTACCCAGAAAATTTCTCCATCAATTATGAAGGAGAAATCATATCCTTTGCAGAAAAGAAAGAGCTTAAGGAATTTGTGAAAACAAGACAAAATCTACAAGAACTTTTAAGGGAAGTCCTTCACACAGAGACACCAAAGGAAACTGAATGGACCATAGTAACAAGAAACAACAACAAAAGAAACAGCAAAATGGCAACAATAAAGCCTGGCCTATCAATAGTCACACTTAATGTGAATGGAGTAAATGCACCAATCAAGAGGAAAAAAAGTAGCAGGATGGATTAAAAAACAAAGTCCATTAATATGTTGTCTACAAGAGACTCATCTAAAAAGTGAAGAGAAGATTGCCCATCCTTCTCCCGTGGAGCAGCTGATGGATTTGAACTGCTTACCTTTGGGATTGCAGTGCAGCTTCTAACCACTAGGCCACCAGGGCTCCCTTGAAATTAATAACAAATTTATTTTTTTTAAATAATTAAGTTAGAGTAAGGATGGCAATGGATTTATAACTGCTCAAGCTAATAACACTATATCGTGGCATGGAGGAGGAA
>NW_006400012.1:2179991-2198924 GCF_000299155.1 Elephantulus edwardii
GAGATTAATCAGAACTGGATTTGACAAGCACTGTGGCAATTGGACAATTAAAACAGACATGGGGTGGGGAAGAAGAACGAACTGGGGAGGAGGGTAGAGAAAACACTGCAACAATGAATGAATGAGAACCCAAAATCTCTCTAAATGTTCACTAAAAGTGATAAAATTTAATAATAATTAAAAAAATAAAAAGTGAAGAGAAAGACTCAAAATCAAAGGCTAGAAAAAAAATATACCAAGCAAATGGAATCCACAAAAACTCAGAAATGGCAATACTAATCATAAAATAGACTTCAGAATGAAAAACACCGTAAAAGAGAAGAAAGAGCAGGAGGGTGCGTTCCCAGACCCGGCGCACAAGCGGGTCATGGTGGCAGTGGGGTCCCCGCAGCAGCAGCAGGTGCAGATGGATCATCAGCAGGCCTGGGCGGCTCTCCTAGTGGCACTCTGTGTGCCTTGCCTCTACATCATCGTGGCCATCTTCAACTCCTACTACGATTCCAGCCAGAGCCGGTTCTGCATTGGGATCCAGATCTTCCTCCGGCTCCTTGATATATTTGTATCCAGAATTGTTCTTATCTTGTCGCAGCGATTGCTTTTCAAGTTTTACAGGTACAGCTCAGCTTTTCTCCTCGCTGAAACTTCGTTGTTGGTGAATAACTATGCTGCTTTGCACATTCGCTGTAGATGGTACTGATTGTTCTCCAGTTAACATTTGGAATTGGATAGTGTCACTGCTCCAGATTCGCTCCATCTATTCACAATTAATTATTTTGGTTCTCTTGGTTCCTATCATAGGCTTAATCACAGAGCTACCAGTGCACATCAGAAAGATGTTAGTTGTAATTTCTTTGATTCTTTCATTAAATACAGTGCTGGGGTGGGAGTAAGATAACAAAGGCTCCCATATATGATAAGAGGCATAGTAGATCAAGAAGATATAACATTGGTCAACATCTATGCACCAAATGCTGTTGTTATTGTTATGTGCCGTGAAGTCGTTTGTGATTCAAAGCAACCCTATGTACAAGAGCTCTAAACCCTGCTTTAGCCTGTTCCACCTTTACTGTCTCTGACACACCTAATCTCATTACCCCAATCACTGATCCATCTCATCGGGAGTCTTCCTTTCTTGTGCTGTCACTCCATCCTCCCAAACATGATATCCTTCTCCAAGGACAGGAACTAACCCAAAGTATGTCAAACAAAGCTTCAGAATCCTTGCCTCCAAGGAGCAGCCCAGTTTCACCCTCTCTAGGACAAACCTATTTGTTCTCCTAACAGTCCATGGTATTTTCAACACTCTTCTCCAGCACCACAGCTCAAAGGCATCAATTCTCTTTCTATCATCCCTAGTCACTGTTCAGCTCTCTGACGCATAGTACACAATTGCAAAGATTATGGCCCAGATCATGAACACCTTAATCTCCAGCCTGATGTCGTTGCTATTTAGTACTTTGGAAAAGTCCCTGACAGCGAGATTTCCCAATGCAATTCATCTCTTGATTTCCTGGCTGCTTTTATGGTACCAAGAGAGTTGATTGTGGAACTACGCAAACTAAAACTGTTAAAAATCTCAATCTATTCACCATCCATCATGATGCTGCCAATTGGCTGAGTGGTGAGAATCTTTGTTTTTCTTGATGTTGAACTTCAATCCATATTGAAGCCTGAAGTCCTTGTCCTGCAGAAAGTGCTTCAGGTCCTCCTCAGTTTCAGCAAACAGGGTTGTGTCATCTGCATAACTCAGGTTTTTGATGAATCTTCCACCAATCCTGATGCCACATTCCTCCTTGTACAGCCCAGCATCCCAGATGATCTGTTCTGCATACAGATAGAGACAGAGTACATCCCTGGTGGACACCCTTCCCGATTTTGAACCATGCAGTGTCTCCTTGCTCTGTTCTGATGACTGCCTCTTGGTTCAAGTATAGGTTTCGCATAAGCACAATCAAGTGTTCTGGGATTCCCATTCTTCCCAGAGTCAGTCACAGTTTGTTGTGATCCACACAGTCAAACGCATTTGCATAGTCAATGAAACATAGATAGACATTCCACTGGTATTCTCTGCTTTCTGCAAAGATCCATCTAACATTAGCTATAATATTTCTAGTACCAGGACGTCTTCTAAACCTAACCTGCACATCTGGCATTTCTCTGTTGATTTGTTGCTCCAGTAATTTTTGGATACTTTTCAGCAGAATATTGCTTGAAACTGATATTAATGATATTGTTTGATAATTTCTGCACTCTGTCAGATCACCTTTTTTTGGAATGGGAACAAATATAGATCTCTTCCAGTCAGTTGGTCAGGTGGTTGTACTCCAGATTCCTTAGCACAACTTAGTGAGCACATCGAGGGCAGCATCTGTTTGTTAAAATGTGTCAATTGGTATGCAGTTAACTCCTGGAGCCTTCTTGTGTTTGCTTGTTTTTTTAAATTTTTTTCTCTCTACTAGTTTATTTACAGAATTCAAATAAAAATTTGAAAAAATTCTTTCAATTTCTCTCACCCTCCAACCCATCAAATTATACAACCAAATGATTAATCCTCCCCTTCCCCGTGCACATCCGCATTCCTCTGCTTCTAGCCTCTCCCACTCCTCCTGGATCCTTATACTCATTCGAGCCTTCATGTTTTTTGCCAATTCTTTCAGAGCAACTTCATCAACCATGAGCTCTTGCTCATACATTGTTTCATGAAATTCTTGTGTCAACCAATTCCTTTTGATACAGTGACTCTGCATATTCCTTCCATCTTCTTTTAATGCTTCTTGGATCATTTAACATTTTGCCCAAAGCATCCTTATATATGGCCACTTGTGGCTTGAATTTGTCTTTCAATTCCTCCAGCTTAAAAAATGCTGAGCAAGTTCAGCCCTTTTGATTTTCTGACTCCACCTCTTTGTACATTTCATTATAATACCTTGCTTTGCCATCCTGAGCTGCCCTTTGAAATTTTCTGTTTAGCTCTTTAATTTCTTGATTTCTTCCTTTATCTTTGGCTTTTTGGCACTATAATACAATATTCTGTGTATCATCTTACAACCACCTTGGTCTTTTCTTCCTCTTCTGCCTGTATAATAATCTTTTGCTTTCTTCATAGACTAGATTCTTGATATCCTCCCACAGCTCATTTGCTATTCGCTCATTGGTGTTTAAGGCCTCAAACCTGTTCCTGAGAGAGTGGCATAGACTTACGGTCAAATTTTGGTTCCTGTGGATTTGATTTTATTTTCTTCAACTTTAGCTTGAACTTGCATAAGTAGTTGGTGGTCTGTTCCATAATCAGCATCTGGCCTGGTTTTCCCAGCTGATATTGAGCTTCTCCAGTGATTCTTTCCACAGATGTAATCTATTTGATTCCTGTGCATACTCTCAGGTGAAATCCATGTGCATAGCCTGCGTTTGTGTTTCTTATAAAAGGTACTTGCAATGAAATAAATCATTGAATGTGAAGAATTCTATCTCCAGCTTCATTTCTGTCACAAAGTCCATGTTTTCCAACTACTGATCCTTCTTCCTTCTTCCCAACTTTTGCATTCTAATCACCCATTATTTATCAATGGATTTTGATTGGATGTTTGATCAATTTCTGACTACAGAAGTTGGTAGAAATCTTCTATTTCCTCCTCTTTTACTCTAGTTGTTGGTGCATATATTTGAATGATAGTGTATATGTATGGGAGCATATACACATAAATTTATGTATAGAAATATATCCGTATACTCATTTAGCTCTATTACTAGAAATATCATCCAGAAAGTAATCAAATGAAACAAAGTTTTCATGAAAATTAACAAAACAGAAGTAATTATTTTGAGGAATAAAACATAATTTTCTTAAAAGAATCATTAACAAAGTTTGAAACTCAATAAAAATATTAATCATCTTTCCAAGATGGTCAATAAATATTCTGTGAGAGAAATCCCTCAAATATAACTTTTTCAATGAGCCACAATCATTGACGTCTATATTGTCCACACACACAATAAGTCCATTCCTGGAACTTACCTATAAGGATTCTGAGGCTCCGTCTAACATACTTTGGACATGTTGTGAGGAGAGACCAGTCCTTAGAGAGGGACATCATGCTTGGAAGGGTGGAGGGACGGCGCAGGAGAGGAAGGCCCTCTGTGAGGTGGATTGATTCAGTGACTGGGGTAATCAGGATGGGTGTGTCAAAGGCAGTGTGATTGGCACAGGATAGAGCAGGGTTTAGGGCTGTTGTACATAGGGTCGCTATGAGTCGCAGGCGACTCGACGGCACGTAACAACAACAACAAAATATGCTCCCAGGTATATACACGCACACATATGCATGTGTATACACACACAGATGTTGAAATACCTATTCATCAGAATATAGTGACACAAAGTTTAAAAATGTAATCTTTTAAAAAATATGAGCATGTCATTTAACATGAAAACTTTATGTATACATTTAAAATGAGGATGTTCTTATTTGGGGGTGGGTAAACATGTTTACTGGTATTCTTTTTTTCCAGTTTGGAAAGATTTAAATAAGGTTCTAATAATACTGGGAAAGAACCAAATTAACAGAATAGAATGGAGTATAAAACCTCAAGAAGCAAACTGAAAATTCATAAAACTATAAAAGACTTTAAAAGGTAATCTTTAGGATGAAGAAATCATTTTTTCAATAAAGGTGCTGAACATGTTTAATAAAATTAAAAGAGATTAGAGATGAGTAGCAAAGCATGCCCCACTCTCAGTAAATAGGCAAGTGCTGTTTGTGTAGATGAGGGCACACTGCCAGGAGTACAAATAACCTCCACTCACCCGTAGATCCTGAATAAACTGACTCCAGGTGGACTGAATGCTTCAAATCTCACTTCCATGATAAAAATAAGTTTCTTCTCCTGTTGGACAGCAGCCATGGAAATAACAATGCTGGCAGTGAAGGAAGGACAATGAACTCCCACACAGAGACAAACGGGGGTGGGAGGATATTATGATTCTTCCACCCCAACCAAAGAATTTAGATGAAAGACAGCCCTGTCCCGACAGGTGACAAGTGGTGTCAGATCAGTATTTGCTTTCTGTGCTTCTGGTGCCCCTGTACATGAGAGTAGTTGCATATTGTCCCTTTGAAAGTGGTTGGGGGAGTTCTGTTTTTGCCTGTTATTTTTGATCTCTTGGTCACATGGAGCTCATGGTTAATTTCAACAGGGAGTACCTCGAGTGGGAATCCTGTGCACTCCCAGGACATGTCCTCTTGGGGTTGGGGATGGGATTGGGATGAAGTGGGTGGAAGAGGTAGAGTGTCCCCCTTTTATTGGTTTTTCTTACATGAAAATATTTTCTTAGTAAAATAAGAATTTATTAGGGAAAATAAAAAGAAAAGGAACCTCCGGAGTTACGTTCCTGGTTTGAGCTGGGCTGAGCTCAGCCCTGTTTCTCTGGCAGCTCTGCGATGCTCCCAGACTCCTCAAACTTTCCATTGCTGCCATGGCTCCCTTTCTTGCCATCACACTTCTGCAACTGTGAGGTCAGCAGCGCTTGGGGGTGGGGACGGGAAGGAAAGGTTTCTGATCTTTAGCAGAGCCCTAGGGGCCACTGAAGGGGAGCCTATCTGCACCAGCAAGGCTCCAGACGATCTGCTTTACTTACTTTTATCTGTGTAACTTTTTTTAACCATGAAGGGAACTGATTTTTTCAAACCCAAGTTAAAATAATTAGCAAAGCCATATAAAACAACCAATTTTGCTTTGTGCAAACCATCTCTAAGTCTCATTAGGCTCAAAACCATGCACAAGATTGTTCGCTCTTCACAGTGAGAGCACAGTATTTGTCATCCAACTTCCAAACACTTCAGTGACACTGCCTGGAAAAGCTCATCTGTTCCAAATGACATGCACCCCACACGTGGCATCCTTCTTTTTCCTTCTGAGTAAGTGTCATAAATCTGCTTGTTTCTTTTGTCACTGAGCTAATCAACTGTAGAGTGTTGAGTGACGGATCAGGACATGTTCGTCTTGATAGGACTATGTCACAAAATGCTGGTGTTGGCAATAATCTTTAACTTATTGATCGTGGTTATTGACCTACCTAGACAGCCTTGAGCTCCAGAGAGGCAGAATGCTCAGTTAAGGCTCAGGTGCCAGATTCAGTTGTTTTTACATCTGTGTTGCCAAGTCCGTTGATTTTGCTTAGACCTTACTTTTCCTCATCTTCACAGGACAGACAAGCCCAAGAGAGCATAGAAGCTTTGCCTCCAGGGACTTGGCTTGGTAAATATGCCTTTGGGGATGTTGCTGGAAAAGAGGAAAGGTTATGGGAGCATTTAATAGTTTTAAGGTTAAGCGAAAAGAAAGTTCTAGACTTTTCTAGTGAGCTTAAGTGGGAATTGACTACCTAGAGACTGAGATGAAAGCAGAAAGATTAATTTGGCTTTACTGAGGAGTGTATAAAGCAACTGGTTAAAGGCTCAGAAGCTAACCAAATAAACTCAGAGATGTGTGAAAAGAAAGCCTCTGGTTGGCGTCTGAAAAATCAGCCATTGAAAACCCTGTGACACACATAGGGTTGTCAGAAGCCAGAACTGGTCAAGTGTCAGTGCCTTTATACATATATTAGAACAGGATGGAAGGTGAGGAAATTTAAAAGTGGAAGAGAGGAATCAGGCAAATTAGGCAGAGAATGAGATTGTTCCAGAGCATGTAAAAGGCATTTTGGAGTGTCTTGGATTCCTTTAATATATGGTGAAGGAAATCTACGGACAAAATAATGAAAAAAATAATTTTTTTAATTTATGGAATAAAACACACAGGATTAGAGAGAAATTAAGACTAAAAAAATTACCAAACATTGTAAAATAAATTATTATATAACAATTTCACATTTCTTAGACATTGTTGTTGTGATGTACCATGGCCTTGGAATTGACCCATAGCTGACCTTCCAGCAGGTTTTCAGAGACAGTTAATTGTATGGGGGGAGATTGCCCATCTTTTCCTATGGAGCAGCTGGTGGATTCAAACTATATGCCTTTGGGGTTGGCAGCACAACTCCTTACCAGTAGGCCAACAGAGCTCCCTTTTTTTAAAAAAAAATTATTTTATTACTTTTAATGAACATTTACAGAGATTTTGGATTTCCATTCACTCATTGTTGCACTATTTTCTCTACCCGCCCCCCAGTTCGTTCCTCTCTTTTTTCTCTTGAAAGTCTATATTAATTGTCCCATTGCTGCAGTGCTTGTCAAAACCAGTTCTGATTAATCTCCTTTGTCAGTGTGTCCTTTGCCCTTCCCTATCACTCCTCCCTGAGAGAGACTTCACCCTGATTCATAAGGAAAAGGGGATGGCGTATTCTCTTAGCTACTTCCTGCTGAAAAGGGACACTGTAGGTTTCAGGGTGAGAAGATCGCCTCTCACCACTCTAAAGGGCCCCTTTGGCAATAGGAAACACATAGACTATATAGACTATTATGGAGATTGATTCTGGAATTTAGATGTACTGTTATGAATTGTGCTTAGCCATGCATGTTCACATCCTTGAAGATGCATCATAGAACTGTTGCAGCCCAGAAGACACAAATTTAACCAACAAGTTAAAAGTACATAAGTCAAAAATTAAAAGCAATAATATTTCAAGTAGAGGCTCTAACAGTGGCACAAATCAAGCTACAGAGGGAAGGTGGTTCTTAAAATAAAAGGCTTATTGCCTAGCACTTTGTCTACATTATAGTATAAAGGTTAGGAACCACGAGATCTAGAGGCTCAACTATGTCCTTTATTGTTCTTAAGTCCTGACCAAATTCCATCTACCACTGGGTTGTTTTACAGCTCGGAAGTCCACAAGCAAGGCAGAGGTGAAGTAAGGAACAGCTTATGAGGTTTTCTGTCAATTCCAACAACTAAGAAATGGTGAAAAGAGTTGGGACCTCAGAAGGCTTTTAGGACCAAATAATAGGCTCTTGTATCCAGGAGAAAATGAATATACTTACCAGTAACGTTAATGCTCACCCACATCTCTTCTGGGAGGATCTAAATTGTTGAAGCGTCCTCCTTTGTTTCCAGCTGGGAGCTGGGGCTTGTCAGTCCTGTCAGCCACAAGGACCTGATGTGGGCAGCCCTTGGCCATGTGTCCTTCAGATCCACACTTAAAGCAAGTGAGTGGGTGCTTCCTCTCTACTCAGAGCTCCCTTTTTATACTGTAAATAAAAATATCCAGAAGTGGACAATTTGATAAATGTCAATAGTTGTAGAGAAGCTTCAGGCCTTTTGTTCATAGGGTTGCTATTAGTCATGCTTGACTTGATGAGAATCACCACCAATAACAACATATGTGTATGGTTCCTTACCAGAAGAATAGCAAGACTGTCTATTTGTGCTTTATTGAGTATGCAAAGGCATATTACTGTGTGGATCATAACAAATTAGGGCTGATGTTGAGAAGAATGGGAGTCCCAGAGCACTTAATTGTGCTCATGCAAAACCTATACCTGGATCAGGAAGCTGTGCACAAATAGAGCAAGGGTACACGGCAAGGTTTAAAACTAAGAAGAGAGTGCATCAGGCATGTATTTTCTCTCCATACCTATTTAATCTGTCTGCTGAGCAAATTATTTGAGAAGCTGAACTTTATGAATAGGAATGTGGAATCTTGATTGGAGGGAGACTCATCAACAACTTGCATTATGCAGATGAAAACACCTTGTCTGTGGAAAGTGAGGAGGACTTAAAGCATTTGTTGCAGCTTTTGATATGGATTGCGTCTCAACGTCAGGAAAACAAAATTCTTGCCACTGGACTGAAAGGCAACACCATGAAAGATGGAGAAGAGGCTGAAACTGTCAGCAACTTTATCTTGCTTGGATCCACAATTAACATCCTGGGTAGCAGAGATCAGGAAAAGAGGAGACACATTGGACTGGGAAAATCTGCAGCAAGAGACCTCTCCAAATTATTGAGGAGTAATGATGTCAGTTTGAGGACTAAGGTACATATGGTTCAGGCCATAGTCTCTCTGATCATTTGCTATGCATCTGAGAGCTAGATTATGAGACAGAAGAAGTATTGATGCCTTTAAGCTATGATGTTGGAGAAGAGCACTGAACATTTGATGAATGGTCAACAGAACAAACAAATAGGTCTTGGAGAGGGTGCAGTTGGAGTGCTCTTTGGAGGCAAGAATGATGAAGTTTTGCCTCACATATTTTGGACATGTTGCTAAGAGGGGCTATTCTTGGAAAGAGACATGCTACTGGGAAGGGTGGAGGATTGGGTAAGGAGAGGAAGACCCTTGACCAGGTGGATTGACACTGTGATTGCTGCAATGGGCTGTTGTGTGCCAGGAAGTATGAAGATGGCACAGGATAGAACAGGGTTAAGATCTTTTTATTTGTAGGGTTGCTGCAGTCTATCTTGATTTGACAGCACCTAACAACAACAACAACAAGGTAAGGGATCATGTTGCCAACCCAGAGGTAGACTGTTTGAATCTGCAAACTGCTCTGTGGGAAGAACATGAGGAATTTTCTCCTGTGTGACTTAATGCTTCTGAAAATCCCCTATATGATCAGCTATGAGTCAGTTCCAACCCAATGATATACAACAAGATCTATCTCTATCTATCTATCTATCTATCTATCTATCTATCTATCTATCTATCATCTATCTATCTACACATAGAGAGGTATCTAAAGAACAAAGATTCTCCTTTGTTCTAAATATATACTAATTAATATTTATAAAGAAAGGCAAAGAGAGAGAAGTAGTTAATTTTGAATTGTGAAGGTCTGGCTTCTACAAAAACTAAAAAAAGTTAAATGTGCAAGGAGATGAAGTCAGAAAATCAAAAGGGCCGAACTTGCTCAGTATTTCTTAAGCTCAAGGAACTGAAGAACAAATTCAAACCTCGAGTTGCTATAAGGATGCTTTAGGCAAAATATTAAATGATCCAGGAAGTATTAAAAGATGATGGAAAGAATATACTGAGTAACTGTATCAAAAGGAATTGGAAGACACAGAAGAATTTCATGAAACAACATATGAGCAAGAGCCCCAGGAATAGATGGTATACCAGTTGACATATTTCAGCTGACAGATGCTTCCCTGGACGTGCTCATCAAGTTGTGCCAAGAAATCTGGAGAACAACCACTTGGCCAATTGACTGGAAGAGATCTATATTTGTTCCCATCCCAAAGAGTGTAGAGTGTGGAAACTATAGAACAATATCGTTGATTTCACATGCAAGCAAGATTCTAATGAAGATTATCCAAAAACGACTGGAACAACACATCAGCAGAGAACTGCTAGAAGTCCAGGCTGGGCTTAGAAGGGGTCGTGGTACTAGGGATACTGTAGCTAATGTTAGATGGATCTTAGCTGAAAGCAGGGAATACCAGAGGAATGTCTATCTGTGTTTCATTGATTAGGCAAAGGCGTTCGACTGTGTGGATCATAACAAACTGTGGCTGACTCTGAGAAGAATGGGAATCCCAGAACAATTGATCGTGCTAATGCGAAACCTATACTTGGACCAAAGGGCAATTGTCAGAACAGAGCAAGGCAACACTGCATGGTTCAAAATTGGGAAGGGTGTATGCCAGTGATGTGTCCTGTCTCCATACCTTTTCAACCTGTATGCAGAAAAGATTATCCAAGAAGCTAGGCTCTATGTGGTGTGTGGTGTCAGGATTCATGGAAGATTAATTAACAATCTGCGTTATGCAGATGACACAACCCTGCTTGCTGAAACTGAGGAGGACCTAAAGCACTTGCTGCAGAGGGTCAAGGACTACAGCCTCCAATATGGATTGAGGCTCAATGTCAAGAAGACAAAGATTCCTATCACTGGACCAATTGGCAGCATCAGGATGGATGGTAAAGAGATTGAGATTTTTCACAGCTTTAGTTTGCTTGGCTCCACACTCAACACTCTTGGCACCAGTTGCCAGGAAATTAAAAGATGTATTGCAATGGAAAAGTCTGCTGTTAGGGACCTCTCCAAAGTACTGAAGAGCAATGGTGTCTCTCTGGAGACTAAGGTGTGTCTGATACAGGCCATGATCTTCGCAATCACTTGTTATGCATCAGAGAGTTGGACAGTGAATAAGGAGGATAGAAGGAGAATTGATGCCTTTGAGCTGTGGTGCTGGAGATGAGTATTGAATGTACCATGGACTGCAAAGAAAACAAACAGATTCATCCTGGAAAAGGTTAAACCGGGCAGCTCCTTGGAGGCAAAGATGTTGTAAGGAGGGACCGGTCCTTGGAGAGGGACATCATGCTTGGTAGGGTGGAAAGATAATGCAGGAGGGGAAGGCTCTCTATGAGGTGGATTGATTCAGTGACTGGGGTAATCAGGATGGGTGTATCAGAGACAGTATGATTGGCACAGGATAGAGCAGAGTTTAGGGCTGTTGTACATAGGGTCACTTTGAGTCGCAAGCGACTCGACGACACCTAACAACAAACAACAATAATATTGCCAAATATTTAGCTAGATATTATTAAAGACTGATTTAATAAGCAAAATGAGTGCAAATTACAAATATGGTATAAATTGATTCTCTTGATACTATTTTCTGCTTCGTCGTTTTCACTATTTAAGCATTGCTTAAATGCCTTCTCCTTCTCCCCAGGAGGGGAGTTATGCCGACGTTGAATCTGATTTGTTATAAACTAGTCAAGAATTAATGCGATTTCACTGTATTGGGCCAAGGGTCACTATGAGTCGTCTACAACTCAACGGCACCTAACAACAATAACAATGACAACATAGTGAAAGCTACACTGGCCTAGTGGACAGGAAGTTATGTCCATTGCTGCACAGAGGTAACTCGTGGTTATTGTGATGTTAAACACTGTGACACTGATGTGCCAAATGCAATAATGGTTATGAATGGCGGACAGTGTTTGGTGGAACTTTTCAATTAATACAAGATTGGAAGCAAGAGTGGTATCCTCTTCCAAAATGGCTTGCCTCCGGAAACTATGAACAGTGCTCAGGTCTTTTGTTCATAGGTTCGCTATGAGTCATCTATGGTTCAACGACACACAACAATAATAACAACAACATAGAGAGAGCTACATTGGCCTAGTGGACAGAAAGTTATGCTACCAAATTCAAGGTGGGTGATTTTAATCTATGGTACTCAGGCCTGGTTTAAATTGTTTTTGTCAAACTTTCTTCTAAGTGATATAGCACTAGTCTGTGCATTGCTGTACAGGGGTAAATCGTGGTTGCTGTGATGCTAAACACTGTGATACTGATGTGCCAAATGTGATAATGGTTACCTGTGGTAGACAGTGTTTGGTGCAGTTTCCCAATTAAAACAAGCTTGGAAGCAGGAGTGGCATCCACTTCCGAAATGGTTTGTGTAAGGGGCAAAGAATGTAAGGGGCTGTATCCTTAGGTTGTGGCTGTGTATCTTGCACATAGAGGTGTCTTCTGAAGGAAGATTGCAAGTAGTTCTGATGGGGCACACTGAGAAAGAGGACTGCAAACAGTTCTCATACATCTTGAGGCACTCATTCCTTTGAGAGTAGAAGCAAATGTTCCCGTTCTTGATAAGGTTGTTGCAAATGTAAGAAAGCACAGTTTATGAATACAAAGAAGTCTTGCTTGAGTGTACTTTTATCTGTCTTTGTACCTGGCCCATTCGGGCCCTGTGAAGTAATCTTTAACGTTTCCATTACTCTGTGAACTATTTTTTTTGTTTCTGAATGCTAATAAAAGCAGAGATTCTGGGGTTCCTCAGCGCTATTAGCCTGAGAGAACTTTAGCCTTCTAGAACTACATTCTGATTTGCTAGTCTTCCTTCGGCTCTCCGCACGAGAAACAACAAGGTTACTTCTGGAAACTCTATGAACAGTGCTCAGGTCTTTTGTTCATAGGGTTGCTATGAGTCATCTATGACTCGATACCTAACAATAACAACACTGTATTTGAGAACATTTTAAAATTGCTAAAAATTCTTTTTCTCTTCCCAACTCTGTAAGCTCTAACAAGGAGTGTCACCTCGTCCACCAAGAACAAACAGTCGATACTGTGGGAAGGAGAGGAACTGGGCCTTCTCTGCAAGGCAGATGGAGAAGAAAGTCCCCTGACGGTGAGCTGGTCGCACACCTCACAGGACCGGGCACAGTCGAAGCTGGTGGCTAGCATGGAGAAGTATGGCATTGTGCACCTGGGTCCCTCCTATGTCAGTAACCAAGGCAACGTAAGGCTAGAGAAGTTGGGCTACCTTTCAGCTGGAATTCACTTCCTCTGCCCTCAACGATGGTGGGACTTACCAGTGCTCTGTGTCTGAGACATCTCAGAATGAGGCTAGAAATCTGAGCCTGACTCAGTCTACTTTGGTCGCTGTGAAATCTCTGTGTAAGTGTCCAAGAAATCCTTTTCTCAGCCTTTATCTCGGTCAATTATTTTTTCAGTAAGATTGTGATTTGCTGTGTCACTTAAATCCTCCAATGATGCATGTGCCCCAGGACATGCACCCTAGTTTACAGCTGCCATGTCTGCTAGTTGATCCCTGAGTTTACTGATTTTCAGAAAGATCATGTTTACAATACAACTTGTGTATTGCTGATCAAGGCAGAAAACAAAGTTCTGTGAAGTAGAGTTGACTTGCAGAAGACATGTGCTGAGTAGTTTTGTTGGCTAAGTCTTTCCTGTTCTGGTTTTTGACAGTTGGGAGCCTTTGGATTGCTGAATCTCAGCTATCATGTGCAAGAGATTCTGCTACTGCAGCCAGGAGTCGGGGTAAGGGGAAGAGGCCAGACTCCTGAGGCTGGGGAGTGCTCCACCCACTCAGCAGCCACTGTCTGAGAAGAAACACTGCCTAATTTTTTGTCATTGTAGAGAACAATCTTAGGAGAGGGTCAGCTTTGGAAAACTGAGGTCACAATTCAGGACAAACTGTGCTGAATCAATTTCTGGCACAAAAGACATGAGCCATGATAACCCGAATGTGTGAATGCATGGTTCACTGTGAAGAGCTAGCAAGTAGAAAAACTTGAAAGTTTTGTACTTTGGTTTGGTAACTATACCAAAAAGTGTGCTTTGCATTTCTGCCTGAAGAATCAAGTTTACAAGTTAGTCTGATGAGCCAGCAACCAAAAGTGGAGTTAACCAATATCTTAGACCTCAATTACATAGTGCGTGCTGACTACTCTGATTTGAAGGTACCGCTCACTGTGACATGGCAATTCCAGCCCGCTGGGTCTTAGATCTTTCATCAGATTATTCAAATCACTCATGATGGTGCCATTGAGTGGGGAAATTCACTACTGCAATTTCAAAAGAAAACAAAGGTTTCACAGTCTCCATTCCATTCTCAATTCCTTGTCCATGATGCCACAGAGGAAGAAGCAGGAATGTACCAGTGCAAAGTAGAAATTCCCTGTGTACAAACAGCTCTGCAAAGGCCACTGCCATCTCTCACTCATTGGGAATAGACATCACTTTATCAGGTAAGTGCCTCTTGAAATCTATCCCTACTTCTCTTTCTTAATTTGGTGAGACTCTCTGAGTAGTACAGACAGTGCACTCAGCTATTTGACAAAAATTGTAGGTTCACGTCTACCACAGGTACTTTAGAAGAAAGGTTTGGCAATGTGCTTAAAAAAACCAAACAAACAAAAAAAACCAACCCACAACAACACACCAAAAAGCCCAAAACCAACCACTGGAGACCCTGTAGAACACAGTTCTACTTGGAAGACATGTCATTACTGTGAGCCAAAAGTTGATAGGAACTCTGTGTGTGTGTGTGAACATCCTTCCCTTTGGTTACATTACTGAAATCAGATGTGAAATACTTTTTCCTCATGTTTCTACTATGTGAATAAGCACCATATGATGAATGATGTGCAGGCTAAGATTAAGTTAAAAGGCAGAGAACAACCACTCCATAGTATTGTCATGTCCTTCTCAACTTGTAATGACCCCCTCAGCTTTTTAACACTGTTATCTTTATGGAAGGAAATTGACAGGCCTTTCTCCTTTGGAACCATTATTATTGTTGCTAAGTGCCGTTGAGTCATAGATGACTCATAGTGACCCTATGAATGAAAGACCTGAACACTTGTAGAACTTTCATTGTTTCTCCAAGTTCATAGAGTTTCTGAAGGCAGGTTATTTCAAAGAGGATGCTATGCCTGCTTCTAAGCTTGTTTTAATTGGGGAGCTCCACCAAACATTGTCCACCATGGGTAACCATTATTGTATTTGACAACCATTATTGTATTTGACACATCAAGGTCACAGTGGTTAGCATTACAGCAACCAGGAGTTACCTCTGTACAGCAAATGGACAGACCAGTGCTATACCACTTAGAAGAATGTTTGACCAAAATAAATTAAAAAACCAAATGTGTTTATAAATAGAAGGCCTGACACAATTAACTCACTCCAAATGGTGAGTAAACCTTCCACCCTAATCCTCACCAGAACCGGAAAACTAACCTCTGTAGAATCCAGCTCCTTCAGACGACTCCCCAAGGTAGGTCCAAACCAACACCTTCTTACTCAGGCTGAGTGCTTAGCTGTTTCCACTATGAGCCTGTGAACAATGACTGTGAACCTTGCCCTGTGCTGAGCCAGCCTCACCATCTCAGATACACATAACCCCTTTGCTACAGTCACTATGTCAATCCATCTCATCCAGACTCTTCCTGTCCTGTGCTGATCCTCTACCCCTCCAAGTATGATGTCCTTTTCTAAGGACTGATCTTTCCTGGTGACACGCCCAAAGTTTTAGACACCTTGAGACAGAGTTTCAAAATCCTTGCCTCCAAGGAGCAAACAGGTTTTACTTTTTCTAGGAGAGATCTGTTTTTTTCTCTTGGCAGCAGATGGTATCTTCAATATCCTTCTCCAGCACCACAAAGCAATGCCATCACTTCTTCTGTCATCCTTAGTCATTGTCAAGCTGAAGCTGTTAAAATACTTCCACACTGGCTAGTAATAGTGATTGTGTGCCCTTTTCCTATGCTTCCATATGTCTCTGCAACCAAATAGCTAAACGGTAACACAGCACAGTATGTGGCCTCTAGGATCCAGCTACTGTGCTAAGATGTCCTTTCTGATTGTGTTAAGTTGTCCTTACTGATTAATAATGGCTCTGCCTTACTAGTTATTAAACATTTGGAATGGCTCTTCTCATGGTATGGCCCTACTTGCTTTTCTTTTCTTTCGTTTTTCGTTTTTTTGTTATAGATATAAGGACTTTATGGCCTAGTGGTAAGGGGCTGCACTTCAATCCCAAATTACATAGACAATTTCAAATTCACAGGCTATTCCAATGGAGAAGGATGGGCAATCACCTCCTGAGCAATTAACTCCTTCTGAAAATATGCTAGAGGGTCAACTATGGGTTGGTTGTGACTCAACAGTGCACAACAATAATGAACAGTTATGTAGAAATTATATATCTACTTGCTTTTCATCATCATGATCTCATTGTTGTTGAGTCAGAATTCATAGCTGAACTTCCATTGTGTTTTTGAGGCTGTAAATCACATGAGAGGAAAATGCCCATCTTTGTCCCTCAGAGCAACTGGTCGATATGAACTGTCATGGGTTGGCAGTGCAACTCCTTATAGGACATGACAACCATTCTTCCGCCCCCAGAACAAAACAATATTTTATTAAATGACAGATCACTTTGTGGTATTGTAATTGTTAGGTGCCTTTGACTTGAGTACAACTCATAGTGACCCTATGAACAATAGATCTGGACCCTGTGTCATCCTTCCAATCTCCAATATCCTCAAGGCCATTGCTGCAGTCACTGTGTCAGTCCACCAGGTTGAGACATCCCTTAATGTTTACCTTCTCTCTACCTCCCCAAGCATGATGTTTCTCTCCATGGATAAATTTCTCCTAGCAACATCTTTATAGTATGTGAGATGAAGCTACATCTTCTTTGCTTCCAAGGAGCACTCTGGATGCACCTTCTCTTAGACATATGTTTGTTCTTTTGTCAGTCCATCATGAGTTATTCAGCACTTTTCTACAACACCAGAATAAAAAGGCATTGCTTATTCTTCTGCCATCCTTAGCCACTGTCTAGCTCTCAGAAGCATAGCAAATGACTGAAAAGACCTTGGCCTGAAAAGAGCACACCTTAGTCCTCAAACTGACATCATTGCTCCTAAGTAATTGGAGAGGTCTCTGACTACAAACCTTCTCAGTGTAATGTCTCTCATTCTCCTGGCTGTTAGCATCAAATGTATTTATTTTGGATCTAAATAAGATGAAGTTGTTGACAATCTCAATTTTTATCCATCTAGAGGCTAGGATTTTTGCTTTCTTTAGACTGGGATGCAAATCATAATGAAGACTGTAGTTTTTGAACTTCTGTTGCAAGTGCTTAACACCCTCCTCACTTTCAGTAAGCAAGATTATGTCATCTGTATAATGATGAATATTGATGAGTACAATAATATATGTGTCAGAATTAATGACTGTGATAAAAAATAACTGATCTTATTAATAATAGGTTAAAAGCAAGATATGCTCTGTTAAGACTTCTACAATGTCCTTGGTCAATTTCATAATTGTTTTCACTCTAACTCTGTGTGTATGTGTGTGTCTCATAAGTTGTTTTCTTTTAGGACCAACAGAGATTCCAAGAAACTTTGACATTACTGAGATCTGCTAAGTGCTTATAACCACCCACTGCAGGATCAGCTATGAGTCGGTTCTGACTTGATGACATACTATGCACACGCATGTATAGGGAACTCTGGTTGTTTACTCTCTAGCAAGCTGTGCTACTAACCTAAAGAATGTACATCTCTGGAAGTTTGAATTGACCAGCAGCTTGAAGGGAGGAAGATACGGAGTACTCTCTTATTGTGACTTACATCTTCAGAAACTTGATGGAATTTCACTGTGAGTCTTTCAGAACTAACTCAAAGGCACTGAGGGAAAAGCACTTTTCCCCCCACACACACACTTTATTTCCAAAATTCAAATACAAATTTGAACAAATTCTTTCAATTTCCCTCATCTCCCCACCCACTAAATAACATGCCTTTAGACAAGTTTTTAATTTCTCCAAACCTTTACTCACCTCACATCTAAATTATGGACGTGCAGTTTAAAGATGCTGACATGTATATTCGCCTAATACAGTGTGTGACACAGAGCAGATGTTCAAATATGACACTGTCATTATTCTCTTTTCTACTGAGCAATACTTGTTATTGTTGTTACTAAATATTGTTTTTACACAACAATCAAAATATGAACTTGCGTCTATCCAACCTGAATGTAAAAATCATCTAAAGAATCAATTCATAGCATTGAACACCAACGATCAAAGACCAGATGAGATATGGGATGACATAAAGAGGACATAAGGTCATTTAAAGAGAGAGGAGAAAGGAAAAATGAAAATCGATGCCTGAAAACGCTAAACACTGTACCTGATTGCCAAGATGCCAATACAAAGGGAAGTGTTGTTGAAGTAAAGGAGATTTCAAAGGACAGCTATTTCAAAGGACAGCTCAGGAAGACAAAGCAAATGTGGAATGTGCAGAAAGCTGGAGTCAGAGAACTCACCCTGCATTATTAAAACAAAAACAAATTCAGGCCTTGAGTTGCAATACTTACGGATGCTATGGGCAAAATCTTACATGATCCAAGAAGTAGTAAAACAAGGTGGAGGGAATATACAGAGTTAGTGTACCAAAACCAGTTGGCCAACACTAAAAAGCTCAGAAGTACAATATCATCAAGAGCCTACAGTAATTAAAGAAGTTCAAGCTACACTGAAAGCACTAGTGGAAAAATAACATCCCAAGACTCTATGGGATATCAGTTGTTTGAAGTAACAAATGAAACCCTGCAATTGTTCACCAATTTGAGCTAGGACATGTAGAAGACAGCTACCTGACTGACTGACTGACTGGAAAATATCCCATTACCAAGAAAGGTGATCCAAGAG
>NW_006400012.1:2200414-2202067 GCF_000299155.1 Elephantulus edwardii
TTTTTTTTTTGCCTTGGTCCCCATGATACTTGCTTCTCTTACTTTCTTTCTAACCCTTTGAATTCTCATTCTCATTTTTTCTTACAGGTTCTCCACCTCTACTAATTGTTTCTTATTGAAAACCTGTCTGATGGCAACTCTGCTCAACTTGCTTTCTCCTCACCCTGTCATATAATCTTCTCTCACTCTGTCATATGCTAAATCTATCATTCCTCAAAGATTTAATTCTGAAATCCAGGGTCATATATCCAATTTCTTTTGGAAAATGTATGTACTCAATGTGTCAAATTATCTTTGCAAATCCCCTTCTCCAATTTTCCCTGTATTCTTACGACCCACAGTGAGCCAACTTTTGAAAATCTGAGTTACCAATAGTTTTGACTTTTAGTTTTGCTTTGATGTCTCTCTTGTGGAAACTCCCAGTTCATTACACACAGGTCCCTTATGATCCAGTGTTTTGTGTCTTTCCAGTATCATGTCTCCCACTGTGCATCTTTAATTTGAGCTCTTGTCATGAAGTGTTCCCTTACTCTGTTTGGAAAAGAATTTTTGTTAGTCTGGATATGGCTTTTGCATAAGCATGACTTAGTGTCCTGTGATTCTCATTATTATCAATATCATTTATAATGTTATAATCCTCACAAACACCTTTTTATAGTCAATAAAACACAGATAAACTTTTTTTCTTGTATTCTCTGCTTTCAACCAAGAACTAGCTAACATGAACAATGTTATCTCTTCTGTCACAACCTCTTCTGGGTTGAACTTGAGTTTTGGGCTTTTTGTTGTTGATGTGCCCTTTTTTTGTAATAATCTTCAGCAAGTTTTACTTGCATATGATATTGGTTACATGGTTTGATAATTTCCAGTGATATTGTATTATTATTATTTTTTAAGTGGCATCAAATGGATCTCTTCCAGTCAGTTGTCCTGAGAGTAATCTTCCAAATCTCTTGGCATGGCTAGTGAGAACATCCAGGGCTGCATTTGTACGCTGAAATGTGTGTGAATGGGTATTCCATTAATTTTGAGGTCTTAATTTTTTACTAATGCCTTTAGTGCAGCTTAAACTTCTTCCTTTATTAGCATTGCTTCTCAATCTTATGCTACATCTGAAATTAGATGACTCACTGTCAAACATTATTTTTGATACATTAATTCTGGTTTTCTTTCTCCTTTTTTTAGCAAAACAAGTGAAAAATATTTATTAAGACAGAGACATAAAGCAAGGCAGACCACGTAAAAGAGTTAAGATGAAAAAGAAAGCAGAGAAAAGGAAGGGTAAAAAAACCCTGGAAACAGAGAGGTGAACCCAAACCTTCCAGCATGCTGTCAGGAGAAAAAGAGGGGCAAGAGACAGTCTCTTCCATTGTAATTCCAGATTTTGTCCATAGAATCCTTCAATATTTCAACTTGAGTCTTGAATATTGCTCTAGTTGACCTCGAATAGCCTTTTAACTCTGATGTAGCCCATAGGGAGTTGCACTGCTAAATAAATAGGGAGTTGCATTGCTAAATAAAAGATCACATTGTCTGGTGGTTAAAATCTACCATTGACCCTGAGGAAGAAAGATGGACAATATCCTCCTGAGTAATTACATCCTTAGAAACACAATGAAGCATCAGTTAAGAGTTGATTCCAAATGAAAGACA
>NW_006400012.1:2203237-2210354 GCF_000299155.1 Elephantulus edwardii
CACAGGAAATGTTCAGTTAGCAATTATTTGGTCTGATCCCAATAGTGAATCCTGGTCAAAGATCCTGGAAATGGACCAAAACAATGCTGTAAAATATGGTGATCAATGCCACATCATAAAGAGCATGCAAAAATTTCATACCAAGAAACTTTCCCAGAACTTGTTTCAGCTGCACGTTCTGAGTATGGATGATAGAGATAAGGGCAGGTGCTGCTGTGCTGTAGAAGAATGGCTTTTGCTGACAAGCATCACTTGGCAGAAACTTGGAGAAAAGAAGTCAGGATCTACGGAATTGAGACTCATGCCCACAGGTAAACTTGTGAATGTGTGTCCCCACATCTTTCTGTAGGACTGTCATCATCTGTTGAGGATATTCCGTGGAGGGATTACATGGTAGAAAAACATGACATAGAATTAATAGGAATGCTTTGTCCCAGAGTCAGAACTACAAGACCTGGTAGCATAGCCAAAAAGAGGCTATCACATAAGGTAAATCAATCTGAGGTTTTGTGGAGCTAAGCGGGGAGCAAGATTCCTTTGGTTGGTTTGCTTCTCAGTCTGGCAGCTTAGTCTTTGCAACTACCCAGAGGACAATATCTCCAGATGTCTATAATCAAACTGTTCTCATTGCAGTAGGGGCTCTATTGTAATTTGGTGGGGAAAGTATACTATGAAACATTTTTTTTTCCATTGTGAACTAAAGCTGTACAATTCTATAGAGATGTGTGGAAAATTTTATTTTCAAGGTTTGGCTGCCTAAACATAAGACAAGTAGGAGTAGCTAACATTTGCAACGGCTTACTGAGGAAATGTCTTCTTCCTCAGTAGATCTTTAAAGGTGTAACAGAAGATTCATGCACTGGCCTTAGAGTACTGCTGTCCAAATGTGGGCAGAGTTGGTTAGACCCCTCATTGTTAAGTTTGGTCACCTCCAATGTTGATGATAATGAAATGAATGTCCCTTTGAGGGTTCAGGAACTGCCTGAGACACAGTAGCATGATGTAAGTAGTTTGGTCTGGTTTGGTACTTAATGTAACATCAAGAAAACAAGTTATAAGTGATCGACTGTGTATTGAAAAACCAAAATTCTAAACCAAACCCTTTGCTGTTAAGTGTATTTTAGCACACACGAGAAACCCTATAGGAAAGAATAGAACTTCCCTACTGCATTTCCAAGTCTGAGATCTTTATGGTGGCAGAATGGTTCATCTTTCACCTGTGGAGCAGCTGCCAAGTCTCAGTATCTGTCTTTCAATAAGATGAAGGTCATTTAACCACCACACAACCGTGGTTTCTATAGTGCGCACTGGCGATACAGATGTCTGTTGGGAGTATTGGGTGCAAAACAAGTAGTTTCAGATGATACTATATTTCTGCCCTCTGCTCTCGTTTTGTATATTCTTCAAGTTACTATTCCCTCTTATCTGCCAAATTTGGGTGTTCCTTAGGGACAGATATCAGGCCTAATTTTATTTTTGTTAGTTTTAAAAAGCTAACTGTCACAAAAGTTTACAGGAAAGTTGAGTTTTCATTCAGTCATTGTTGCATATTTCCCTCCTTCTCCTTTCCCCTTGCTGCCCCTGACCTAGGAGACTTGGTAATGAACTTTGTGTTCCAGATTGGTAATTGTCATACACATAATGTCAAGTTATACATTGCTTTCAGGTAGGCTTTCCTCCATCTGTTCCAGTGTAGTATTGATTAGCTAGCAATTCTTTACCTGTTTTCTCTCCCAAACTCCCTGTGTCAGTCCTGTTTTATAATAGCACTGTTATGCAGTTTATGTCCTCTTGTGACCACATAATGTCTTCCAGGTTTAGACATGTTGTGTAGTGTTTCACCAGTCTATTGCTTTTTAAGTGCTATTTTCCAGAAGTTTTTAAGGTCTGGAAAACAAACTACCTTGGATTGAACTACCCCATCAAGAGGACAAATCTTTTTATTTTTACACTAGTATTCTAAGCCACAGACCCATATAACCAATTATATACTGTCCATACCCTTTTAAATCCCACAAAAACCTTCAAATTCAGCATGTCTTGAATTACATATAATACCTATCATCTATCTCTGCCATCCTAAAAGTGTCATTTGTACTTTGTATGCTCCATCAGTGGGTGTGGCTGATGCTGTGGTCTTCCAGTTGTCTCAGCAAAATCTTGTGTGTGCACTCGTGTGTGTGTGTGTGTGTGTGTGTGTGTGTGTGTGTGCTTGCCATGATGAGGAGAGCAGAGACTTCTTAGTTTGAACCGTTGCTTATTAAGTAGAAAGGTAAGCATAGTGTAATCAGATCTTTTAGGTTACTAAGTGATGCCTAAGATATTTTTCAATTAAAATTGAACTTGAGAACATTCACAATATATTAAAACTCTTTTAATACTGAGTTGAAAAAGCCAAAGATTTATTTCTGTGAGTCAAGAAAAAAAGTGCAAATAATTAATGTCACTGGGCTAACCATGCAAAATGTTGAAATGTTTTGGTAATCTTTATTGTAACAGCTTCTGAGCTTTCATTGGATTGTTTTATTATATAAATCTTTACCACGATTTTAAAAAAATGTTATGTGTAGGCTTGGTTTGACTCTGACTTAGAAGTAAATTGAGAAAGATGCCCCAAGAAGAGGTGTAAACAGAACTGGTCAGAATTACAGGAAAGAATTATTCTTTCTATCCCCCCCAAAGGGGATAGAATTTTCCAGGGGGGAAAAGGATGTCAGTTATGAAAACCACAGAAACCAGAAATAACACTGGAGGGTCCATTCGGGTGGGAAATTTCTGGGAAACATTGCTAGAATGCAGTACTGAGGTTGGAAGCTGGATTCTTGGAAGGTAGGGAGTAATTTGAAGTGAGGAAATTAAGTCTGTATTATATAAGGCACGATTTTAGATACTTTATTTGATGGAATGGAGGGTGTAAAGAAAAAGAATCTCGGGTTAGGTAAATGTTCTCTTAAACATAGATTGGTAAATTTGTCATGAATTTATAAAAATTTAACATATACTCTCATTTCTTTAGTTTGCTTCAAATTACTCTGGCCTTCCTTACAAATTCTAATCTGTTCATTAATACAGGGAGGGGAGGGAAACACCCAAAAAGTAAATGTCAATGTAAATGTCAAAAAATGTATCTGATCCAGAAACTAAATAGTTCCCTTACCTGGTATTCAAACACTTGTATAGAACTCTTCAGTCTTCAAGATACCCTGAGCCTTGACTTCCAATCCTTAGTGATGCTATGGGCAAAATATTGGGTGATCCAAGAACTAGTAAAAGAAGTTGGAGCGAATACACAGAGTCATTGTAACAAAAACTTTTGGCTAAAATTGATATAGTTCAAGAAGTACCGTATCATTAGGAGCTAACTTAATGGCAATTAAGGAAGCAGTTCAAGCTACACTGGAGACATTGGTAGAAACACAAGAAAGGTCCCAAGAATCTATAGGATATCAGTTGGTATGTTTCCACTAGCATATACAGCCTTGGATGTGCTTACCAGTTTGTGCCAGAAAATTTAGAAGACAGCTACTTGACTGACTGCTTGAAACTACTGCATTACCAAGAAAGGTGATCCAAGAGAATGTGGAAAATATTGAACAATATTACTAGTATCACATACAAACAAAATATTGCTGAAGATCATCCATAATGACTTGACAGAGAGCTGCCAGATGTGCAGGGTGGGGGTTTAGAAGAGATCATGATACCAGGGATATTGGTGCTGGTGTCACATGGATCCTAACTGAAAGCAGAGAATAGCAGAAGAATGTCAATTTGTATTTTATTGGCAAGCAAAGGCATTTGACTGTGTGGATCATAACAAATTATGGCAGAATAGGAATCTTAAAACATGTCATGTGAAACCTATACATACTTTAAGAGGCTGTTGTACAGACAGGGCAAGGGAATATTACTTGGTTTAAAATCAGTAAAGGCATGTGTCAGGGTTATATCCTCTTTCTATACCTATTCAATTTGTATGCTAAACAATAATTTGAGAAACTGCATTCTATGAAGAAAAATGTGACATCAGAATTTGAGGAAAACATGTTAACATCCTGCAGTTTACAAGTGACACAAAATAGCTCACTGAAAGTGAGGTGACCCCAAAGTACTTTTTTTGCAGAAGATCAAGACTAAAGTAGTCTTCAACATCAATTACATCTCAATATTAAGAAAACAAAAATTCTCTTTTATAGATATGTAGACAAGGTAATGATAAAGAAAAAATTGAAACTGTAAATAAATTCATCTTACTTGGATAGACAATCAAGACTTGGTACCAGCAGAGAAGAAATTGCATGCTATATTGCATTGTGAAAGTCTCTAGTCAGGGAACTATTCAGATTACTAATGAGCAATTATGTCAGTTTCAAGATGTGTCTTATTCAGGCCATGCTTTTTCAATTGCTTTCTATGCATCTGAAAGCTAGACAATGACTAAAGATGACAGAAGAACTACTGATGCCTTTGAATTGTGATGTTGGAGGAGAGTATTGACTATTCCATGAAGTTCTAAAAGAACAAACAGATATGTCTTGGGGAAAGTGCAACCAGAGTGCATTTTGGATACACAGGTGTCAAAGCTTTATCTCATATATTCTGAGGATGTTGTTAGAGGGGCTGTTCCTTGGAAAGCGACATCATGCTTGAGAAGATGAAGGGTCAGCAAAATAGAAGAAGACCGTTAACCAACAGGATTGACACAGTGACTGCTTTAATGGGCTCAGTTATGTCAGAGATGAGGAGGATGACACAAGATAGGACAGGGTTCAGTTCAGTTGTTTATAGAGTCATTATGAGTCACATTCGACTTGAGAGTATGTAAGAACAACAACAATACTTTTAGAAGTATTGGAACAGATTGCCATTCTCCTCAGTAATTATCTCCTTATTCATTAAGAAGGGAGCTCTTATTAGCAGCTTATTCATTAACAAGGAGCTCTGATGGCCTTGTAGTAAGAAGCTGCACTGCAATCCTGAAGGCATGTGATTTAGGGCCACCAGCTGTTCCACAGAAGAATGTGCAGTCTCCTCCTGTGTGATTAACTGCCTCTGAAAACCAGCTATGGCTTGGTTATGACTTTAATTATACTTTCTGTGGTGTTTGAAATTGTTGACCCGAATCTATCTTCTTTCAACCTTTTTTTGCCTTTGTTCTCATGATTCTGGCTTTTTGGGCTTTCTGCTAACCCTTTGATTTCTCATTCTTAGTTTTGCTTACAGATTTTCCACCTCTACTAATTTATTATTAAAGAAAACCTTTTGTTGGCCCCATCCTCATCTCACTCTCTTCTCACTCCTTCATATAATTTATTGTCTTCTCACTCTGTTATATGCTAAGCCTATTATCCCACAAAGCCTTACTTCTGAAATCCAGCCTCATATATCCAATTGCTTCTGGACAATGTATATACTCAATGTGTCAAAGCACAAGCGCCTGAGAGTTATCCTTGCAATATTCCTTCTCCAAATTTTTCTGTTATACAACTCACCATTGAGCCAAGTTGAAAACCTGAGTTGCCCACAGTTTTTACCCTTATCTTAGATTCCATGAGCAAGGAAACACTGCATGGTTCAAAATAGGAAAGGGTGTATGCCAGGGATGTGTCTTATCTCCATACTTTTTCAATCTATATGCAGAACAGATTATCTGGGAGGCTGGGCTCTATGAATAGAAATGTGGCATCAGATTGGAGGAAGACTCATCAACAATCTGCGTTATGCAAATGACACACCCTGCTTGATGAAACTGAGGAGGACCCGAAACACTTGCTGCAGAAGGTTAATGACTGCAACCTTCACTATAGATTGAAGTTCAACCCAAGAGGACAAAAATTCTCACCACTGGGCTGACTGGCAGCATCATCATAGATGGTAAAGAGATTGAGATCGTTAACAGCATTAGTATGCTTGGTTCCACAATCAACACTCTTGGTAGCAGCAGCCAGAAAATTAAAAGACAAATTGCATTAGGAAAGTCTGCTGTCAGAGACCTCTTAAAGTACTGAAGAGCGACATTGACAGTCTGGAGACTAAAGTGCACCTGATACAGGCCATAGTCTTTGTAATTTCTTGCTATGTATCAGAGAGCTGGACAATGACTAGGGATGATAGGATAATTCATGCTTTTGAGCTGTGGCGCTGGAGAAGAGTATTGAATATACCATTGACTGCTAGGAGAATAAACAAGTTCATCCTAGATAGGTGAGACCAGGCTGCCACTTGGAGGCAAGGATTCTGAAGTTTCGTCTGACCTACTTTGGACATGTTGTAGGGAGGGACCTGTCCTTAGAGAGGGACGTCATGCTTGGGAGGGTGAAGGGACAGCACAGCATAGGAAGACCCTTGATGAGATGGATTGATTGAGTAAGGGGAGTGTGTGTCAGAGACAATAAGACTGCACAGGATAGAGCAGGGTTATTTATGGCTGTTGTACATAGGGTTGCTGTGAATTGCATGCAACTCAGTTCAATGTCACATAACAATAACAACAACAACCAGACTGACTGAAGATATCCCCTTGCCAAGGTAGATGACCCAAGAGAATGTGGAAAATATGCAACAATATCACTAATATCACATATGAGCAAATTATTGCTGAATGTAATCCATAATGACTTTACAGAGAGCTGCCAGAAATGCAGGACGGGTTTAGAAGAGCTCATGATACCAAAGATATCACTGCTGGTGTCAGATGGATCCAGGCTGAAAGGAAAGAATAGAAAAATTTCTATTTGTGTTTTATTGATAAAGGCATTTACTTTGTGGATGATAACAAATTATGGCTAACATTGAGAAGAATGAGAATCCCACTTCATCTTACTTGTATGAGATCTATCCCTAAATAAAGAGACTGTTGTGTATACAGAACAATGGCACGTTGTTGTTATTGTTGTTAAGTTCCGTCGCGATGACTCATAGCAACGCTATGAACAAAAAACCTGAACACAGAAACAAAAAGAGATCTTGAAAAGTGGAAGAATATCCCTTGCTCATGGATAGGAAGAGTCAATGCTGTGAAAATGGCAATACTACCAAAAGCAATTTACACATTTAATGCAATCCCAATACAAATGCCAATCCCATTCTTCAACGAGATGGAAAAGGCAATCTCCAA
>NW_006400012.1:2212237-2230411 GCF_000299155.1 Elephantulus edwardii
CATTCGGATGGCGGGGAAGAAGAACAAACTGGGGAGGAGGGTGGAGAGAATGGTGCAGCAATGAAGGCGTGAAAGCCCAGAATCCCTGTGAGTGTTCATTGAAACTAATAAAATTTAATAATAATAAAAAAAAACCTTGAACACTTTTAAAACATTCATGGTTTTTCTAAGTTCATAGAGTTCCCAGAAGCAAGCTCTTTCAGAAGTGGTTGCCACTCCAGCTTCCAAGCCTGTTTAAATCTGGTAGCTCCACCAAACACTATCCACCATGGGTAATCATTATTGGATTTGGCACATCATTGTCACAGTACACATTACATAGTTGAAAATCTGCAAAGGCATGCATCAGAGTATATCATCTCTCCATGTGTATTCAATTTATATGTTAAGCAATCTTTCGAGAAGCTGGATTTTATGAAGAAAACGTTACATCAGAGGTTGAGGAAGACTTATCAACAACCTGTGTTATGCAAGTGACACAAACTTGCGTGCTGAAAGTGAGGAGGACTTAAAACACTTGTTCAAGGAGATCAAAACACTAGAGCAGCCTTAATTATACCTAAATATCAAGAAAACAAAAATTCTCACCTGTAAACCAATAGGTAACATAATGACAAAGAGAAAAAATTGAAACTGCCAACAAATTCATCTTACTAGGATCCACAATCAACACTTGGTACCAGCAGTGAGATTAGGTGATAGATTGCATTGGGTAAGTCTCCAGTCAGGGACCTCTCCAGATTCCTAAGAAGCAATGAAGTCAGTTTGAAGGAGTGCCTGATTCAGGCCATAGCTTTTCAATCACTTCCTATGTATCTGAAAGCTCGACAATGACTAAGGAGACAGAAGAGCTTTTGATGCTTTTGAATTGTGATGTTGGAGAAGTGCTAAAAGAACAAACAGAAATGTCTTGGGAAACATACAACCAGAGTGCTTCTTGGATGCAAAGATGGTAAAACTTTATCTCACGTATTTTCGGGATGTTGTTTGAGGGGCTATTCCTTGGTGAGGAACATCATGCTTGGAAAGATGGAGGATCAGCAAAATAGAAGGAGAGTGCTCAACCAAATGGATTGACACAGTGACTGCTGCAATAGGCTCAAATATATCAAAGATGATGATGATGGCATAATATAGGAGGGTGTTCAGATCAGTTGTTTATAGAGTCTCTGTGAGTCACCCTTGACTTGAGGACACCTGACAACAACAGCACTTTCAGAAGTGTTGGATTCCCATTCTTCTAAATAGAACAATAATTATCTCTTCATTAATCAATACTTTAATTATACTTTCTGTGGTGTTTGAAGTTGTTGACCCAATGCTTTCTTCCTGAGACCTTTTTAGCCTTGGCTCCCATGATCCTTGCTTTCAACCCTAACCCTTTGATTTCTCATTTCTCTTTCTCATTTTTGCTTAAAAATTCTCCACCTCTATAAACTGATTATTTTAGGAAAACTGTTGACCACTATCCTCAAATTGCTCTGTTTATACTCTGTCATGTAATTTGCTCTCTTATCACTCTGTCATATGCTAAATCTATTATCCCATAAGACTTACTTCTGAAATCCAGCTTCATATATCCGTTTGCTTTTGGAAAATGTATGTACTCAATATGTCAATTCACAAATACCTCAAGATTATAATTGTAAATCTCCTATTCCAATTTTCTTTGCATTCATACAACCCATCCATGAGCTAAGTTGAAAACCTGAGTTACGCACAGTTTTAACTTTTATTTTAGACTCCAAGTCTGTCCATAGAAGCTTACAGTGTATTACACACAAGGTTCTTTATGATCCCGTTTTTAATATCTTTCCAGTATCATGTTTTCCACAGCCCATCCTTAATTTGAGCTCTAGTCTCAGAGTGTTCCCTTATTCTGTTTGGAATAGAATTCTTTCTTGTCTAGGGTGGGTTTTGCATGAGTGTGATTAATTGTCCTCTGATCTTCATTATTCTCAATATTATTTACAACTTGTTCTAATCCATACAAATCTCTTTTTATAGTCTATAAAACACAGATAAACAGGTTTTTCTCTGCTGTTCTCTGCTTTCAACCATATCCAGCTGACATGAGCATGATATCTCTCCTGCCACAAGCCCTTGTGAATCATACTTGAGTTTCCAATTCCCTGTTGTTTTACTAGTCCTTTTCTTATTATCTTCAACAAGATATTTCTTGCATTTGATATTGGTGACATTGCTTGATAATTTCCTATTCTAGTACATGATCTGTTTTTGGAATATAACCAAATATGGATCTCTTCCTGTCAGTTGTCCAGAGAGTAATCTTCCAAATTTCTTGGCATATATCATATCCAGGGCTGAATCTGTTTGTTGAAATGTGTCAATTGATATTCCATGAATTTTGATGTCTTAATTTTTTGCTAATGGCTTCAGCGCAACTTAAACTTCTTCATTACTGTTGCTTCTCAATCACAAGCTACTTCCTAAAAGGACTCCAGTATCAACCATTATGTTTGATACATTTATTTTTCGTTTTTTTCCCATATTTTTTAGCTAAATGAGTGAAAAGGGATTATTATGACAGAGACATAAAGGCACCCATGGAAAAAAGAAAAAGTGAAAAAGAAAGACGAGAGGAAAATGGGGTAAAAAGCCCTTGGAACGATAGAGATGAACCTAAACCTTAAAGCATGCTGTCAGCAGAAAAGGAGGGGCAAATGGCAGCCTCTTTCATCTTCTTTTGATACTTTATGCTAATTTAAGAGTTTGTCCACAGACTCCTTCAGTATTTCAGCTTTCATGCTGAGTATTAACTCAGCAGGATAGTCCTTAGGGAGTTTCACTGCTAAGTAAAAGATCACACCTCTCCTGTGGTTGAAATTTGCCCTTGACCCTGAGGGAGAAATATGGACAATCTCCTCCCATACATTTACAACCTTGGAAACACATGAAGGATCAGTTAAGAGTTGGTTTCAAATAAATGGCATTGAGAACAAAAAACAAAAACACCTTTAAAAATAACCAAGAAACCCTCTTTGTGTTCTTTTCTTTTAGAGAGCAAGCTCAGCGTGAATTCAACCAGTGAAATCCAAGAGCTCAACATCAATGCCAACACTTAACTAAATTGCAGCATCTTGTCTCAGTCCACAGGAAATGTGTAGTCAGCAATCATTTGCTACTTCTCACAAGGTGCCACTAGTGCATCCTGGTCAAAGATTCTGGAAATGAACCAAACCAAAGTCATATAATATGGGGATCAATTTCATACCTTAAAGAGAATGCAAAAATTTCACTCTGAGAAAGTTTCCCAGAACTTATTTCAGCTGTACGTTTTCAATGTGGATAATGGAGATCTGGGTAGGTACTGCTGTAATATAGAAATATGACTTTTGCTGACAAATGGCATTTGGCACAAACTTGGAGGAAAGAAGTTAGGATCTATGGAATTAAAACTCAAGCCCACAGGTAAACTTGTGAATGCGTGTCCCCACATCTTTCTGTAGGATTGTCATTCTATGTTGGGAATATTCTAAGGTGGTAGAAGTAAGTGGCCTAGAAACTTAGGGATGCTGTGCACCAGAACCATGATTACAAGACCTGGTAGCAAAGCAGAAGAGAGCATATTACCTAAGGTGAATCAGTCTGAGTTTCAGGAAGCTAGAATGGGAGCAAGATTCCTTTGGTTGATTTGCTTATTAGTCTAGCAGCTTAGTCTCTGCTGCTACCAGGTTATCATATCTCCAGATCTCTGTCATCATCAGTTGTGTAATTCCTGTGGGACTCTACTTTTATTTGGCAAGGAAAGAACAATATGAAGCATATTCATCACATTGTGAACAGAAACTGTAAAACTATAGGAATGTGTGAAGAAATTGCTTTTTAACAGTTGGGTTCATAAACATAGGGCAAATAATAGTAGTTAACTGTTGGAATGAGAGAATCCCCACTTCCTCAGGAGATCTTTAAGGCTGTAACAGAAGTTCCACCCATTTGCATAAGACTAAGAGTACTGCTGTCAAAATGTGAACAGTGTTGGTTAGGGCACTCAGTGTTAAGTTAGGTCACCTGCAATGTTGATGGCAATAAAATGAATGTGCTTGGTAAGGTTTCAAGGCCTGGCTGAGATCCAGTAACATGATGCAAATAGGTTGGTCTTGTTTGCTACTCAATGTAGCATCAAAAATCAAGTTATAACTGAACATTGTTGTTGTTGTTTTTAGGTTCCTTTGAGTCATAGATGACTCATAGCAACCCTGTGAATAAAAGGCCTGAGCACTGTTCATAGAGTTTCTGGAGGCAAACCATTTCAGAAGTGGATGCCACTCCTGCTTCCAAGCTTGTTTTAATCGGAAGGCTCCACTAAACACTGTCCACCATGGGTAACCATTATCACATTTGGCACATCAGTGTCACAGTGTTTAGCATCCCAGCAACCACGAGTTACCTCTGTACAGCAATGCACAGACCAGTGCTATACCACCTAGAAAAAAATGTTTGGAAAAAACCCCACAAAACAATTTGAACTGGGCTTGAGTGCCACAGATTAAAATCACCCACCTTGGGCTTGGTAGCATAACTTTCTGTCCACTAGGCCAACGTAGCTCTATGTTGTCATCGTTATTTTTGTTCCGTGCCATCGAGTCGTAGATGACTCATAGTGACCCTGTGAATGAAAGGCCTGAGCACTGTTCTTAGAGTTTCTGGAGGCAAACCGTTTCGGAAGTTGGTGTCACTCCTGCTTCCAAGCTTGATTTAATCAGGGAGCTCCACCAAACACTGTCCACCATTGGTAACCATTATCACATTTGGCACATCAGTGTCACAGTGTTTAGAATCCCAGCAACCTCGAGTTACCTCTGTACAATGAAGTGAACATTAATATATGACAAAATAAAAATTCTAACCTAAACTCTTTGCTATCAAGTGTATTTTAGCACACAGAAGAAAACCTATAGAGAATAGAATTTCTCTACTGAATTTCCAAGTCTGAAATCTTTATGGTAGCAGAATAATACTCCATCTTTCACCTATATAGCAGCTGGTAAGTTCAAATTTCTGATATTTCAGAAGCTAAAGAGCATTTAACCACTACACAAACGTGGTACTGGTGATACAAAGATGTATAATATATAGTTCTTGCTTTTAAAGAAAAAAAAATCTGTTGGGGAGGATCAGGTGCAAGAGAAGTAGCTTGGAGTGACACTATATTTCTGCCCTCTGGTCCCCTTCTTTATATTCCTTAGGTTTCTTTTTTCTCTATATGCTCAATTTGCTTGTTTCTTAGGAATAGATATCAGGCCTAATTTCTTCTATTTTTTGTCTTTATTTTTTAAAAATCTGATTTTCATAATAGTTTATGGAAACATTGGGTTTTCATTCACACATTTTCCTCCCTCTCCTCTTCCCTTTCCTCTCTCCATCCCTGGGTTTAGAAGGGGCCATGGTACTAGGGATATTGTAGCTAATGTTAGGTGGATCTTAGCTGAAAGTAGGGAGTACCAGAGGAATGTCTATCTGTGTTTCATTGACTATGCAAAGGCGTTTGACTGTGTGGACCATAACAAACTGTGGCTGACTCTGAGAAGAATGGGAATTCCAGAACACTTGATCGTGCTAATGAGAAACCTCTACTGGGACCAACAGGCAGTCGTCAGAACGGAGCAGGCAAACACTGCATGGTTTAAAATTGGGAACGTCGTACACCAGGGATGTGTCCTGTCTCCATACCTTTTTAACCTGTATGCAGAACAGATTATCCGGGAGGCTGGGCTCTATGAGGAGAAATGTGGGGTCAAGATTGGTGGAAGATCTATCAACAATCTGTGATATGCAGATGATACAACCCTGCTTGCTGAAACTGAGGAGGACCTGAAGCGCTTGCTGTAGAGGGTCAAGGACTGAAGCCTCCAATATGGATTGAGGCTCAATGTCAAGAAGACAAAGATTCTCACCACTGGACTAATTGGCAGCATCAGGATGGATGGTGAAGAGATTGAGATTGTTCACAGCTTCCATTTGCTTGGCTTCACAGTCAACACTCTCAGCACCAGTATCCAGGAAATTAGAAGAGGTATTGCCATGGGAAAGTCTGTTGTTAGGGACCTCTCCAAAGTACTGAAGAGAAATGATGTCTCTTTGGAGACTAAGGTGTGCCTGATACAGCCATGGTCTTTGCTATCACTTGTTATGCATCAGAGAGTTGGACAATGACTAAGGAGAATAGAAGGAGAATTGATGCCTTTGAGCTGTGGTTCTGGAGAAGAGTATTTAGGGTACCATGGACTGCTAGGAAAACAAACAGATTCATCCTGGAAAGGGTCAAACCGGGCTGCTCCTTGGAGGCAAGGAGTCTAAGGCTCAGTCTAACATACTTTGGACATGTTGTAAGGAGGGACAGGTCCTTGGAGAAGGACATCATGCTTGGTAGGGTGGAGGGACCAGAAGGGGAAGGCCCTCTATGAGGTAGATTGATTCAGTGACTGGGGTAATCGGAATGGGTGTATCGGAGACGGTGTGATTGGCACAGGACAGAGCAGAGTTTAAGGCTGTTGTACATTGGGTAGCTATGCGTTGCAAGTGATTCAACGGCACATAATAACAACAACAACTCTCCACCCCCAGCCTACTTGATAATGTGCTTTTGGGTCCAGATTTTTAGTTTTCATACTTTAATCATACATTCCTTTCAGTCAGACCTCCCTTTCATCTGTTCCAGTGCAGTGTTCATTTAGCTAGCCACCCTTTTGCTATTCTCTCTCCCAACCGGCCTGCTTCAATCCTGTTTTATAACAGTAGTATTATGCAGTTTATTTCCTTTTGTGACAGAGTAACGTCTTCCATGTTTACCCTTGTTGTGTAATGTTTGGCTCATTATTGCTTTTTAGTGCTGCTTTCCAGAACTTTTTTTTTTTCTTATTAATTATACCTCCCTTTATTTGCAAAACTAACAATGTAAAAACAAACAAGCTTGTGGCACTTTAGTAATTAAATCCCTTGGGAAGGAGTCCAGAAAGAATGACATACATTCTATTTTGACTTATGGTGAATTATTTTGCTCATCTGAGCCCTTATTTTCAATAGGCAGAGAATAGAGATTTGGTAAATATAAGACAACTATCTGATTATTTAATATTATTTACTAAAGTTTATAATAATTATTTTTTCTTCACAATGGCTGTAAGATATATTGCAGGAAACCAGACTTGGAAGGTTTGTGAACTGGTCTTTCCAGAACTTTTTATGTTCTGGAAGCCAAACTACCTTGGTTTCAACCAGTCCTCAAGAATCCAATTTCTTTGGATTTATTTTAAATAATATTTTTGTTGTGATTTTAACGAACGTTTACTGAAAACTTGGATTTCCGTTCATTCAGTTATGTACATTTTCATCCCTACCCCTCCAGTTTGTTTTTATTTAATAATTAATTGTTGCATAATTTCCTCCCTCTCTCCACTTCAGCCCACTTTTCTATGCATTGCTTATTCCAGACTGTTGTCTTGCAAGTAATGCCTAATCATATATTCCTTTTAAATGGGCCTTTTTTCATTTGTTCCAATGGAGTGTTCATTGTTTACCCCTCTTTTCTTAGTTTCTTCCCAACCCTCATGTCAGCCCTGTTTTATAACTGTGGTGTTATGTGGTATTTGTCCTCATGTGACCTAGATAATTTCTTTTAGCATAATGTCCTCCAAGGTCACCCATTTTGTATATTTTATTAAGTCCTTGTTTTTCAGTGCTGTGTAGTGTTCCCTTGTAAGAATATACCACAGCTCTCTAGTAATTCATTTATTGATGAGCACTTTGATTAATTCCATATCTTTGCTATAGTGAACAATGCAGCAATAAACATGGGTATAAATATATTTGTGTGGGCAGCAGTTCTGGTATCTTAGGGCATGTTCCCAGTGGTGGAATTGCTGGGTCAAATGGTATATCTATTTCCAACTTTTTGAGAAAGTATCGTATTATATTCCATAGTGGTTGAGCCATTTTACACTTCCACCAACAGTGAAATAGGGTTCCAATTTCTCCACATTTTTGCCAGCATTTGTTGTTTGCTATTGTTACTGGAGATAGTTCATAGTTGTTTTGATTTGCATCTATTTTAGAGCTAGTTCTTTTGAACGGTTTTTTTTTCATGTTTTGTTCACCATTAGAATGTCTCCCCTTACCCAGCTCTTGATATGATGGTTAGGCTTCAAGCCTTCTGGGCTTTTGTGATTCCAAATATCTCATACTGATGCCAGTTTCTTATGCTCTGGCCAGTATCTCTTGAGTTTAGAAGTATTAGGGAAGGGTTCCTATCTCCGATGGCTCTGAGGAAAAGTTGTTTTCTTGAAGTTCTGACTTCATGTGGTTTAGTTCTCTTCCATTTGCAGCATGCTACAGACACAGGAAGATATTTTCCTAGGAGTGGGTGGTGTGTCCTCTAGATCTGGTATGTAAGTGTTCTTTTCTTGTACCAAGGGTCAATAGGTGAAGGGCATCAAGGTGAAAATCCCCACCTTGGTGCAGTCCCAAAACTATTTTAACTATCAGACTCTTCCTGCTGGACTTCTGGAACTGTGGGCGTTACCTGTGGGGAATTGTGCCTAGATGAAAATCACCACCTCTGCACAGGCATGAAACTATTTATGACAAATAGTTACACACCTGTAAATAATAAACACGTGGAAATGTAGGACAAACCTTACAGCATGCGGTCAGCAGAAAAGGAGGGCAAAGAGAGAGCCTCTTCTATCTTCTTTTGATTCTTTCTGCATAATTCAAGATTTAATCCATATAATCCTTCAGTAGTTGACTTCTAATTCCCTTTCAACCTCACGAATAGTTCATTGACAGTTGCTCTACTATCTTAAAATCACACCTCTCTTGTGGGTGGAATCCACCATTGACTCCAAGAGAGGAAAATGGGCAATTTCCTCCCATACAATTTAGAGCCTTGGAAAGCCAATGAAGCAACAGTTAAGAATGAGTTCCAAATCAAAGGAATTGAGAAAAAAAAATAACTTTAGAAAAGAACTAAAAACCCTCTTGTTTTCTTATTATTTAGAGAACAAGCTCATAGTGAATTCAAGCAGTCAAATCTAAAAGCTCTCCATCCACTCCAGCACTCAAATAGATTGCAGCATCTTGTCTCAGTCCACAGGAAATGTGCAATTAGCAATTATTTGGTACTTTTCCCCTGGTTCCACTAGTGCATCCTGGTCAAAGATCTTGCAAATGGACCAAAACAATGTAAAATATTGGGATGAAGGGAGCTCCAGTGGCCTAGTGGCAAGAAGCTGCACTGCAAAATCAGAGGTACACAGTTCAAATCCACCAGATGCTCTGCTGGAGAAGGAGGGGCAATCTCCTCCTATACCAGTCAGATCCGATTTGATGGCACACACACAAAATAATAAATTTAAAACAAACAAACAAATAAACAACCGAACTGTTAAATCTAATAAAAAAATAAAATATGGGGATCAATTTCATACCCCAAGGAGCATGCACAAATTTCACACCAAGAAAGTTTCCCAAAACTTGTTTCAGCTGAACTTTCAGAATGTGGATGATGGATTTTTGGGCAGATATCGCTGTGCTGTAGAAGAATGGCTTTTGCTGACAAATGGCACTTGGCACAAACTTGGAGAAAAGAAGTCAGGAGCTATAGAATTGAAACTCAAGCTCATAGATAAACTTGTGAATGTATGTCCCACATCTTTCTTTAGGACTGTCATCCTCTGTTGAGGATATTCCAAGGATGGATTACATGGTAGAAAAACATGACCTGAATTTGTAAGAATGCTGTGTATGGGAGTCATGACTGCACTATTTGATAGCACAGGAGAAGAGAGGATATCTCTGTTAGTTTTCTTGGCTGTCCATGGGATGTTCAGTGCTCTTCTACAATACCACAGCTCAAAGGTGTCGATTCTTGTATCATCATTTCATTGTGCAGGTCTTGGATATATAAGTAGTAATTGGAACGACAGAGAATGGGGTGGAGCTCCCTGATTAAAACAAGCTTGGAAGGAGGAGTGGCATCCACTTCCATAATAGTTTGCCTCCGGAAACCCTATGAACCTGGAGAGAGGAAGAAAGGCACCCAAGCGTCGAGGACTCTCCTTCATAGAGTCACTATGAGTCGCCCTGCAACTCCATGACACTTAACAACAACAACAACTTGTCCTTAATCAGATGCACCTTAGTCCTCAAACTGACATCACAACTCCTGAATACTTTGGAAAGGTCCCTAATTGCAGATTTTCCCAGTGCAATGTGTCTTCTTATTTCCTGACTCCCTGTGCCAACGGTGGTTATTAGGGAACCAAGCAAAAGGAATTGATAGGATACCAACTGACTTGCTTTAATCAACTGATACAGGCTTGAACGCAGTCACCAGCCTGTGCCAAGAAGTTTGGAGAATGACAGACTGACCAACACATTGGAAGATGTCCATATTTGCTCCCAATCCCAAGAAAGGTGATCCAACTGAATGTGGAAATTATCAAACAATATAATTGTTATTTCATGCAAACAAAATACTGCTGAAGATCTTTCAAAATCGACTAGAAAAGTACATATATACGGAACTTTCAGAGATTCAAGCAGAATTTAGAAGAGGCCATAATACCAGAGATATCGTTGCTGATGTCAGATGGCTCCAGGCTGAAAGTAAGAAATACTGGAAGAATGTTTATTTTTGCTTTATTGATTATGTTGGCATTGGATAATATATGGATAATGAAAATTCGTGGTTGACATTGAGAAAGGCAGTCACTCAGCACTTGATTGTACTCATGAAGAACTTATACCTCGATCAAGATACTGTTATGAAAATGGTGTAAGGGAGCACTGCATGGTTTAGAATTGGAAAAGGAGTGCATCAACATTGTATTCTCTCTCCATACCTATTCGATCTGTATGCTGAGAAAATGATATGAGAAGGTGTACTCTTTGAGGAGTGTAACATCAATCAGGATTGGAGGGAGCCTCATTGATAACCTGCATTATGCAGAGATACAGTAGTAGCATGATGTAAATAGGTTGGTCTGTTTTTTTACTTAATGTAACATCAAAAAACAAGTTATAAGTGAGCATTACTATGTATTAAAACCTAAAATTCAAAACCAAACACTTTTGCTGGTGAGTGCATTTTACCACACAAGAAAAACAATATAGGAAAGAATAGAAATTCTCTACTTAATTTCCAAGTCTGAAATATTTATGATAGCAGAATGGTTCATCTTTCATCTGTGAATCTGCTGGTAGGTCAAGGTTTCTGATCTTTCAGTAAGCTAAAGAGCATTTAACCACTGCACAACACAACCAGGGTTCCTTTACTATGCACTATTCATTGGTGATACAAAGATGTTTAAAGTGCTCAATTTGTTGGGAATATCAGGTGCAAAACAAATACTTTAGAAAGACACTACATTTCTGCCCTCTGATCCCTTCTCTATATTCTTCAAGTTCCTTTTTACTCTATCTGCTTAATTATTGGGGATAGATATATTTTTTTCTGGTATTGTTAAAACTCTGATTTTCACAAATGCTTATAGAAAGGTTAGATTTTCAAAAGAAAAAAAAAAAAGAAAGGTTAGATTTTCATTCACTCATTGTTGCACATTTCCCTCCTTCTTCTTCCCCCATGCCTCCTCCCCTCCCACACACTATTTGTGCTAGATTGTTTGTGGTAATACATGTAATATTTAATTATTCAATCCTTGGACAGGTTTTCTGTGGACAGGTTTTCCCTCATCTGGTCCTGTACAGTGTTCATTAGCTAGCAACTCTTTTACTGTTCCCTCCACCAAATATCTATGTCAGTCCCATTTCATAACAGTGGTATTATGTAGTTTATGTCCGTTTGTGACAGTAGAATATCTTCTAGATTTAGCAATGTTGTGTAGTGTTTGGCCAGTTTAGTGCTTTTCAATGGTGATTAACAGAACTTTTTAAGTTTTGGAAATCAAGCTACCTTGATTTCAACTACCTTCTCTAGAGGACAATTCTGTCTTTACATTTTTAACCCTAGTAATTTTCCAGTACATGTTCTTTAAATGATAAAGCAATCTTTTGTCTATTTGCTGATCTTAACAACTTGGTGTTGCTGTGAGATGCTGCACACTGATCCCTAGTCTTACCAAACACCATAATGGTCACTGATTATGTACAATGTTTGGATGAGCTTCCAGATTGATTTATGCTGACTTTGAGTGGACAAAAAAAGGAGTGGCATCCACTTCCTAAACAAGATGCCTCTGGAAACTCTACAAACTCTCTAAACTCTACAAATATACAGAAATGATGTTAATTATAAAACAGAGTTCTGTACAGAAATGATGTTAGTTATAGAACAGAATTCAGGTCTTTTGTAGAAAACTTACTCTCAGTGATATTCAACTTGATGGTGCTTAACCACTGCTAAATGAAACTAGTGCGGTTATATCTGGAGGATGACTCTTCCCCTTTATACATCACTCTGTCAATGTGTTGTATGAAGTAACCTGTGTTTGCTATGATGCTGAACCTTGTACCATTGCTGTATCAAGTACCAGAATGGTTTCCTAATGTGGAGAGTGTTTGGTGGAGCTCCCAGTTGTAAAACAGGTTTGGAAGAAAGAGTGGCATTCACAGAATGCCTCTGGAAACTCTATGAACTTGGAGAAATGATGATAGTTATGAAAAGACATTAGGTCTTTGGTTCAGAGTTGCTATGAGTCATGTACGACTCAATAGCAATCAATAACAACCAACTTGATAGCAATCAAAAACAACAACAACAACAACAACAGTCTAAGAAACAAGTCAGAGTCAACTCAGCAGCACCTTGCAATGATAACTCTGCATACATGATGTGGTCATGGGTCAGAATTAACTCAATGATAAATCACTCTACAGGCTATTTGCTATTAATGCCCATAGGTCAATTTGATTGTTGTAGTTGTTCAAAATATGTATTGTTCAAAACAATAATTGTTTAAAAATTGTTCTTGATTTTTATCTAGATATTCTTTTAGTTGCTGAGGTTAAAGTTCCAATATCTCCAAACTATGATTGTAAATTTGTCAATTTATCCTTTTATTTATGTTAGAGTATTGATATATTTTGAAGGTTTATTAGTATTTGTACATTTTTTATAACTTCCATATTGGCTTGATGAATTAACTCTTTAAAAATTATTAAATGTCCCTTTTTAATTTTATAGTACTCCTTGAGGCTGTCATATGCTGGCTGTTAGGCTATTTTTCCTTGCTTTTAAATTTATGTATCTGTGTATTAATCTTGAAAACAACATATGTTGGGATTTACATTTTTGTTTATGCTGACAATAACTGCCTTTTATTTCTTACATTTAATAATTTAATTTATTCATATAGTGGGGTTGAAGTACCCTTTTGTCATTTTGTTTGTACTTAGCTCATCTGGTTTTGCTTCTCTCTTCCTTTTCCCCAAATATTTGAGATTAACTGAATATTCTCAGTATATTGTTTTCATTTTTCTGTTAGTATCTTCAAGTCATATTTTTAAGTTTTCCTAATAATTCTTTGACTTATTATCATTGACATATAATTACTGTTTCAGCATTTTATATAAAGTGTGGTAAACTTGAAAAAAAAAGAAACAGTCCCTGATAACTGACTATTTACTATCCATTCCCATTCATATCCCCCAGAAGTTTTCAGACTCAGTGTTTCCTGAATTGCATGCATCATGCATCATTTATCTCTGCTATCTCACAAATCGTATTTGTACTTCATGTGTTCCATCCGGGGTTGTGGCTGATGTTGTGGTCTTTCAGTTGTCCCCGCCAAAATCTTAGGAGAGTGGTTTTGTGTACCATGATTGGGTGGTGGTAGTGGTAGGGGGAGCAGAGACTTCTTGGTTTAAGCCTATGCTTCTCAAGTTGAAAGGCAAGCATGGTGCTGAAAAATCTTTCAGGTTACCAAGAGATCCCTAGAAGATTTTTCAATTATATTAGAACGTGAGAACATTCATAAAAGTTAAAGGTCTATTATTATTGAGTGGACAAAACCAGATATTCATTTATGTGGTTGAATAAAATGTGAAAATAATGTTACTGGCTATCCATGCAAAATGCTGAACTGTTTTCATAATCTTCATGGTTCCAAGCTGTCTTACCTTTCTTTGAATTGTTTCATTATGTACATTTTTACCACAATTATAAAAAAATACTGTGTGTAGGCTTGGTTCTCAATCACGTGTGACTTCCTGAAGTGATTCTGTGTCAAACAATATTTTTGATACATTGATTCTGGTTTTAGCTTCCAAGCCTTTTTTTGGGGGGTCAAAACAAGTGAAAAATTATCATTAAGACAGAGCTATAATGAAAGAAAGACCATACACAGAGTTAAAGTGAAATAGAAGAGAGGGACAAGAGATAAAACATCTCTAGAAAGACAGAGGTGAACCCACACCTTCCAGAATGCTGTCAGCAATAAAGGAGGAAAAAAAGAGTGCCTCTTTAATCTTCCTTTGATGCTTCCTTCATAATTCCACATTTTGTCCATAGAATCCTCTATTATTTCAACTTGAGTCTTGAGTATTACTCTAATTGACCTCTAAAAGCCTTTTAGCTATTGGTTTGTTTCTGACATAGAAGTGAGTTGAGAAAGGTGCCAATCAGAGGTATGAGAAGAACTTCTCAGAATTATTAGAAGGAAATTTTCTCTAATATTAAAAGAGGACAGAATTTCCAGAAGAAATTAGATGTCAGTTAAGAGAACCACAGACACAAGAAACAAGACTAAAGGGTCCCTTAAAATGTGTAATTGCTGGAAAACCTTTCTAGAGTGCAGTGCAGGGGTTGGAAGGTGGATTCTTGAAAAGCAGGGAGAAGTTTGAGGTAAGGAAACTAAGGCAGCATTAAATAAGCCAGTATTTTAGATAATACTTTGCAATGATAAAAATGACAGCATAAAGAAAAAGAATCTAGAATCAGAGAAAGTTGCTCTAGCATAGTCCATAGGGAGTTTCCCTGCACACTCAAATATTTAACACCCTTGGTAACAACAGTCAGGAAATACGGAGACCCATTGCACTGGGAAAATCTGCAGTTAGGGACCTTTCCAAATTATTGATGAGTAGTGATGCCACTTTTCAGACTAAGGTGTGCTGATTCAAGCCATGACCTTTCAAATTACTAGCTATGCTTCCAAGAGCTGGACAATGAATAAAAATCAACTGACGCCTCTGAACTGTGGTTCTTAAGAAGGGTATTGAACATTCCTTAGATGGCCAAGAGAATGAATAGATATGTCTTGGAGAGGGTACAGCTGGAGTGCTCTTTGGAGGCAAGAATGATGAGGCTTCACCTCACATACTTTACACATGTTGCTTTGAAGTGAAATCCCTTGGAGAAGGACATGATGCAGGAAAGGGTGGAGGGTCAGCGAGGGAGAGGAAGATGTTCAACCAGGTGGATTGATACGGTAACTGCTGCAATGGGATCCGGTGTGTCATGAAGTGTGAGAATGGCGCAGGACAGAACACGGTTCAGATCTTTTGTTCATAAGGTCCCAATGAGTCATACGTGACTTGATGGCACTTAACAACAACAACAACAACAACAACGACAACAAATTATGGTTGAAATCCACCATTCAGAGAGAAAGGGGATCAAACTGCTCTCATGCAATTTACAGCCTAGGAAACACAATGAAGCATCCATGAAGAGTGGATTCCAAATCAACTGCATTGAGAACAACAACAAACAACAAAACCCCCCAAACTTTAAAAAAAATAGCCCCAAACCCCATTTTGTGTTCTTTTCATTTAGAGTACAAGCTTAGAGTGAATTGAACAAGTCAAATCCAAGAACTTTCCACCAACTCCAACACTTAAAGAGATGGCAGTATTTTATCTCAGTCAACAGGAAATGTTCAGTTAGCAATTATTTGGTACTTTCCCCCTGATCCCACTAGCTGGTCACATGCCCACAATATGTGAGATAAAGCTTCAGAATCCTTGCCTCCAACGAGAAACTTGGTTTCACTCTCTCCAAGACAAACCTATTTGTTTTCTTGGCAGTCAGTACTTAGTACGTTCAAGACTCTTCCCCAACACCACAAGTCAAACATGTTAATTCTTCTATCATCCTTAGTCCTTACCTTGCTTGCTGATGCATGGCAAGTAATTGCAAAGGACATTAAATGGATCAGGCATGTCTTAGTCTCTAGACTGGCATAATTGCTTCTTGGTACTCTGAAAAGGTCCCTGACAGTAGATTTAACTAGTACAATTCACCTTTTGATTTCCTGACTGCTTGTGCTAAGAGTGTTGACTGTGGAGCCGACCGAGCAAGCTGTAACAGTTAACAACCTCGGTCTCTATTGTATTCTTCATGGTGCTGTGAGCTGCCCCATTTGTGAGAATCTTTGTCTTCTTCGTGTTGATATTCAATCCATATTGAAGACTACAGTCCTTGACCGTCTGCAGCAAGTGCTTCATCTTCTTCAATTTCAGCAAGCAAGGTTGTGTCATCTGCATAATGTAGGTTGTTGATGAGTCTTCTCCAATCCTGATGCCACATTCCTCTACATAAAGTCCAGCCACCTGAATGATCTGTTTTGCATATACATTTAAAAGGTATAAAGATAGGACACATTCCTGACACACTCCTTTCCAGATTTTGAATCATGCAGTGTTTCCCTGCTCTGTACTGAGAACTGCTTCCTGGTACAAGTATAGGTTTTACACAAACACAATTAAGTGTTCTGGGATTCCCACTCTCCTCAAGGTTAACCACAACTTGTTATGATCTGCACAGTTAAATGCCTTTGCATAGTCAAAGAAATACAGATAGATATCCCTCTGGTACTCTTTCTGCCAAGATCCATCTGACATTGGCGATAATGTCTTTAGTGTCACGACAACTTCTAAACCCAGCTTTTATGTCTGGTAGTTTTCTGTCATTGTACTGTTTTAGTCATTTCAGGATAATTTTCTGCAGGATTTTGCTTGCCTGTGATATAAGTGATATTGCACAATAATTTCCAAACTTAAAAACTTGGGTCACCTTTTATGGGAATGGGAATAAATATAGACCTCTTGCAGTCAATTGATCAGGTAGTTGTTCTCCAGATATCTTGGCACAACCTGGTTGCTTAAAATACATACATAAAAATAGAAAAATAGAATTGTCTTCTAGAGAGGTCAGCATGTTTTCCAAATCTAAAAAAGATATGAAAATCATCATTGAAAAGCAATGATCTGGCTAAACACTGCACAACATGGCCAAACCGGGAAGATGTGCTCTCAAAAAGGACATACTGCATAACTGTGCTGTTATAACATTATAAAATGTTTTCTTCTTATAGCCTTTTATTCCCTTGGTGCCTATGTTACCTGTTTTCTTTCTTTATAACCCTTTGATATCTCATTCTAAATTTTTCTTTCAAGTTCTCCATCTCTACTAATTCATTCTTAGAGAAAACTAAAACTGTCTGTTGGCCACCAATCTCAAGTTGGTCTCTTCTAATTGTGTCATATAATCTGTTCTCTTCTCACTCTTTCATATTCTAAATCTATTATCTCACAAATGCTGACTTCTGAAATCCAGGCTCTTATATCCAATTGCTTCCGAAAAAATATATATACTCAGTGTGTTAAAGCACAAACTCCTCAGGATTATCCTTGCAAATCTCCTTCTCCAGTTATCCTTGTGATCTTACAACTGACCTGTGAGCCAAGTAGAAAAGAAGAGTAACTCACAGTATAATTTTATCTTAGACTCCATGTCTTTCTCATGTAAACTTCCAGTGTATTACACACAAGGTACCTTATGATCCAGTGTTTTATATCTTTCCAGTATTGTCTCTTCCACTGCCCATCTTTAATTTGAGTTCTCATTACAAAGTGTTCTCTTCTTACGTTTGAAATAGAATTTTACTTGATTTGGTATGGGTTTTGCATGAGCATGAGTAAGTGTCCTGTGATTCTCATTATTCTAAAAATTATCTCTAACTTGTTCTAATCCACACAAATACCTTTTTTCTGTTGTTGTTGCAGTTGATTGCCATCGAGTCGATGACGACTCATAGTGACCCTATGGACAAAAGAGCTGAAGTCTTTCTATAATGTCATTTCTCCAAGTTCATAGAGTTTCTGTAGGCATATGGTTTAGGAAGTGGATGCCACTCCTGTTTCCAAACCTTTCTTAAACTGGGAGCTCTGCCAAATACTGTCCATCATGGA
>NW_006400012.1:2230816-2234885 GCF_000299155.1 Elephantulus edwardii
ATTTTTCTGATATTGTCTGTTGCTACCAAGGTCCTGCTGACATCATCAATGATATCTTCACTGCCACAAACTCTTCTGAATTCAACTAGAGTTTCAGACAGTTTCTTGTTGATGTACAAATTCTTTTTGAGTAATATTTAGCATGATTTTACTTACATGTGATATTAGTGACATTGTTTGATAACTTCTGATTCTATTGGATTATATTTTCTTGGAATAGGATCAAATAAGGATTTCTTCCAGTCAGATGGCCCAAGAGTTATCTCCTAAATTTGTTGTCATAGGTTTAGGAACACATTCAGGTCTGCATCCTTTTCCTGAGCTCTATTTGTCTATTGGTATTCCATCAATTTTGAGGTTTTAATTTTTTGCTAATGTCGTAAATGCAGTTTGAACTTCTTCCTTTATAACAGTTTGTTCTCTTTCATATGTTACTTCCTGAAATGATTCCATGGCAACCATTATTGTGAACATATTGATTATATATTTTTTCTTCTTCCTTTTTTTTTTTTTTTAGCAAAACAAGTGAAAAATGTTTCTTAAGACAGGGATATAATGAAAGGCAGACTATGGAAAAAGTGTTAAAGTGAAAAAGAAAGAAGAGAGGGGAAAGGGTAAAAGAACCGTGGAAGGACAGAGGTGAACCCACATCTTCCAGCATGCTGTCAGCAGAAAAGGAGAGGAAACAGAGAGTCACTTCCATCTTCTTGTGATACTTCCTGCATAATTCCAGATTTTGTCCATAAAAATCCTTCAATATTTCACTTTGAGTCTTTAGTATTAATCTGGCTGACCTTGAGTAGCCTACTCAGCTCTCATAGAGTGCATAGGTAGTGGCAGTGCTAACTCAATGATCACACCTCTCTTGTGGTAGGAATCCAAAGTTGACCCTGAGAGTGAAAGAAGGGCAATTTCTTGCCCCACAATATAAAGCCTCCAAAACCCAGTGAAGTACCAGTTAATCGTTGATTCCCCAAATCAACAGCATTGATAACAGAAAATCTGACTTTAAATAATAACAAAAAAACCCCTCCTTGTGTTCTTCTCTTTTAGAGAGCAAGCTCAGTGTGAATTCAACAAATCAAACCCAAGAGCTCTCCATCAATGCCAACACTCAAATAAATTGCAGCATCTTGTCTCAGTCCACAGGAAATGTGCAGTTAGCAGTTATTTGGTACTTTTCCTCTGATCCTGCTAGTAAATCCTAGTCAAAGATCCTGGAAATGGACCAAAACAATGTCGTAAAATATGGGGATGAATTTCAAACTGAAAGCAGGATGCAAAAATTTCACACCAAGAAAGTTTCTCAGAACTTGTTTCAGCTGCACATTCTGAATGTGGATGATGGGGATAAGGGCAGATACCAATGTACTGTAGATGAATGGCTTTTGCTGACAAATGGCACTTGGCACAAACTTGGAAGAAAGAAATCTGGATCCACAGAATTGACACTCAAGCCTAAAGGTAGACGTGTGAATATGCCCCCACATCTTTCTATAGGATTGTCATCCTCTGCTGAATATATTAGAAAGAGGGAATGTTGTTGTTGGTGCTGTTGTTATGTGGCATTGAGTCACTTGAGACTCATAGCGACCTTATGTACAATAGCCCTAAACTCCGCTCTGTCCTGTGCCAATCGCACTGTCTCTGACACTCCCATCCTGATTACCCCAGTCATTCAATCAATCCACCTCATAGAGGGCCTTCCCCTCCTGTGCTGTCCCTCCACCCTACCAAACATGGTGTCTCTCTCCAAGGACTGATCTCTCCTTACAACATGTCCAAAGTATGTCAGAAGAGCCTCAGAATCCTTGCCTCCAAGGAGCCGCCCGGTTTAACACTTTCTTGGATGAATCTGTTTTCCTAGCAGTCTATGGTATCTTCCATACTATTCTCCAGCACTACAGCTCAAAGGCATCAATTCTCCTTCTATCTTCCTTAGTCACTGTCCAACTCTCTGATGTATAACAATTGATAGCAAAGACCATGGCCTGTATCAGATGCACCTTAGTCTCCAGATTGATACCATTGCTCTTCAGTACTTTGGAGAGGTCCCTAACAGCAGACATTCCCATGGCAATACGTCTTTTAATTCCTGGCTACTGGTGCTAAGTGTGTTGACTGAAGGAGGGAATACATGGTAGAAAAACATACATGTTGACTGAAGGAGGGAATGCATGGTAGAAAAACATGATCTACAGCTATAGCAGTGCTGTGTACTGGAGTCATGACTGCAAGAACTGGTCGCACAACTGAAGAGAGGATCATTCTGAGGTCTCATGGAGCTAGGATCGGAGCAAGAACACTTTGATTGGTTTCCTTATCAATCTGGCAGCTTAGTCTCTGCAGAGACCAGGGAGATACGATATGGGTACCATATCTCCAGATCGCTAAAATCAGAAGTTGTATCATAGTAGTGAGGCTTTATTACAATTTAACAAGGAAAGAATTCTATGAAGCATATTTCTCCACAGTGAAAAGAAACTAATACTCTCTAAGGATGTGTGGAGAAATTGCTTTAAAAGATTTGGCTGCCTAAACTTAAGGCAAATAAGAATAGTTAACTGTTGGAATGGGTTACTGAGGGAATCTCCTCTTCCTTGGGAGAGCTTTAAAGCTGTAACAGAAGTTCTATCCATTTGCATTGGCCTGAGAGAACTGCTGTCAAAATGTGGGCAGGGTTGGTTAGACCACTCTTTGTTAAGTTAGGTCACTTCCAATGTTGATGATAATTAAATGAATGTAGCTCTGAAGGCTCAGAAACTGCCTGAGACCCAGTAGCAGGCTATAAATTGGTTGGTCTGGTTTGGTACTTAATGTACCATCAAAAACAAGTTATAAATGAACATTACTGTATATTAAAAACTAAAACTCAAAATCAAACCATTTGCTGTGGAGTGCATTTTAGCACACAAGAGAATCCCTTTAAGAAAGGACTAAAACACCCCAACTGAATTTCCAAGTCTGAAATCTTTCTGGTAACAGAACAGTTCCTTTTTCACGTGGGGAGGAGCTGCCAGGTTCTGGAAACTGATCTTTCCGCTGAAGAGCGGTTAACCACTGCACAACCAGAGTTTCTTTACTATGCATGAGGCTCTGGCAATACAAAGATGGATATGATGTAGTTATTGCCCTTGCAGAGCTCAGTCTATTAAGAGTATCATGTGTAAAACACATAGTTTAGGACGACACTATATTTCTTCCCTCTGGTCTCTGTCTAGATATTCTTCAGTTTCCTTTTCCCTCTACCTTCTAAATTTAGGTGTTTCTTGTGGGTAGATATCAGGCATAATTTTCTTCTATGTTTTGTCTTTTTTTGGTATTTTTTAAAAATCTGATTTTCTATTTCAATGCAGCATATATCATTCCTCCCCTCCTTCTCTGTCTTCCCTCAACCCCAATGTCTGTCCCGTTTTTCAACAGTGGCCCTATGGAGTATTTGTCCTTTTGTGACTGAGATATTTCACTCAGCATAATGTCCTCCAGGGTCATCCATTTTGCATAATATTTTATGAGTTCCTTGTTTTTCAATGCTTCATAGTCTTCCATTGTGTGACTATACCAGGGCTTCTCTATCCATTCGTTTCTTGATGGGCACTTGGGTTGTTTCCAACTCCTTGCTATTGTGAACAAAGCCACAATAAACATGGGTGTGCATGTATCTGCTTGGATGGTGGCCATGGTTTCTTTAGGGTAAATTCCCCATAGTGAAATTTCTGGGTCAAATGGTGTTTGTATTTGCAACTTTTTGAGAAAGCGCCATACAGCCTTTCTTAGTGGTTGCTCCATTTCACACTTCCACCAACAATGAGTAAGGATTCCACTTTCTCTACAACCTCACCAGTGTATGATGTTTGCTGTTCTGTTAAATTTTGCTATTCTTACTGGGGTGAGATGATATAGTTTCTTTGATTTGCATCTCTCTTAGAGCTAGGAATTTTTTTTTTGTTTGTTTCCATTCATCCATTGTTGAACTACTCTCTCTACCCTCCTCCCAGTTTGTTCTTGTCCAAATGCCACAGTGCTTGTCAAAGCCAGTTCTGATTAATCTTCTTTGTCAGTGTGTCCT
>NW_006400012.1:2237170-2243402 GCF_000299155.1 Elephantulus edwardii
TTTACTTTTATCTTGTTGTGGTGCTTGAGTATATTATCAATTCTAGATATAAGTCCCTTGTCTGGAATGTCATTACCAAATATTTTTTCCCAGTCTGTGGCTTCCCTTTTCACTCTGTTGGAGTTTTTCAATGTGCATAGGAATTTGATTCTTAGAATGTCCCATTAATCTATTTTATCCTTTCCTGGTTTTAGATTTTCCAGGATGTTTGGAAGACTGTTTATGTTGTGGATTAGTACTTACAGAGTTCTTCCAAGTATTTCTTTAATGAAGTTTATAGTCATTGGTTTTAATCCTAGGTCCATAATCCACTTTGAATTGGTTTTTGTATATAGAGTGAGGTGTGGATCTTGCTTGAGTCTTCTGTAGATAGTTTTCCAATTTTGAAACAGATGAGGGAGAGAACTTTTTAAAGGGGATATGTAATTGGGTATTATTGTCATGATAGGAGTCCAGAATGAAGGCTGCACAGTGGAGTGGACTTGGGGGGAGGGATTACATAGCAATGAAAGAGTTTTACTCTTCAAGGAGAAGAGTGAAGTAGAGGGAGGGGGTGGGCAGGGAGAAAGTGCAACAATGACTGGAAACCCTAAGTCTCTGTAAACTTCCATTACAATTAAGAAAAGAAATACATTAAAAAATCTGATTTTCATGAAGGTTTCCAGAAATGTTGGGTTTCATTCACTCCTTGTTGCACATTTCCATCTTTCTCCTTTCCTCATGCCAGCCCCCATCATTAGCCTACCTGGTAAAGTACCTTTTGTCCCAGATTGTTACTTATCATACCTATAATGCCTAATTATACATTCCTCTCAGACAGTTCTTCCTTCATCTTTTCTTATAAAGTGTTGATTAGCTAGCCACTCTTTCTGTTCTATCTCCCAACCTCCCAGTGTCAGTCTTATTTTATAACAGCAGTGTTATGCAGTTTATGCTCTTTGAGGCATAATAATATCTTGCACGTTTAGTCAGCTTGTGCTATGTTTGGACAGTTTATTTCATCTCCGTGGTACTTTTCAGAACATTTTAAAATTTGGAAAATAAGCTACCTTGGCTTTATTTCCCCTTCTAGAGGACAATTCTGAATTTGCCTTTTTACCCTAGTATTCTAAACAGCAAACTCTTATTGCCAACTAAATGCTATCCATTCCCGTATAGATCCCCCAGCAGCTTTCAAACTCAGTGTGTCCTGGATTGCAAGTATCATCTATCTCTACCATCTCACAAATCACATTTGTGCTTCGTATCCTCCATCTAGAGCTGTGATTGATACTGTTGGTCATCCAGTTGTCCCAACCAAAACCTTGGTGGTGTTTGCATGCCTGGATGGTAGGAAGAAACTTCACGTTTTGAGCCAGTGCTTCTCATATAGAAAGGTCAACTTGGTGCTGAAAGATCTTTTAGCTTACCAACAGCTGCCTAGAAGATTTTTCAATTATATTCCAAATTGAGAACATTCATAAGTGAAAACTCTTTAAAACTTACTGGACAAAGCTAGATATTTATTTCTGAGGTTGAAGGAAAAAGTGAAAATAATTACTATCCTTTGGGTATCCGTTTAAAATATTTAAATATTTTAGTAAACTTCATGGCTTTGTAGGCTGTCTCATCTTTCATAGAATTATTAATACATTTTTACCAGAATTTTTTTTTTAAATGTTAAATATACACTTGGTTTTGCTCTGACGTAGAAGTGAGTTGAGAAAAAGGTGCCAAGAAGAGTTACGAGAAGAACTGGTTAAAATTATAGGAAGGAAATTTCCCCTCAAGTCAAAAGAGGAGAGTCTTTCTCAAAGACAGTGGATGTCAGTTCTGAAAACAAGAGAAATAACAGAAATAAGACTGCAGGAAACCTTAGGATGGGTAACTATTGGTAACTATAGAGTGCAGTGCTGGGATTAGAAGCTGGATTCTTGGAAATCAGGGAGTAATTTGAGGTAAGAAAACGAAGTCACTGGTAGATAAGCCAGTATTTTAGATACTTTGCTATGATAGAAATGAGGACATAAAAAAAAGAATCTAAGGTTAAAGGAATTTGTTCTTTTAAGCATAATTTGGTCAGTTTGTAATAAATTTGCCAAAATAGAACATACACTCTCATTTCTTTAGTTTGCTTCTAATTTCTCTGTTCTTCCTAACAAATTCTAACCTGTCTTTAGGGATACAAAACAAAAAAGTTAATGTCAAAATATGTTAAAAATATATCTGATCCAGTAACTAAATAGTCCCCTTACACGATATTGAAAAACTTGTAGAAAAATGTTCAGTCTTCCCAAAAGCTTCAGCCTTGGGTTGCAATTTTTAATGATGCTATGGGCAAACTCTTGGATGGTCCAAGAAGTAGTAAAAGAAGATGGAGGGAATGCACAGAATCACTGTACCAAAAACAATTGTTCAATGCTAAAAATGATCCAGAAGTACTATATCATCAAGTTGTTGTTATTTTTGTTATGTGCCTTCAAGTCGTCTGCTACTCATAGTAACCCTATGTACAACAGCCCTAAACCCTGCTCTATCCTGTGCCAATCTCACTGTCTCTGACACACCAACCCCAGTTACCCCAGTCACTGAATCAATTCGCCTCATAGAGGTCTTCCTCTTCTGTGCTGTCCCTCCACCCTCCTGAGCATGACGTCCTTCTCCAAGGATTGGTCTCTCCTTACAACATCCAAAGTATGTTAGATGAAGCTTCGGAATCTTTGCCTCCAAGGAGCAGACTGGTTTAACCCTTTCTAGGATGAACCTGTTCATTTTCTTAGCAGTCCATGATATATTCAATACTCTTCTCCAACACCACTGCTCAAAGGCATCAATTCTCCTTCTAACACCCTTAGTCATTGTCCAGCTTTCTGATGCGTTGTAAGTGATTGCAAAGACCATGGCCTATATCAGGTGCACCTTAGTTTCCAGAGTGACACCATTGCTCTTCATTACTTTGGAGAGGTCTCTAACAGCGGACTTGCCCATCACAGTGAATCTTTTAATTTTCTCGCTGCTGGTGCCATGTGTGTTGACTGTGGAGCCATGTAAACTAAAGCTGTTAACAATCTTAATCTCTTCACCATCCATCCTGATGCTGCCAAATGGCCCAGTGGTGAGAATCTTTGTTTTCTTGATACTGAGCCTCAATCCATATTGAAGGCTGCCATCCTTGAGCTTGTGCAGCAAGCACTTTAGGACCTCCTCAGCTTCAGCAAGCAGGGTTGTGTCACCTATATAATGGAGATTGTTGATGAATCTTCCTCTAATCCTGATGCCACACTTCTCCTCATACAGCCCAGGCTCCCATATAATCTGTTATGAAGAGAGGTTGAAAGGTACGGAGATAGGGCACATCCTTGGCATACACTCTTCCTAATTTTGAACCATGCAGTTTTTCTTTGCTCTGTTCTAGCAACAGTCTCCTCGTCCAAGTATAAATTTTGCATAAGCACAGTTGTTTGTTCTAGGATTCTCCCTCTTCTCAGAGTCAGTCACAGTTTGTTATTATCCACACAGTCAAAAGCCTTTGCAAAATCAATGAAACACAGACATTCTTCTGGTATTCCCTGCTTTCTGCGAAGATCTATCTAAAATTAGCTTCAGTATCCACTAGTACCATGACCCTTTCTAAACCCAGCCTGCACTTCTGAAAGTTCTCTGTTGATGTGCTTTTCCAGTCATTTTTGGATGATCGTCAGCAGAATCTTGCTTGCATGTTATATCAATGATACCATTAAATAATTTCCACCCTCTGTTGGATCACCTTTCTTTGGAATGGGAATAAATACAGATTTCTTCCAGTCAGTTGGCCAAGTGGTTGTTCTCCAGATTTCTTGACACAACTTAGTGAGCATATCTGAGGTGACATCTGTTAGTTGAAATACATCAGTTGGTATAACATCAACTCCTGGGCCTTATTTTTACCAATTCCTTCAAGGCAGCTTAAACTTCTTCCTTCATCACCATAGGCTCTTGCTCATATGTAGTTTCATGAAATTTTTCTGTGTCTGCCAATTCCTTTCAGTACAATTACTCTGTATACGCTTTCCATCTTCTTTTAATATTCCTAGATAATTTAATATTCCGCCAAAAACATCCTTAAGTGTAGCAGCTCATGCAAAGTTCCAGTTCATTATACACAAAGTCCCTTATAATCCAGTGTTTTATGTCTGTCCAGTATAATGTCTTCCATTGTCCATCTTTAAGTTTGGTTCTAGTCATGAAGTGTTCCCTTCTTTTTGGAATAGAATACTTCTTAGTCTAGGTATGTGTTTTGCATGAGCATGAATATGTGTCCAGTGATTCCTATTATTCTCAGTTTCATCTATAAATTATTCTAATCCATACAGATACTTTTTTATAGTCAATAAAACAGATAATAATTCCATGTGTGTTTGTGGTATTCTCAAATTTTAAACAAGATCATGCTGACATGAACAATGATATGTCTCTTACAACATCCTCTTTTAAATCAAAAAAGATCTCTGTGAGTATACAAGTCCTTTCTGTATAATTCCAAGCAAGATTTTACTTGCATATATTGGTGACATTGTTTGAAAGTTTCACATTCTATTGGATCATCTCTTTTTCGAATGGGGTCAGATATGCATCTTTTCCAGTCAGTTGTCTAAAGAGTAATCTTCCAAATTTCTTGGCATAGTCTAGGGAGCAAATCCAGGACTGCATCTGTTTGCTGAGGTGTGTCAATTCTTTTAGACAGTTCAGCCCTCATCTACTTAAATGTAGTGTTCATTACTTATTTCCCCTTTTCATAGTTTCCGCCCAACCACCATGCTAGTCCTGTTTTATAACAGTGGCATTATGAATTATTTGTCATTTTTAGTAAAAAAACAGATTATAAGTGATCATTACTATGTATAAAAAACCTGAAATTGCAATGTAAACCCTTTGCTGTCTAGTCCATTTTACTACATAGGGGAAACCCTACAGCAAAGAATAGAATTTTCCTACTGCACTTCCAAGTCTGAAATCTTTATGGTAGCAGAATGGTCCATTTTTCACCTGTGGAGCAGCTGGTAGGCCGAGGTTTTTGATGTTTCAGTCTGCTGAAGGGCATTTAACCACTGCACAACCAGGGATTCTTTACTATGCATGAGGCACTGGCAATACAAAGATGTAAAAGATGTATGTAGTTCTTGCCCTTAAAGACCTCAGTCTGTTGTAAGTATCAGGTACAAAACAAATAGTTTAGGATGACGCTCTATTTTACAGGAACATGATTAAGAGGCTTGTGATTCTCCTTATTCTCAAAATCATCTCTGATATGGCTAATCCACATAAATAACTTTTTTCTAGTCATTGAAACAAAGATAATATTTTTTGTGTGTGGTAATCTCGCCTTTATTATTATTAATTTTAATGAAAATTTACAGAGATTTTGGATTTTCATTTATTCATTGTTGCACTTTTCTCCCTACCTGCCTCCCCTGCCCCCGCCCAGTTCACTTTCCTCTTTGAAAAGTAAAAGAAAAAATCTTTGATTGTTATACAATCCCTCCCTGCAGGTCCACTGGGTTATGCAGCCTTTGTTCTGGACTCCTGTCATGACGATAATACCCAATCACATATCCCTTTTAAACAGTTCTATCCCTCATATGTTTCAATGCAGTATACATTATTTATCCCATCTTTCTCTGTCTCCCCCCAACCCTGATTTCAGTCCCTCTTTACAACAGTGGAACTATGCAGTACTTGTCCTTTTGTGACTGAGATATTTCACTCAGCATAATGTCCTCCAGGGTCACCCATTTTGAATAATATTTCATGAGTTCTTTGTTTCTCAATGCAACGTAGTATTCCATTGTGTGAATATACCACAGCTTCTCTATCCATTTGTTTTTTAATGGGAACTTGGGCTGTTCCAATTCTGCTATTGTGAACAAAGCTGCAATAAACATGGGTTTGCATATATATCTGCTTGCATAATAGTTATTGTTTCTGTGGGATATATTCCCGATAGTGGAATTGCTGGGTCAAATGGTATTTCTATTTGCGACTTTTTGAGAAAGCACCATACTGCCTTCCAAAGTGATGCACCATTTTACGCTTTCACCAACAGTGAATAAATGTTCCCGTTTCTCCACAATCTCACCACTATTTGTTGTTTCCTGTTTTGTTAAATTTTGCCATTCTTACTGTGGTGAGATGATATCTCATAGTTGTTTTGGTTTGTATCTCTTTTAGAGCTAGGGATTTTGAACATTTCTTCATATGTTTGTTGGCCATCTTA
>NW_006400012.1:2243597-2247707 GCF_000299155.1 Elephantulus edwardii
GCATAGGGATTTGATTCTCAGACGGCCCCATTCATCTATTTTATCTTCTCCTGGTTGTAAATTTTCCAGGATGCATGGAAGACTCTTTATGTTGTGGATTAGGACCTCTAGAGTTCTTCGAAGCTCTTCTTTAATGAAATGTATAGTCCTTGGTTTTAGTCATAGGTCTATGATCCACCTAGAGTTGGTTTTTGTGTGTGGAGTGAGGTGTGGATCTTGCTTGAGTAGATAGTTTTCCAATTTTTCCAACACCATTTGTTATAAAAGCTGCCACTTTCCCCCTTAACTGATTTCATGTCCTTTTAAAAAATCAGTTGACTATAGGTAGATGGGCTGATTTCCGGGTTCTCAATTCTATTGAATTGGTCTATACGTCTATCAGTGTACCATTACCTTGGTGTCTTGACCACCATGACAGTAGGATTTGAAATCAGGGAGTGAGATGCTTCCTATCTTGTTTCTTTTTTTAAGTAGTGCTTTGCTTATTAGGGGCTTCTTTCCATTTCAAATAAAACCAGAGATTGCCTTTTCCATCTTGTTGAAGAACAGGATAGGTGTTTGTATTGGGATTGCTTTGAATGTGTAAATTGCCTTTGGTAGTATTGACATTTTCACAATATTGAGTCTTCCTATCCATGAGCAAGGGATATTCTTCCACTTTTCAAGATATCTTTTTGTTTCTTGTAGTAATGTTTTCTAATTTTCTTTGTATAGCTCCTTTGTCCTTCTGGTTAGATTTACTCCCAAGTATTTAATCTTGTGATAAGCTATTGTGAAGGGTATTGTTTTTCTTAGCTCAGGTTCTGTATTCTCTTTGTCACTGTAGAGAAATCCAATTGATTTTTGTATGTTGATCTTGTATCCTGCTACTTTGCTGAATTGGTCAACTATGTCTGATAGTTTTCTTGCTGAGTCTTTAGGGTTTTCTAAGTATACTATCATATCATATGCATAGAGATAATTTGATCTCCTCTTTGCCAATTTGGATACCTCTTATTTCCTTCTCTTGTCTTATTGCTATCACTCAGATTTCCAATACAATATTTGATAAGAGAGGTGATAGTGGGCATCCTTGCCTAGTTCCTGTTCTCAAAGGGAATGCCTTTAATTTCTCTCCACTGAGAACAATGTTGGCTCTCAGGTTTGCATAAATACTTTTTATAAAGTTGAAGAAATTCCCCTCTAATCCTATTTTTTGAGTGTTTTAATTAGGAAAGGGTGTTGCATTTTGTCAAAGGCCTTTTCTGCATCAATTGATAGGATCATGTGGTTCTTGTTCTTTGCTTTGTTACTGTGTTGAATTACATTAATTGTTTTTTTCCCATTGAACCATCCTTGCATACCTGTTATGAATCCCACTAGGTCATGGTGAATTATCTTTTTGATGTATCGTTGGATTCTATTGGCCAATATTTTATTCAGGATTTTTGCATCTATGTTCATAAGAGATATTGGCCTATAGTTTTTTGTTTTGGTGGTGTCCTTTCCTTGCTTTGGTATCAAGGATATGTTTGCTTCATTGAGTGAGCCTGGGAGAATTTAAATTTTTTCCATTTTCTGAAATAGTTTATTTGGAATTGGTGACAGTTCCTCTGAATGTTTGAGAAAATTCACTTGTAAAATCATCTTGTCCAGGTTTTTTTTTTTTGGTTGGAAGTTGTTTTATTACCATTTCAATTTCTTCTTTTGTAATGCATCTGTTCAGATGTTCAATTTCAGTTTGTGTCAGTTTAAGTAGGTTCTGTATTTTTAAGTATTTGTCCATTTCTTCTAGGTTTAATATTTTTTGAGTATGGTTTTTCATACTTCTTTAATGTTAGCTTTTTCATTTTAGTTGGTTCTGTTGTGATGTTGCCAGATTGATCTCTTATTCAGCGTATTTGTGTCTTCTACTTTTCTTTTGTTAGTTTTGCCTGTGGTTTGTTGATTTTATTGACCTTTTCAAAGAACCAACTCCTACTTTTGTTCATAGTTTCAATTGTTTTTCAGTTTTCTATTTCATCTCTAATTTTTATAATTTCAGGTTTTTAACAGGGTATTGGGTTTTCTTGCTGTTCTTTTTGAATTTGTTGGAGATGCATGTTAGAGAGTAAATGGTCAATTTTTCCTGCTTTTGATGTGTTTGCTTATTGCTATAAATTGGCCTCTTTTTACTGCTTTGGCTGTTTCCCAGAGGTTGTGGTAAGTTGTATTTTCCTTGTCATTTGTTTCAAGAAACTTTTTAATTTCATTTTTTATTTCTTCTACTACCCAGACATGTTCAAGCAAGGTGTTGTTCAGCTTCCAAATGTATGTTTTTTCCTCCTTTATATTTTTGTTATTAATTTCTAATTTTGTAGCATTATGGTCTGAAAAGATGATTTGTACTCTTCCTATGCTTTTTAATTTATTGATGCTTGCCTTGTGACCTAGAATGCGATCTCTTCTGGAGAACGTTCCATGTACACTGGAGAAAAAAGTATACTGTGGTTTTCTGGGGGTGCATTAGCCAATAAATATCTATGAGATCGAGTTGGTTTATTGTGTGGTTTAATTCTTCAGTATCTCTGTTGAGTTTCTTTCTGGTAGTTCTATCTTTTCTTGATAGGGGCCTATTGAAGTCTCTAAGTACTATAGTAGTGTTGTCCATTTCCTTTTTCAGTTTTGGTAATGTTTTATGTATTTTGCAGGTCTTTCATTTGGTGCATAAATATTAATTATTGCTATATACTCTTGTTCTATTGACTCAGCATGATTAGTGAACTTTCTTATTCTTTGTGATGGTTTTTGCACTAAAATTTATTTGATCAGAGATTAATATCGCTACTCCTGCTTTTTTCTGGTTGCCATTTGCTTAGTATATTTTCCCCCACCCTTTAATTTTTAGTCTTTATCTTCATTTTTCAGGTGTGTCTCTTGTAGACAACATATTGATGGATTTTGCTTTTTTTTGGTTAGTCTGCTGCTCTTTTTCTCTTCAGTCATACATTTAAACTATTCACATTCAGTGTGATTATTGAGAGACAAGGTTTTATTACTACCATTGTGTTGAGTTCTTTTTGGTGTTGTTGCTAATTACTTTGGCCCATCCTGCTCTCTGTGGCACTTGTGTAAGAAGGCCATCTCTCTTTTCTGTTATTCTGGGAATATCTTGAACTCCCCTGCAAATTTGATGGACAATTTTGCTAGGTACACTATTCGTGGTTGACAGTTGTGTTCTTTGAGTGTTCAGTATATTTCATTCCACTGTCTTTTGCTCGCATGGTTACTGCTGAGAAATCTGCACTTAATCTTATCTGCTCTCCCTTTTGGGTTACTTTCTGTTTCTCCTTGCTGCTTTGAGAGTTCTCTCCCTTATCTTTGGTTCTGGCAAATTTGACTATGATATGCCTTTGTGCATTCTCTGCTTTCAACAAAGATCCCACTGACATGAGTATTGATATTCCTCCTCCAATAACTTATTGGGTATCCCACTTGTTTTCTTGAAGATACCTGTTGATGTATCATTATGCTTTGTATATTCTTCAGCAACATTTCACTTGCAAAGGATATTGGTGACCTTGTTTGATAATTTTCCATGCTACTGAATCATCTCTTTTAGGAATGGGATCAAGTATGGATCTCTTCCAGTCTGTTCTCCAGAGAGTAATCTTTCCATTTTCTTGGCATAGGCTAGGGAGCAAATCCAGGACTGCATATGTTTCTTGATATGTGTCAATTTGTATTTTGTCAATTTTGATATCCTGATTATTTGCCAATGCCTTGAGTGTAGCTTCAGACTCTTCTTTCATTACTATTGGTTTTCAAACCATGCTATTTCCTGAAATGAATCAGTGTCGAGCATTATTATAAGTACATTTTTTTTTCTTCTATCTGGTTTGTTTCTATTTGTTATCAAAACTAGCGGAAAATGTTTATTAAGATTGAATAATAATGAAAAGCAGACCAAAGACAAGAGAATGGCCAAAATCATTGGGGCAGCTATTGCTGTTAGTTTAGGGCCTGTGTCAGGAAAAGGAAGTCTTACTCATAAACAGTGGCACCCAAAGGTAATAAAGGAGGTCAGAATTGCTTCCACTGTGGAAAGCTGGGCCACTTCAGTAGACAGTGTCACAGACAAGAGCCACAGTT
>NW_006400012.1:2248457-2250703 GCF_000299155.1 Elephantulus edwardii
GTAGCTAAGAGAATATGCCGTCCCCTTTTCATTATGAATCAGGGTGAAGTCTCTCTCAGGGAGGAGTGATAGGGAATGGCAAAGGATACACTGACAAAGGAGGTTAATCAGAACTGGCTTTGACAAGCACTGTGGCAATGGGACAATTAATACAGACTTTCAAGGGGGGGGATGAGGAATCAACTGGGGTGGGTAGAGAAAATAGTGCAAAAATGAATGAATGGAAATCCAAAATCTCTGTAAATGCTCATGAAAAGTAATAAAATTTAATAAAAATGTAAAAAAGTAATGAAAAGCAGACCATGGACAAGAGTTAAAGTGAAAAAAATAAAAGAAAAATAGAAGGGAAAGGGGTTACAAACTCATATAAAGGCAAAGGTGATTCCAAATTTTACTGCATGCAGTCAGCAGATAAACGAGGAAAATAGAGAACCTCTTCCATCTTCTTTTCATGCTTCCTGCATAATTCCAGATTTTGTCCATAGAATCCTTCATTACTTCCACTTGAGTTATGAGTATTAATCTAGGTGAACTCCAATAGTAGTTTTAACTCTGGCATAGTCCATAGGGAGTTGCACTGCTGACTTGAAGATCACACCTGCCTTGTAGTTGGAATGCATCATTGGCCCTGAATGAGTAAGAAAGGGGAGCTCTTCCTGTGCTATTTACAGCTTTGGAAACCCAATGAAGCATCACTTAAGAGTTGATTCCAAATTCTGTCTATGCTCATTATTTTAAGCTGATATAACTCTATTGGGAATATTTAGAGTTGCCATGAATCAAAAGTCAACTTAATGCCAACTAGTTTTACAATGATGAGCAGGTTTATGTGTGATTTAGTATAGTTTTTACATGGCTTGATTTCTATGAACAATTTTTAAAAAGTAAAATATTATTCTGTAAAATTATTTCTGAACACTTCTAAGAAATTAAGTCACTTCTTTTCCTATTTCATGCTGACTTATAATTCAATAAACATATATGTGACATGGCTAAGTGTTGTAACACAATTAAACTTCTGTCCCAGAACATTTGCTTGTAACTTTGTATTGATGGAGAAAAATATTTGGAACAGAGACCTCATTAAACACACAGTAAGCGTAAAGTGAAAGTAGATCCCTCTTGTCACAGGTCATTGTTGTTTGGTATTAATTATAAGATAGTGACCATCAGAAGTCACTGTCGGTAACATTGAAATAAAATATCCCCTAAACTCATTTTATTTAACACTGTACACTGGCAGTTGCACTGCAAAATTTAAATTAGAAAAAAAAATGGAGGCAAACATATTTGAAAATAAATCCAAATATAAAATTTGGGTAAAATGGAACAATCTTATTTCAACTTTTTGATTGATGCATAATTTGCATATAATATAACTAACTGGTTTGTGGGCTGTTTCTAAATGCTTATTGTTGAAAATTTCAACCCAAAAAGTTCAGCATGATTTTCTACAGTTTGATAGCTTTATTAAAAGAGCTAAGATAAAATGCATCTGTAAAGAATGCAATTCTAAGTAGCAATTTAAGAGAAACATCAAAGGAAGTACAGGTAGTGTCTGACTTGATGGCGTTCACTCTCACAACTCCAGTTTAAGTTAAATACCTCTCATGTTTTTCCCTTTAGCTTTTGTTTGTATTGCATTTGATGATAGCTGATCATCATTTGATGATGTGATAACATCAGGAAATTACACACTGCAACACTATATGTAGTATATATTATTAATAACATGTACAAAAAGGTAATAAAAGCAGTTCATCATAATAGACTAGGTCATAAACTGGAGACTGCCTGCAATGAAAGAAGGGCCAGCTAAATTAGAATGGCCAAGTAATTTGCCTAGCTTTTGGTTCTATGTTTAGATTGCTAACTTTTTTTCCTTTAATATCTGTAATTTGTTGTGTTATATTCTTGAGGAAAGAATCAAGAATTGCTTCATGAAATAAATTATTGTTGTTGTTGTTATGTGCCATCGAGTTGTTTGTGCGACTCATAGCGACCCTATGGCCAACAACCCTAAACTCTTCTCTGTCCTGTGCCAATCGCATTGCCTCTGACATACTCATCCCAATTACCCCAGTCACTGAATCAATCCACCTCATAGAGGGTTTTCCCCTCCTGCGCTGTCCCTCTCCAAGGACCTGTGTCTCCTTACAACATGTCCAAAGTATGTCAGACGAAGCCCCAGAATCCTTGCCTCCAAGGAGTTGCTTGGTTGAACCCTCTCCAGGATGAATCTGTTT
>NW_006400012.1:2251563-2262258 GCF_000299155.1 Elephantulus edwardii
CTTTGTCACTTCTCAGTATTAACTCAGTTGAACAGCACATGAAGTCCTGTCATAGCCATTGAAATGTTATGGAAATGTTTGCTTTTTCCTTCTTTTTCCCCAAAGATAAACCATCACCATTATATACTTTTAAATAAATGAATATTATATCACACCTATATACTCAGAATGCTGCTCTGAGGTGGGAGTTTGAATGAGGAATAAAGAGGACACCAGAGCTACTTTACATTTTATTTTTATTGAACCAAAATCAGCTACATCTAAATTCTCCCTCAGTTAAAATACCTTTTCAATGACTAAGTGTCAAGATCATTATCCCCCAAATGTTCAACAAACTGCTAAGACTTTTTATGGTGATGACCTTTTGGTATACTTCCTTTCAATTCACTTTGAAAGACATCACAGAAGTATTTCTTTATGTGTTTGTTATTAAGTGCTATCTAGATTATTTCCATTCATAGCAACCCTATGAATCACAGGTAGAAACCTTTCCCTATCCTCACAATCTCAACGTGATGCTCAAACACACTGTTGTAGCCACTGTGTCAATTCATCTTGTTGAGGGTCTTCCTCTCTTTCTCTGACCTTCCACTTTCCCCAGCATGATGCCCTTTCAAGAATGACAACATGACCAACAGTTTTCCATATAGAACTTGTTAATAGACTTCTGCCAGGAAGGTAGCTACTTACAGACTGTAGGTCAAAAGGTAACACTTCTCTATATTGGAAGGTCATACTATGCACTTGGGTGAGGTTGAGAAGGAGATGATGGCATTCTTCCCATCTAGCACAGTGCCAGTCATGTGAATAGGCACTTGAGTAAGCACTTGTTAATAACAGTGAAAATTGTTCCAGGCAGGTCAGCTCAATCTTTCTGGTCAATGAATTAGCAGGTATCATAAGCAGATCAGTCTCTTGACTACTTTTTTCTGGAAAGTTTAAGGAAAAGGTGAGAGTGGACCATAAGCTCAAACCTACTACGATTTGAAAGGGTCATTGGAGTTTTTGAGAGCGTGAAAATGTGTATGGCAGAATCTACTCCATGGATCAAAGAGTCAAAAAGAGGGAAATCAAGACCAGTGTGACGTGGTATTGGTGCCCAACACTGAGAAGGGTAAATGGAATTGATTGTTGAGAACTTATGGCAACTTCTCAGCTGTCGTTGTTAGGTGCCATAGAATTGAGTAAAACTCAGAGCGCCCGAATGAACAACACACCTGAACCCTGTGTTGTCCTGCACCATCCTCATCATCTCTGACACACTAGAGCCCATTGCTGCAGCCACTGTGTCAATCCATCTTGTTGGGGTTTTCTCTTTCTTTCTTTGACCCTTCACATTTCCAAATATGATGTCCCTTTCCAAGAAAGCGCCTGTTCCTAACATGCCAAAATATGTGAGATGAAGCTTTGTCTTTATCCCAGCCTAAGCAATACTTCAAGAGTGGACTTCAGGCTGACTTTGACTCTTAGCTGATCTGATGTCTAGGGCATCTTCATTCTTTTCCCATGTCCATTCTTCAGCTGACCAGATTATCTAGGCAGAGTTCCCCCACCCCTAATAGCCTTTCTTACGTTCCATCAATTCTAGGAAATCTCACACTCCTGAGCACATTCCACACATGCTTTCCTGTCGGAGCTCTGAGGCTCAAAGAATTGACAATTTTTTCAGTAAAAGATATGTTGTTGTTGTTGTTGTTATGTGCCGTTGAGTCGTTTGCGACTCATAGTGACCTTATGTACAACAACCCTAAACCCTGCTCTATCCTGTGCCAGTCGCATTGCTTCTGACACACCCATCCCGATTACCCCAGTCACTGAATCAATCCACCTCATAGAGGGTCTTCCCCTCCTATGCTGTCCCTCTACCATACCAAGCATGATGACCCTCTCCAAGGACCTGTCTCTCCCTACAACATGTCCAAAGTATGTCAGACGAAGCCCCAGAATTCTTGCCTCCAAGGAGTAGCCTGGTTTAACCCTTTCTCGGATGGATCTGTTTGTTTTCTTGGCAGTCCATTGAACATTCAATACTCTTCTCCAGCACCACGGCTCAAAGGAATCAATTCTCCTATCCTCCCTAGTCATTGTCCAGCTCTCTGATGCATAACAAGTGATTGCAAAGACCATGGCCTGTATCAGACGCACCTTACTCTCCAGAGAGACACTGTTGCTCTTGAGTACTTTAGAGAGGTCCCTAACAGCAGACTTTCCCATCACAATACATTTTTTTATTTCCTGGCTACTGGTGCCAAGTGTTGACCGTGGAGCCGAACAAACTGAAGCTGTGAACAATCTCAATCTCTTTGCCATCCATCCTGATGCTACCAATTTGTCCAGTGGTGAGAATCTTTGTTTTCTTGACATTGAGCCTCAGTCCATATTGAAGACTGCAGTCCTTGACACTCTGCAGTAAGTGCATGAGGTCCTTCTCAGTTTCAGTGAGCAGGGTTGTGTCATCTGCCCAATGCAGATTGTTGATAGATTTTCCACCAATCCTAACGCCATGCTTCTCCTTATAGAGCCCAGCCTCTCATATAATCTGCTCTGCATACAGGTTGAAAAGGTATGGAGATAGGACACATCCCTGACATACAACCTTCTCGATTTTGAACCATGCAGTGTTGCCCTGCTCTGTTCTGACTACTGCCTCTTGGTCCAAGTATAGGTTTCGCATTAGCACGATTAAATGTTCTGGGATTCCCATTCTTCTCAGAGTCAGCCACAGTTTGTTATGATCCACACAGTCAAATGCCTTTGCATAATCAATGAAACACAGATAGACATTCTTCTGGTATTCACTGCTTTCAGCTAAGATCCATCTGACATCAGCTACAATATCCCTAGTACCACGACCCCTTCTAAACCCAGCCTGGACTTCTGGCAGTTCTCTGTTAATGTACTGTTCCAGTCATTTTTGGATAATCTTTAGTAAAATCTTGTTTGCATGTGAAATCAATGATATTGTTCTATAATTTCCACTCAGTTGGGTCACCCTTCTTTGGGATGGGAACAAATATAGGTCTCTTTCAGTCAGTTGGCCAAGTGGTTGTTCTCCAGATTTCTTGACACAAGTTGGTGAGCACATCCAGGGCAGCATCTGTTAGCTGAAATATGTCAATTGGTATACAGTCTATTCCGGGGGCCTTATTTTTTGCTATTTCCTTCAAAGCAGCTTGAACTTTTTCCTTCATCACCATAGGCTCTTGCTCAAATGTTATTTCATGAAATTCTTCTGTATCTGCCAATTCCTTTTGATATAATGACTCAAATATTCCTTCCACCTTCTTTTGATACCTCCTGGATCATTTAACATTCTGCCTAAAGCATCCTTGATTATAGCAACTCGAGGTTTAAATTTGTTCTTCAGTTCCTTGAGCTTAAGAAATGCTGAACTAGTTCTGCCCTTTTGATTTTCTGACTCTAGTCACTCCAAAAAATATATATTCTGTGACTAACAAGCACATCTCCTCTGAGGCAGATGGGATACTTTGCAGTATACATATATTGTAGAATCCTTGTAAAACAGGTATAAAAGGTGAACTCTAGAAACAGTAAATAAAATTCGAGTGATCTTTGTGCTCTTAAGAATTGGAGAAGCTAAAATCCTTATGACCAGATGTTTGCAAACGAGGATTTTTATTGTTTCTAAAGTAACAAATACAGTAGTAATGTGCTACTGAGTTCATCTACCTTGCTCTTCTTTTATGAGACAAAGAAAAATATCAGGATTTGGAGGTAGACAAATATGTGCACAAATGTCTCTTTTTTTAACTTTTTATTTTTTAAAAGAAAATTTTTATTTTGTACTGGTTTACTTACAGTGTTCCTATGCATTATTTTTCATACCAGATCTTTCCCATTTCCTTTACTCACCCCTCCCTCCACCTATCCAATTGTGTGACCCTATGATTAACCACCACCATCCTCCATCCATCCTCACCACTCTACTCCCACCCTAGCCTCCTTGCATCCTCATACATGTTCTACAATAATGATCTAATACAGTATTTGTCCTTATGAGACTGGACTGGGTTAGTTCTGTTAGCATAATACTATCCAGTCCCTCCCAAGGTAAGTAGTAATTTATGAAATCAATTCTCATGCATGCTGTGTAGTATTCCATTATGTGACTGTACTCTCAATTCATTTGACTGTGACTGGACATTTGGGCTGTTTTCATGTTCTTTGTGCAAATGTCTTGACTGTTAGTGAAGCTATGCAACAGAATAAAACCATACCTGGTCCTGTGCCACCTTCAATAGTTGTTCAACAGTTGCTGTGTTGGAGTGTACTGTGGTGGCCACTGTGCTAATCCGTTTCATTGACTGTCTTCTTCACTTTTGCCCCTCTACTTTACCAAGCATGATGTTTTTCTCCAAGGACTGAACCCACGTTCAAAGAATGTGAAATGAAATATCTTGATCTTCACTTCTGAGGTGATTTCCATATGTATGACTTCCTAGATGTAGTTGATATATATATTTAAACTTTTTTCCCCCAAGCATAGTGATCTCTGGTGGCCTAGTGGTAAGAAGCTGCACTGTGAAGGCACACTGTTTGGTTCCTCCAACTGTTGTCTGGAAGAATGGGCAGTTTCCTCCCATGTGATTTCCTAGCTCTGAAAAATCTGCTGGAGGAGGTTACGTATGAGTTGATTCTGACTCAACAGCACACAACAGTTCGTGATATATTCCAAATTCTTTATGAGTACCATAATTCAAAAATATCAGTGCTTTTTTGGGCATCTTTATTGATTGCTCAGCATTTACAAGGTCAAGAGTCAATTGAGAACACCCTGATTTGGGCTACCTGCAGCTTAGTCTTCTAAGGGACATTCTTGATCTTTAGCTCTCAAATAGTTCTTTTGCACAAGTGCACATACTCAATGCAATATGACATTTCAATATAACAGTTATTGACTGCTGAGTTATTGGACATTGTGGATCTAAGTAAAATAAAATGCTTGACAGAATCAGTATTTTTTCTGTTTATCATGTAGCTTATTGGTCCACTTGAAAGAATTTTTCTTCTCTTTGGGTTGAAGTGTAATCTATATTGATTAAAGGTTTTAAACTTTAATCATCATTAGTAAATGCTTCAAGTCTTCTTCGCTTTCAGCAAGCAAAATGTAATAATCTATGTATCACGTTTGTGAGTCTTCCTTCTATCCTGTTATATATTCTTCAAATAGCCTAGTTAAAAAAAATTACTTGTTAAGTATACAGATGGAATAAGTATAGTAAACATAGCTCCAATGCTGGCACACATCTTTCCTGATTTTAAACTATGCAATATCCCCTTATTTTTTTTTATACTGCTTCTTGATCTAAGTGCAATCTCTGAATGGGCACATTTAAGTTTTCTGGAATTGCTATTCTTTTCTATGTTATCTATAATATCTTACTATCTACAATTGAATAGTTCTGCACGATCAATAAGGTTCCTTTGACTTTGGCAATGGTATACCTAGTTCCAAGCCCTCTTCCGAACTAATGCTGATTTTTAAATTAATATTATTTTTTTAATTCATTGTTCACATTTTCATCCTCCACTTCCCTAGCTCACCCAACAATGCATCCCTTGTTAAAGATTGTTCTCATACCTATAATACATAATTATATATTCCTTTTAAAGTTCTTTCCCTCATCTGTTCTAATGTACTGTTCATTATCTATCCACTCTTTCCCCATTCTCTTCCAAATTCCTCCATATCTGTCCTATTTTATAATGGCAATGATATGCCATATTTGACCTTTTTCTGACTGGGATATTCCACATAGCCTAGTGTCCTCCAGGCTCTCTCATGTTGTATATTTTATGAGTTCACTGTTTTTCAAGACTGTGTAGTATTCCATGGTGTGAATGTGCCATAGTTTTTCTATCCATTTGTTTGTAGATGGGCACTTGGGTTGCTTCCATCTCTTTGCTACTATGAATAACATAGCAATGAACATGAGAGTTCATAAACCTGTTTGAGTTGTGGCTCTGATTTTTTTAGGGTATATTCCTGCTAGTGAATTGCTGAGTCAAATGGTATTTCTATTTCCGGTTTTTGAGAATGCACTAAACTGACTTCCATGGTGGTTGTTCTGTTTTACATTCCCACAAGAAGTAAATAAGAGTTCCAATCTCTCCACAACCTCTCCAGCATTTGTAGTTTGCTAACCTGTTGAATTTTGCTATTGTTGTTGGAGTGAGATGATGTCTCAAAGTTGTTTTGATTTCCATCTCTCTGATAGCTAGGGATTTTGAATATTTCTTCATGTGTTTGTCATCTGAATACCTTCTTTGGTGAAGTGTCTGCTCATATTGTGCACCCATTTTTAAAAGTATTTATTAATTTTAATGAAAGTTTAGAGAGACTTTGGATTTCCGCTCATTCATTATTGCATTTTTCTTCCTGCCCAACCTCCCCAATAGTTGGTCTTCTCTTTGAAAAGAAAAATAAAAATTCTTTCATTGTTATGCAATCCCTTCCTCTAAGTCCACTCCACTGTGCAGCCTTCATTTTGAAAAGTAAAAGAAAAATCCTTCTGTTGTTATACACTTCCTCCCCCCAAGTCCACTTCACCACGCAGCCTTCATTCTGGATTCCTGTCATGACAATAATACCTAATCATATATCCCTTTTAAACATTTCTCTCCCTCATCTGTTTCAATGCTGTATGCATAATTTATACCATCTTTCTCAGTGTAACCCAACCCTGATGTCAGTTCCATTTTACAACATTGGCACTATGCAGTATTTGTCCTTTTGTGACTGAGATATTTATTTCACTCAGCATAATGTCCTCCAGGGTCATCCATTTTGAATAATATTTCATGGGTTCTTTGTTTCTCAATGCAGCATATTATCCCATTGTATGCATATACCAGAGCTTCTTTATACATTCATTTGTTAATGGGCACTTAGGTTGTTTCCAACTCTTTGCTATTGTGAACAAAGCCATGATTAACATGAGTATACATGTATCTGCTTGGGTGGCAGTTATGGTCTCTTTGGGGTATATTCCCAGTTGTGGAATTACTGGGTCAAATGATATTTCTATTGGCAACTTTTTGAGAAAGCGCCATACTACCTTCCATAGCAGTTGCATTTTATACTCCCACCAACAGTGAATAAAGGGTCCAGTTTCTCCACAATCTCACCAGCATTTGATGTTTGCTGTTCTGTTAATTTTTGCTATTCTTATTGGGGTGAGATGACCAGGAGAGAATAAAATGGATAAATGGGACCTTCTAAGAATCAAATCCCTATGCACATCCCAAAACTTCTCCAAAGGGTAAAAAGGGAAGCAACAGACTGGGAAAAATGACATGTCAGATAAGGGACTTATATCTAGAATTTATAAAATACTCGAGCACCACATCAAGATAAAGGGAAACAATCCAGTTGAAAAATGGGCACACACATGAACAGACACTTCACTAAAGAAGAGATTCAGATGGCAAACAAACAAACACATGAAGAAAGGTTTAAAATCCCTAGCTCTAAGAGAGATGCAAATCTTGTGCCCATTTTGTGATTCGGTTTTTAATCTTTTTTTCTTGTTGAGGTGCTAGAGTATTTTATTAGTTTTAGACCTAAATTCCTTATCAGATATGTCATTGCTAAATATTTTTTGCTTGGCTCCACAGTCAACACTCTTGGCACCAGCAGCCAGAAAATTAAAAGACGTATTGCGATGGGAAAGTCTGCTGTTAGAGACCGCTCCAAAGTACTGAAGAACAATGGTGTCACTCTGGAGATGAAAGTGCACCTGATGCAGGCCATGGTCTTTGTAATCAGTTGTTATCCATCAGAGAGTTGGACAATGACTAGGGAGGATAGAAGGAGAATTGATGCCTTTGAGCTGTGGTGTTGGAGAATAGTCAATATACCATGGACTGCTAAGAAAACAAACATGTTTGTCTTTGAGAGGGTTAAACCAGGCTGCTCCTTGAGGCAAGAATTCTGAAGTTCTGTCTAACATACTTTGGACACGTTGCCAGGAGTCACCAGTTGTTGGAGAAGGACATCATGCTTGGGAAGGTGGAGGGACAGTGCAGGAGAGGAAGACCCTCTATGAGGAGGATTGATTCAATGACTGGGGCAATGGGGCTAGGTGTGTCAGAGATCGTGATATTGGCACTGGACAGAACAGGGTTTAGTGCTGTTGTGCACAGGATAGCTATGAGCAAGAGACTCGACGACACATAACAACAACAGTCTGTGAGTTTCCTTCTTACCTTTTTTTTTTAAATGTGCATAGAGATTCGATTCTTAAAAGGTCTCAGTATTTTAAGACTGATCATGCTGTGGATCAGAGTTTCTTGAGTTCTTCCTAGTTTTTCTTTGACTTTGCTTCTAGATCTCTGATCCACATATAGTTGGTTTTTGTGTATGGTGTGAGGTGTGGGTCTTGCTTAAATTTTCTGCAAATGCTTTTCCAGTTGTGCCAAAACTATTTCTTAAAGATCCTCACTTAAATTATCTCATCTCCTTGTCAAAGATCAGTGGATGAGCAGGTTTCTGGGTTCTCAATTCTATTCCATTGATCTGTGTGTCTGTTGCAGTATCATCATGAATTTTTGACAATTCCCTGCTGCAACCGTTTTTGGTGGTGATAGTGGTTGTTTTAATTTTTATTGTTACTTGAGTAGACAATATTGGAACAGATTCATTTTCCACTAAACCATTCATGTTAATTTTGTTTTCATGGAAACTTTTAAAAAAATTATCCTTAGATTGTTAACAGCTTTTGTTTGCTTGATTCCACAATCAACATTCTTAGTACCAGCAGCCAGAAAATCAAAAGATGAATTACTTTGGGAAAGGTGGCTGTCAGGGACTTCTCCAGACTACTGAAGAGCAACAATGTCAGTCTGGAGACTAAGGTGCACCTTATCCAGGCCATAGTCTTTGCAGTAGTTTGCTATGCATCAGAAAGCTGAACGATGACTAGGGATGATAGAAAGAGAATTAATATACCATAGACTGCTTGGAGAACAAACATGTTCATCCAAGAGAGGGTCAAACCAGGCTGCTCCTTACAGGGAAGGATTCTGAGACTCTCTGACATACTTTGGGCATGTTGCAAGGATGGATCAGTCCTTGGAGATGGACACCATGCTTGTAAGGGTGGAGGGAGAGAGAAAAAGGAGAAGACAATCAACAAGATAGATTGCTTCAGTTACTGGGGAAATGAGGGTTGTTTTATCAGAGACAGTAAAGTTGGCACAGACAGAATGGAGCAGGTTTAAGAGGTATTGTTCAAAGGATTGTTGTGAGTTGCAAATGACTTGACAGCACACAACAACATTATTTTACTTGCTTGTGATATTAATTCTATTGTTCAATAATATCTGCATTCTATAGCATCACCTGTCTTTGGAATGGGCATAAATTAGGATCTTTTCATATTGACTGACCAGATAGCTGTCTTGCCAATTTATTGGTACAGATGGCCAAGTACTACATCTATTTGTTGAAATATCTCAGTTGATATCCATTGTGTCAATTCCTGGAACCTTGTTTTTCACCAATGTTTTCACCTTGTTTGACTTCTGTGAATCTCAACTTTCTAATAAAATGGGAAACATTATAAAAATGCAAATAATTTGTATCTAGTAAAGCATTGCTTTCAGTATATTTGTGTTAAAAATGTTAACTTTACTCCCTTTATAAATCCTTCAACCACGCGAATATATGCACAAACAAGGAGAGAGAGAGATATCCATGTATGTAGCAAAATGTTTTTATTTATTTAATAAGTGACTTTTTATTTAGATTGTGTGAATACAAATTTGTGTATGGAAGAGTCAGTTCCACAGAGATCAGCATCTGGAGGATAAAGTCAACTTGAATGTGATAAGTGCCGTGAAACACATATTCCCAGATGCTATAGGAACAAGATAGGGCGGGGTGAAGGACACTGTGGGAATGAGGTCTGGGAAGGTTCCACAAAGGTGGTTGCTGTTAGGGGCTATCAAGTTGACTACAAGTCATAATAACTCTGAACAACAGATCAAAACCATGGTATATCCCATGCCATTCTCTCAACCATCACAATGCTCAAGCCTGATGTTGGCAGTCACTCTGTCAATCCATCTCATTGAGGGTCTTTCTCTCTTACATCCATCCATCACTTTTCTACATTTACCCCCAACGAGTGGCTTCTCTTAACAACATTCCCAAAGTAGATGAGACACATCAACTGTGATGTCTGAGCCCCATACACTCTGACCTCACAGTTCTTTGCTTCCCATAACTGGAAAATTATTCCAGAAACTTCTCATTTGACTAATTATTTAACTGATAGAGTGTCACCCAGTACTGTGGCCACAAATCTGAAGACTTGGTCTGTAGAGGAGCTTGGCCAACCCTGTATGCCCTGCATAAGTAATAAGCAGACTCTGGCACTGAATTCTGCATGCTCTCTTGGGAAGGAAGCCACCTGAGATTTTCCTAGCTTTCTCAGGAGTATTCTGGTTCATCTTCATTGCTTGCTGCCTCATCAAGTGTACTGGACACAACATTAAGTACTTTATTATGCATTTCCTCACTGTGATTTTAGAAACTAGTATTCTTCCCATTTTGTTGATGAGACAACTAAGGCTTACAGGGAAGAAGTAACTTGTCCAATGTCAACAATAGTAAATTGAGGACCTAGGATCTTAACACAACTCTCCAAAATATAGTAGGTGTTCATGATT
>NW_006400012.1:2262718-2266508 GCF_000299155.1 Elephantulus edwardii
AATAAGCCATTGAAAATACAAATCCAATAGAAAAGAGGTCTACTCTGACACACATGGAATTACCATGAGTCAATTGTCTCAGTGGCAACTTGTTGAAGCATGCTTCTCAAAAATCCACTGTTGTTAAGTAAGAATTGACTCTCAGCTGACACCCCAGTGGAATTCCAAGCTGTAAATCACATGGGAGGCTGCACATCTTTCTCCCAAGGAGCTACTAGTGAATTAAAACTGCCGGAGAAGCAGGAACTTTGGGTTAGCAGAACAACTCCCTTCAGACTATGACACAGTTCTGACTATGTCTTCAAATATGTTTAGATAAGACCTGGGAGAATTAGATAAGTCAGGCAAAGCCATTCACGGGAGGATTCAGGTCGGATGTGGAGAAAGGATGAAAGAATACAGAAATCTAGCCTTTTCATTGTCCATACTTTCAAACACAAAACTCAAATTTAGGATGAAGAATACAAATGAGACCAGAGAAAAGCCAGACAATAATGCCCTACAGGTCTCTCCCAGCTCCCTTCAGAGCTGCCAGCCTCACGTTCAGTGATGCTCTTTATTTTGTGTAGCACAATGGAAGCCACCCCTGTGTTCTTGTGTGTGGAATTCACTCATGCAATTCATTCATTCACCAAATTCCATTGATGACACTCAGGCAAAGTAATAAACACATTTTTTAAAAAGATGCATAAAGACATAAGCCCATCTCTCAAGAGAGCTCACACATTCTCACAAATGTCCAGATTCTTTCTTGGCTTCCACCAAAAAATATGTTTTTCAAGCTGTGATTTGACATAGCAATGCCAAAAAAAGGTGGAATTCTTGCTTATAAATAAGAAGTTTGGCTGAAATGATATATAACCCTACTTTATCTCTAAGAGTCTATAATCCATTGAAAAACAGGGAACTCATGCAATATTATTCAAAATGGGTGACCCTGGAGGACATTATGCTGAGTGAAGTATCTCAATCATAAAAGGACAAATACTGCATGGTGCCACTGTTATAAAAAGGGAATGACATCGGGGTTGGGCGGAGACTAAAAAAGATGGGTTCGATAATGTATACTGCATTGAAACAGATGAGGGATAAAACTATTTAAAAGGGATATGTGATTAGATATTTTTGTCATGACAGGAGTCCAGAGTGAAGGCTGCATAGTGGAGTGGACCTGGGGAGGGTTTGTAAAACAATGAAAGAATTTTTCTTTTACTTTTCCAAGAGGGTAGTGTACTAGGGGGGAGGATTGGGAGGGGAGAAAAGTGCAACAACAAATGAATGGAAATCCATTCTCTGTAAATTTTCATTGAAATTAAGAATAAATTTTAACAAAAAAGAGTCTATAATCCTACAAATCCTTAGTTTAATTTTTGAAGAAGAAATTCTTATGTCTTGGTAATTTCCAATAAAAGCCAAACTATTATTAGCATGTCCTTGGGCAATGCAAATAGGAAAAAAAATAAAATAAAATGCTTGGCTGATAACTGAAAGGGAGTTTTGAGCCCACTCATAAGGGACCTCACATGAAAGGCCTCATGATCTACTTCCAAAAGCATAGCCATAAAACCCTATGGAACATAGTTTACTGTGAACTCATGAGATCATCGTGAATTAGAGTTGACTTACAGCTCGCTTGAGTAGTAAAAAGTACATAAATTCTCAGCTGCTAACCCCAAAGTTTTCAGTCTACCTAGAGGTGCCTGAGAAGAAAGACCTGGTGATCAATTTCAGAAACCTGAGACCTTGACAATCCTGTGGAGGACAGTTCCACAGTGATACATGTAAAGTTGCTATGAGTCAGACCCGACTGTGTTAACTGGCTTTTACTATTAATATCAGCATTCTCAGAGAAACCTTGATTGTAAACAACCTGCCTTCAACAAATGAAGTGGGATGATTGCATTTAATCACTGATGTTCCTTCTGTTCTCTTCCTTCTACAGTCATTTTAACCCCAAACCTGTAGTTCACTATTTCCTTCTTTTTCATTGTAGTGTGGGTAAAAGTTACAGAGCATTTTAGTTTCCCACTCTATACACATTTTGTTTGGGGACTTTTGCTGAAACTCTCTCAGTGTAACAGCATTTTCCCCACTTCTTCCCAGAGTTTCTGGTTTCCTCCTTACCCTCTCTGCCTTCAGAACTTCACACTGGGGCAAATTCTGCCCTTTTGTTCTTTTTTGGTTGTTTGTATTCAAAGTTCATTCATTCACGTTATGGGCATGTTTCTTGTTTGGCTTAATTTGGTCCCTGAGGGTGGACTCCATTTCAGGCTTGAAGGGTATCTAAGGGCCACAGTCTCAGGATTTCCACTAGTGTCTCTCAGAATAAAAAGTCTATTTTGTTTTGGTGGGGTTTTTAAACTCTTTTTAATTTTATTCTTTTAACTTTCTTTTTAATCCCCTCTTTCTATCCAGGGCTTTAGATTGTGAATCCTAATCAGAGCTCTCTGTAGCAGCAGTCAGATATCCTAGAAGGACCCTGGGTAGTGGAGGGTGTAGTTTATGTAGTCCGCGAATCCTTTGTATTGATTTCAACTTTGAGTCTTAGTTTATATTCACTTTTCATTGCTCCAAATGAGGAAAGTCAATAGTTACATCTTATATGTCTGCCCAAAAGCTTTTAAGACCTCAGTCATTACTCACTGAAGCAGGTTATAAAACAGTCTTTGTGAATCATCATTCTAGTTAACCTAGTTGTGCACACAGACTGAGGTCCTAAGTCACCAAGACTGGCGGGTCATTCTATCAAGGTGTCTGAATATTGTCAGAAGGCTTCCAAGTCTTTATGCCACCATTTCCTTGGAGGTATTTACTGCACATACAAATACTCTCAGTTGTACACACACACACACACACATATGTCAGGACATTATTTCTTGTAACCTGTGCCTGTGCTGTGTTGAGTTCCAACACTTTTGCTTTCCTGGCTGTTTTCCCAGGGCTGCATGTGCAAGTGCCACATGGCTGTGTGCTGACAGGGCTTCCCACTGGACAGCAGATACTGATGGAGTCTGTGCTTCAACATGTCTTTTTATTATGGATCTGGAGCCCATGTGAGAGCCACAGGCAGCCACAGTCAGGAAGCACATATGTTAGGCACTGTAGGGTAGTGAGAAACAAATGGTAATATCAATCCCAGGCAAGTAATGATAATAAAACAAGGGCAAAGGCTAAGTTGTAGGAAGGAGTTCTACATAAAGGACTGTGTGGGAAGTGGAAGAGAAGACTCAGGCCTGAGGTGCAGGAAGAAAATTTTGGAGAGGAAGTACAATCTGAGCTAGGCCCCAAAGAACCCAGAGGATTAGGGTGAGGGCAAAAGCAAGATCAACAAAGACAACAAGCAGAATGGAGAGTGACTGAGAAGCAGATCAATGTGGAGAGGAAGGCTGGGGTCAGAACAGGAAGGTGCCCCACATTAGCTGCACTTGTGTTACAGATAGTGCAGTGGGCTTATTGTTTTTCCCCCTTTTTAGAAGCACCAGTGAGTATAATGCAGTTAAAAATTCAGGACAGGCAACATGGTTGAGAATGAGGTTTGAATTATAGATATCTTTTCTGAGAAGTTTAAAGGAGAGAGGAGGGCGTATTTTGTATTTCTTCTTGGCTGTTAGTTTTTTGGTTTTGTTTTTAAATTTTTTTGAAATATATTATTAATTTCAATGAAAATTTACAGAGACTTAGGATTTCCATTCATTCATTGTTGCACTTTTCTCCTCTCCCAACCCTCCCCCTTAGTACACTACTCTCTTGGAAAAGTAAAAGAAAAATTCTTTCATTGTTTTACAATCCC
>NW_006400012.1:2271373-2278117 GCF_000299155.1 Elephantulus edwardii
AGGAAGACTCTTGATGAGATGGATTGATTCTGTGACAGGAGTAATGGGAGTAGGCGTGTCAGAGACAGTAAAATTGGCACAGGATAGAGCAGGATATAGGATTGTTTTACATAGGGTCTCTATGAGTCAGAAGCGACTCAACCTCACACAGTAACAACAAAGTTGCACAATAGATGTTTAATATACACTCGTTTATGATAAAATGATAAAACGTTTTCTAGCATGAGGATGTTTTGAGGTTATGTAAGACTTATAATCAGTGCTAATTTAATTAAATCTGTGATGAAAATATCTTTTCTTCACATAATTTAGCTGCACTCTTCTCCCCCTTGATATCATATTTTCCCTTCCTCTCCTCACCAAAAGGATCATCTGGTTCATATTATCAGTTCCAATTTCTACTGAGTCAGTCTCAATTTAATGGTGACTACCTGTGAGTAGAACTGTGCTCTACAGAATTTTCTGTGGCAAATTTTTCAGAAATAATTCGTTAGGCCTTTCTTCCAAGACACTGCTGGATGGGCTTGAACTTCTAACTTTTCAGTTTGCAGCTCAATATGTTAACCATTTGTAACATTAAGAAACTACCTCTTGTTTCTTAGCCAATGCATTCTTTTCTTTGACTTGCCAGGAAAGGTGTTGTGGTAGTTATTGGGAAGAAAAAGTCTAATAGTGTCTTACCTTCTTCGGATACCTACAGGCCTAATGGTTCCCCAACCCCCCCAGTAAGTCTAGTTTCTCAACATCCTTTATTCTTAGTCAGAAAAGTCTACAGGGGACATCATCATCATCAACATTATAGCGTAAACTTTCCACAATTGTATTTCAGAGGACAACTGCACGCTGATACTGGGGCCCGTCATCTTTCCCAGAACTAAAAATCAGTTATTATTAATAAGTGATTAGTAGTCATTGCCACCTAACAGATTTGATGAAATGCATCTATTTATTGTCTATGTGACCAACGGAGTTGCATAACACTCAGTAATTTGAATTTCTGAAGAAAGCAATTTCTTTTTAACTATTTCATCAATCATGCAAGTCCTCTCCAAACCTAGATAGTTCCTTTGCAAAGGGATTATTCATAAGAACTCCAAGTACAAATTTACTGGTTACTTTAATTCATGTTTCTTCAGAGCTTCATTTGAAATACTACTATACTTAAATATACTACTATACTTAAATATACTTTCTAGTTAGTTGATCAATTTTATTTTTTTTTGCATAATTGTTTTGGAATGCTTTTCTTTTTAAAGAATTCTGAGGATCAAATAAATTTATAAGAAAGTTTTAGTTTATTTCCAACTCATAACAACCCCAAGTGTGCAGAGTAGAACTGCAGCAAAGGACTTCAGGGCTGTGATTTTTCAGAAACATACTGGACTCGATCTACCAGCCTTTCTCATAGTAGCCCAGGCCTTAACTATTTGCACCACATGTCAAAGTGTATAGTAAGCTAATATTTCTTTGTTAACCACAATGATATATAAGATTCTGTTGGTGGTGTTATGTGTTGTCGAGTCACCTGCAGCTCATAGCGACCATATGTACAACAGCCCTACACCCTCCTCTCTCTCTTGTCAATCTTATTGTCTCTGATACACCCATCCCCATTATTACAATGACTAAATCAATCCTTCTCATCGAGGGTCTTCCTCTCCTAGGCTGTGCCTCCACCCTACCAAGCAGGATGTCCCTCTCCAAAGACTTATCTCCCCTTGCAATGTGTTCAAAATATGTCAGACAAACCTTCAGAATCCTTGCCTCAAAGAAGTAGCCTCGCTTCACCCTCTCCAGGACAATTTTGTTTGTTCTACTAGCAGTCCATTATATATTCAATACTCTTCTTCAGCACCACAGCTCAAAGGCATCAACTCTTCTCTTATCATCCCTAGTCACTGTCCAGTTCTCTGATTCATAGCAGATAATTACAAAGTCCATGACCTGTATCAGGTGCACCTTTTTCTCCTGACTGACATAGTTGCTCTTCAGTACTTTGGAGAGGTCTCTAACATCAGACTTTCCCAATACAATTTGTCTTTTAATTTCCTGGCTGCTGGTATCAAGAGTGTTGATTGTACAGCCAGCAAACTGAAGCTGTCAACAATCGCAATCTCTTCACCATCTGTAATGATGTTGCAAATCGACCCTTAGTGAAAATCTTTGTTTACTCGACGTTGAGCTTCAATCCATACTTATGTCTGCAGTCCTTGATCTTGTGCAGCAAATGCTTCAGGTCCTCCTCAGTTTCAGCAAGCAGGCTTGTGTCATTTGCATAATACAGATTGTTTATGAGTGTACCTCCAATCCTGATGCCACACTTCTCCTCATAGAGCCCAGCCTCCCTAATAATCGGTTCCACATATAAATTGGATACATATGGAGATAGGACACATGCTTGATGCACACACTTCTCAATTTTGAGCCATGCAGTATTCCCTTGCTTTCTTCTGACAACTTCCTCCTAATCCAAGTATAGGATTCACATAAACTCAATCAAGTATTCTGAGATTCCCATTCTTTTCAGAGTCAGAAAGTTTGTTGTGATCCACACAGTCAAATGCATTTGCATAGTCAATGAAACACGGATAGACATTCCTCTGGTATTCTTCTCTCAGCCAAGATTCAGCTGAAACTAGCAATAATATCCCTAGTTCTATGTTTAATATTTGTTAACCGAATATTTTACTACTGTATGTAGATATGAGTTACAGCCTTCCACTATGTTAATTGTTTTGCTGTTTATCACGTCTTTTTTATTCTTGCTTTTAAATTTAATTTACTTGTTAGAAATTTTAATTTCCATGCCACTTCTCAATCTTTTTGGATCAACTCTGGCTACCAAAGCAAAGCATTTTGACCAGAAGCATAATTTTCACATTGAACTATTTGCTGAGATGAAAGACCACATTGATTAAAGGCAGTGATTGATAAATTCTGATGATATGAGGTATGCATGATCCAAGACACAGTATTTTCAATTGCTTCCAATGCATCTGAAAGTTGTACTTTGAATAAGAATGACTGAAGAAGAATCAATGCCTTTGAATTGTGGTGTTGGAGAAGAGGTCTGAAGTAAGTGTAAGATGGTGCAACCACTGTGGAAAGTGATGTGGCGTTTTCTCAAAAAGTTGCAAATAGAGATACCATTTGACCCAGCAATTCCACTACTGGGAATATACCCTAAAGAGACTATAACTGCAATCCAAGCAGATATATGCACACCCATATTCATCATGGCTTTGTTCACAATAGGAAGGAGTTGGAAACAACCTGAGTGCCCATCAACAAACGAGTGGATAGAGAAGCTGTGGTATATTTACACAATGGAGAGATACTATTTTTCATGGGTTTTGTTGTTGTTATGTGCCACTGAGTCGACTCCGATTCATAATGAGCCAATGTACAATAGCGCCAAACCATGCTGTAATCTGTCACAAATTCATCATCTCTGACACCTCTATTTTCATTATCCCAGTCACTGAGTCAACTTATAGAGGGTCTTCCTCTCTTGTGCTGTCTCTCCACCCTTTTAAGTATGATGTCCCTCTCCAAAGATTGGTCCATCCTGGCAACATATCCAAAATATGTCAAATGGAGCTTCAAAATCCTTGCCTTCAAGTAGCATCCTGTGTTCACCCTCTCTGGGATGAAACTGTGTATTCTCCTAGCAGTCCATGGTATTTTAAATACTCTTTTCCAACACTAAAACTCCAAAGCATAAATTCTTCTTCTATCATCCTTATTCGTTGTACTGCTCTCTGAGGCATAGCAAGTAATTGTGAAGACCATAGCATGGATCAGGTGGACCTTAGACTGTAGACTGACATTGCTGCTCTTTGGGTTTCTGGAGAGGTCTGACAGCAGATTTTCCCAATGCAATATTCTGCTGTCTAACACACTCAATGCAAACCTAGTGGAATTGTAAGACTTGTTAATTCCTTCAGGGAGTACTAACATGTCCTATTTGCATTTTCTTGCCTAGGCATGTGTCAAAGTCAAAAGTTAATGGCTAGGAAAGATAGTTTAAACAGGAAACCTTGAGACCATGCAGCTCCAGGGGAATGTCCAGCGTCCATTGGAAATGTCTATGTTTCTTGGCTTTCCTGGTGTCAAGGGGTTTCTTCTCACAGGTGTCTCAGTCCACAAAGATGCATTCTATTCCTAGCAGTTCTTTCTTGATGTTAACAAGGTACTTGCTTTCTTCTCTTTTTAATTCTTGCAACAACTCGGCTCATTGCTATTGAGTTGGAACCAACTGCTGACCAATGGATTTCCAAATGCTGTAAATCACATAGGAGATTTCCCATTCATACTGCTTGCCTTTGCACAGTGCAACTCCTTTCCAACCAGAGCTCCTAAAGATTAAAAAAAAAGTACAGGATGTACCCTAGGACAACTCCTCTTACATGCAATGAGAGCTGTGACTGAATTGAGGAGTGTTGCATTCTACCTTTAATCTTTTTAATACTATTTGGTTAATCAGATCATAGGGTATTACTACACCTCTTCCATTGTGGGAGACACAACTCAATCCATGAGGGGAAACAGTGTATGCAATAAGGGGATGATTGGCACAATAGCACTGAAAGGAAAACATGGAGAGTTACACAAGAGGGAAGAGTATAGTTACGACATATGTATTGCAACAAAAGTCACCAAACGAAGTATGTATTGTGGACTTGTTGTCATTGTGGTGTGCCATTGAATCAGAATCAACCAATAGTTAACCATCCATCAGGTTTTCAGAGGTACAAGGGGAAATTACCCATCCTTCCTCCATGGAGCTGATGGTGACTTCTAACTGTATGGGATTGCTAAACAGTTCTTTACCACAAAGGGGAAGTGCTTTTCATTTGTTCCTTTCACTAAAGTATTTATCTGTCAGGTATTGTTCCAAAGATAAGCATCCAAACTAAGACAGACTAGGAAGAAGGATAGGCCATCCACTTTTTAAACTGAACAGGCTTTTGAAAACCTTATGTACAACAGACACACGTAGAGTAACAGATATGGCAACTGAGGCTCAGCCCTCAAATTTGGAAACACAAAGCAGGAGGAACAGTTGTAATCAGAAACTAATGATTGGTATGTGGAATGTGAGAAGCGTGGATGTAGGGAAACTGGACATTGTAAAGAAAAAAAAATGGAAAACATAAATATTGACATATTAGATATTGGTGAAATGAGACAGATTGGCATGGACATTTTGAATCAGATGATAATATGATCTGCTATGGGTGAGGAAAATGGGGTCATTTTTGTAGTTTAAAAGGTTGTTTCTAGATCCATCTTGAAATACAATGCATAAGACACAGGATAATATCCATACACGTATAAGGAAGACCTGTTAATTCCAATATCATTCCAACAACCAGAGCCAAAGTGGAGAAAATAGATTATTTCTACCAACTTTTGGAGTCAGAAATAGATTGAACATGCAACCAAGATGCAATAATAGTAATAATAATAATAATGGCTGACTGTAATGCAAAAGCTGGGAACCAGGAAGATGGATCAGCAGTCAGAAAACATGGACTTGGTGACAAAAATGAGGCTGGGGATAGAATGATAGAATTCTACCCAATCAATGATTTATTAATAACAAATAACTTTTATAAAAAACATAAATAGATTTCACCTGATGGTATGCAAAGGAGTCAGACCGATTGCATCTGTGGAAGGTGCTGATTGTAGAACAGACCAAAAACTACTAATATGCAAGTTAAGATTGAAACTAAAGAAAGCCAAATCAAATGCACAGGAATAAAAATTTGACCATCACTGTCCCACCTGAATTTAAAAACTAACTTAGAAACAGGTTTGAGGTCTTTAACACTAACCAGATGATCAGTGAGAGGATATCAAGAGTATTATCCATGAAGAATGTAAAAGGTCATTACAAAGAAAAGAAGAAAAGATAAAAATGAATGTCAGAAGAAACTCTGAGTATTGCACTAGAGCTCCAAGAAGCCAAAGCAAAGGGAAGAAATCAAGAAGTTAAGGAGATGAAAAGGAGATTTAGAAGGGCAACATGGGAAGACAAAGGAAAGTATTAAAATGAAATGTGCAAAGAATTGAAGTGTGAAAATCAAAAGGGCCATGCTCACTTAGCATTTCTTAAACTGAAGGAATTAAAGAACAAATGCAAGCCTTGATTTGCAATATTTAAGGACCCTATGCATAGAATGCCAATCCTTCTCCAGGATTGTCCCTCCTTCTCCAGCGGAGCATCTGGTGGATTCAAACTGCGTACCTCTGGGATGGCAGTGCAGCTTCTTGCCACTAGGCCACCAGAGCTCCCTTTGAGGGATCTTCAGTCTATCCCACTCGAATTCCAAAACAATCTCAGGAACAGGTTTGAGGCCTTGAGCACCAATGAACATATACCAAATGAGCTCTGGGAGGATATCAAGAAAATCATACATGAAGAATGCAAAAGATCATTACAAAGGATGAAAAAGAAGAAAAGACCAAGATAGATGTCAGATGAGACTCTGAATATTGCATTAGAGCGCCGAGAAGCCAAAGCTAAAGGAAGAAATCAAAGAGCTAAACAGAAAATTTCAAAAGGCAGCCTGGGACGATAAAACAAGATACTATAATGAAATGTGCAGAGAGCTGGAGTCAGAAAATCAAAAGGGCTGAACTCGCTCAGTGTTTCTTAAGCTGAAGGAGCTGAAAAACAAATTCAAACCACGGGTGGCAATACTTAAGGATACTTTGGGCAGTATATTAAATGAT
>NW_006400012.1:2278217-2280236 GCF_000299155.1 Elephantulus edwardii
ATAGCAAGGAGTTGAAAACAACCTAAGTGCCCCGTCAACAAACGAATGGATAGAGAAGCTGTGGTATATTCATACAATGGAATACTATGCTGCATTGAAAAACAAGGAACTCATGCAATATTATTCAAAATGGGTGACCCTGGCTGTTAGGTTTAAGTAGGTTGTTGGAACCCCTAGTGGTTGGAAATTGCTGGGCACAGGGGAGAACACTGTTGCTGGAATGAGTAAATTCTCTCCTCTTCTCCCTATTTCCTCTGTTTCCTTCACATGATCCAAGGGACTTACTGCTATTTGACCCCAGTATTTTTCCCCCAATGCATATTTGCTTGTAGTAAGAAATCTCAAGATGCTTATAATTGATTGGTGCAAATAAGTGGTTAACAAATTCTTTTCTATCCCTCCCCCCTCCCCCCTTTCTTCTCTTTTCATCGTAGAGATCATGTTCTGTTCCAGATTTTGCTCCTCAGGACCTCTGATCTCCTTCCTGGTCATCTGCCCCTTTGTTGTGCTCCTGGTCTTGCTCTTTACCCTCCTCTACTTATATTGGAAGGCTAAGAGATCAAGAATGACCTTGAAGAATGTGAAGTCAACTGTAAAGAAAAAGTCCACTAGGCCGACCTGAACGGGACTGGAGGCAGACCAGGAACAGGAATGAAGAGAGAGATGAAGAGGACATCGACTGACTCCTGGAAGAAACTCAACACCTGATGGAGAGCATGAATTTTTGGATCTTAGTGACCAAAGTGTGAAGGAATCTAATTCTGTTTTTCTCTGTTTATGTGGCTTTAGCTAAGTAAACTATGAATCAGAAGCCGCATTTACTGAGCACCTAAGGTGCTGATCCTTTTTTTATGTGTCTTTTTTTATGACCTCATCTACAGTTTGCATTCTCTACCCCCTGTCATGAACTAGATGGTGACATTATCTCCCATTACTTTACCACACAACAGGGAGGGTCACATTTCTTATCTGGAAGAGGACATGTGAAGATCAAATGAGGTCTTACATGCAAACCCTGATGTTGTCCCCTCTTCTCTCTCTTGGAAACCTTCTGATCTGTCACACAAACCCCATTTAAAACTCATTGCTGTTGGGTTGATTCTGACTTAAAGTAACACTTTCTTGGGTTTCTGAGATTAAAAATTTTTTAGGAAGGTGACTCCCTCCCTGCCTATGTTATACATCATACCAGCTCTAGGTAAACTTTTTTCTTCCAGGTAAGAGTCATAGGAAAGAACCTGATTTCAGCAAGGTGAAAGAAACCTGTTCCTGGTTACATAAATTTCACATCCACAATCATAATGCAACTTCCTTGAAGACAGAGTCCCATTTTCCTCCCTCATCCCACCTAAAATGCCTACATAAGGTGGTGGCCATCCATCCCAAATAGGAGACCTTTAAAAACCCTATATACAATAGAGCACTGTTAGACTAGCAGATATGGCAAATGAGGCTAACCTTCAAGTATGGAAACACAAAGGAGGAGAAATTCACTAGTGATTGGAACATGGAATGCAAAAACCATGAATGTAGGAAAATTGGACATTGTTAAAAAAGAAAGAGAATACATAAATATTGATGTACTAGGCATTGGCAAAAAGAGATGAACTGGCATAGGAGATTTTGAGTCAATCAAATGATCTACTATGCTTGAGGTGAAACAGTGAAGAAAAATCCAATAACATTCATAGTTTAAAAACTCATTTCTAGATCAGTCTTGAAATGCAATGTTGTTGTTGATAAGTGCCATCGAGTTGTAGGTGACTCATAGCGACCCTATGAAAGAAGTCCTCGACCCTTACGTGACTTTCATCCTTCCTCCAGGTTCATAGGGTTTCTGGAGGCAAGCTATTTATGGAAGTGGATGCCACTCATGCTTCCAAGCTTGTTTTAACTGGAGAGGCCCACCAAACTCTGTCCATCATGGGTAACCATTATCGCATTTGACACATCGGTGTCACAGCATTCAGTTTCACAGCAACCACAAGTTTCCTCTGTACAGCAAGTGGACACACCAGG
>NW_006400012.1:2281321-2292315 GCF_000299155.1 Elephantulus edwardii
CTAGGTTGGCACAGGATAGAACAGTATTTAGAGCTCTTGTACATAGGGTCGCTATGAGTCACAAGCGACTCGATGGCACATAACAACAACAACAACAACGCAATGCATAGGATATTGAATGATCCAGGAAGTATTGAAAGAAGATGGAAAGATTATACGGAGTCATCGTACCAAAAAGAATTGGCTGACACAGATGAATTTCAAGAAACAATATATGATCAAGAGGCAATGGTGATGAAGGAGGAAGTTCAGGCTTCTCTGAAGGACTTGCCAAAAAATAAAGTCCTAGGAATAGATGGAATACCAACTGAGGTATCTCAACAAACAGATGCTGCCCTGGATGTGCTCACCAGGTTGTGCCAAGAAATTTGAAATACAACTACTTGGACAACTGACTGGAAGAGATCCCATTTATTCCCATTAAAAAAAAATGGTGACCCAGCAGAGTGTTGAAATTATCAAATAATATCTCTCATATCAAACACAAACAAAATGCTGCTGAAGATTATCCAGAAATTAGTGGGATGGTATATTGACAGAGAACTACCAGAAATACAACTTGGGTTTAAGAGAGGCCATGGCACTAGAGACATTATCGCCAATGTAAACTTTAGCTTGGCAGAAAGCAAAGAGTACCAGAGGAATATCTATTTGTGTTTTGTTGACTATTCAAAGGCATCTGTGTAGATCACAACAAATTTTGGCTAACCTTGAGGAGAATGGGAATCCCAGAACACTTGATTGTGCTTATATGAAACCTATATTTACCATGAAGCAGCCTGAGAACAGATCAGGGAAACACTGCATGGTTCAAAATTAGGAAAGGAGTGTGTCAGGGATGCAACCTGTCTTCATATCTTTTCAATCTATACACAGAACAGATCATTTTGGAAGCAGAACTTTATGAGGATGAATGTGGCAGCAGAAGACTCTCCAACAGCCTGTTATGCACATGACACAACCTTCTTGCTGAAACTGAGGAGGACCTGAAGCACTGGCTGCAAAAGACAAGGACTGCAGCCTTCAATATGGATTGAAGCTAAACATCTAGAAGACAAAGATTTCAACCACGGGCCAGTTGGCCACACCATCCTGAATGGAGAAGAGACTGATGTTGTTAACATTGACAACTTGCTCAACTCTACAGTCAACACTCTGAGCACCAACAGTCAGGAAATAAAAAAAAAAAAAAAACAAATTAAAAAAAACAGCAACAAACACCTAATTGCATTAGGTAAATCTGCTGTCAGAAACCTTTCCAGAACACTGAAAAGCAACGATGTCAGTCTAGGGACTAAGGTGTGCCTGTTCCAGGTCATGGTCTTAGCAATTACTTGCTGTGCATCAAAGAGCTGGATAATGACCAAGGATGACAGAAGAATTGGTGTCTTTAAGTTGTGGTGCTGGAGAAGAGTTTTGAACATATTATGGACCACAAAAATAACAAATAAGTTTGCCTTGGAAAGGGTGAAATCAAGTTCCTCCTTGGAGGCTAGGATTTTGATGATCCATCTCACATACTTCAGGCATGTGGCCAAGAGAGAGAAGGACATCAAGCTCAAAAGGGTGGAGGAAAAGTGTAGGAGAGAAAGACCCCAGACAAGATGGATTGATACAGTAACTGGAGCAATGGATAGGTGTGTGGGAGTGAGTGAGACTGGCTCAGGATAGGGCAGGTTTCAGAGTTATTGTATATAAGATTGTTATGCATCACAGGCGACAGTACGTAACAACAACAAGGCAAGTATTGCACACATCTTTTCCATATATTTTCTGGACACCTGAAAATCTTCTTTGGCTAAGTGTTCACATCCTCTTCCCATTTTAAAAAAACTGGTATGTCTTTTTGTTGTTGAGGTGTGAATATTTTCAATAAAATTTAGAAATTAATGCCTTATCAAATATTTTGTTGTTTTTATGTGCTGTTGAGTGACCTATGACTCATAGCAGAATAGCTCTGAATGTGGCTCTAGCCTGAGCCGATCTCACTGTCTTTGACATCTACCCTCATTACCCCAGTTGTTATGTCAGTCCATCTCATCCGAGGTTTTCCTCTTCTGCACTGTCCCTCCACCCTCCCAAGCTTGATATCCTTCTCCAAAGACTGGTCCCCCCGGCCATGTGCCCAAAATATAGGAGATGGAGTCTCAACATCCTTGCTCCAAGTTTCAGCTTGGCTTTCACCCACTCCTGGACAGACATGTTCGTTCACTAATACTGCCAAAATTTCCTCTCAAATAGTAGTTTCTCTCTTCTTACTTACTCTTTTGAAGATCTTTTGAGGCACTGAAGTGTTTGATTTTTAGCACCTAGTTTATTTTTTACTATTTGTGCATTTTTAGTTGTTTGATGGATGATGCTATAAATTAAAGACCCTGAATATCCCTGTATTTTAAACTATTTTTATGGTTTTAGGTCTTAATATTGGGCTGTTGATCCATCTTCAGTTGATTTTCCTACTTAGTGTGAGGTAAAGACTGTTTTATTTTTCTGCAAGTGGCTCTCTAGTGTTGCCAACATCATTCGTTAAGGAGACAGTGTCTACCCCAACTAATGGGCTTTGCGCCTTTGTTGAAGATAACTGTTGATAGGTAAATAGATTTACATCTGGAATCTCATTTCTGTTCCACTTGCCTTTTTCTTGTCACGTTGATGTTAGGTGCCATTGACTCAAGTATGACTCATAGCGACCCTATGACAAAAGATCTGAACCATGTTCTATCCTGCCCCTCCTCTTCACACTTCCTGACACACAAGAGTCCATTGCAGCAGTCACTGTGTCAGTCCACCTGGTTGAGGGTCTTCCTCTCCTTCGCCAACTCTTCACCCTTCTTAGAATCATGACCTTCTCCAAAGAGTAGCCTCTCCTAGCAACATGCCCAAAGTATGTGAGGTAAAGCCTCATCATTCCTGCTTCCAAAAAGCACTCTGGCTATACCCTTTCCAAGACATATTTGTCTTTTCTCTTGGTTGTCTATGGGATGTTTCATGCTTTTCTTCAACACAACAACTCAAAGAAGTGAATTATTTTTCTGTCATCCTTATTCATTGTTCAGCTCTCAGATGCACAGCAAGTAATTGAAAGTAATATTGCCTGCATCAGACAACCCTTAGTCCTCAAACTGACATCATTACTCCTCAATGATTTGGAAGGATCCCTAATTACCGATTTTCCCAGTGCAATGCATCTCCTTATTTCCTGACTTCTGGTACCAAGGGTATCAATTGTGCATTCAAGCAAGATGAAGCTATTGACAGTTTCAGTCTCCTCTCCATCCATCAATACACTGCCCATCAATCCAGTGGTAAGAATCTTTGTTTTCTCGACATTGAGATGCAATCCACACCAAAGGCTGCATTCCTTGGTCTTCTGTAACAAGTGCTTCAAGTCCTCCTCACTTTCAACAAACAAGGTTGTGTCATCTGTATGAAGCATGGCATTGATGAGTCTCCCTCCAATCCTGATGCCACAATCTTTGTCACAGAGTCCAGCTTCTCATATAATTTGTTCAGCATCCAGATTGAATAGGTATGGGGAAAGAATACAAACTTGACATACTCTGTTCTCAATTTTAAACCATGTAGTGTAGCCCTGCCCACCTGTTTGGGCACTTGTTTTACTAGTGTCAGTCTGTTTTGACAACTGTGGCTTAGTAGTAGTGTTATGGCAGAAAATATGAGATTTAAACACTCAGACAATATTGGAGATTAACAAACCTTTTATTATACACAGGTCAAGAACATCAGCAATCGCCCAAACTTTTCTGCAGATTTTCCCAGTGAAATGCATCTCCATATTTCCTGACTGCTATTACCAAGGGTGTCAATTGTGCATTCAATTAAGATGAAGCTGTGGACAGTTTCAATCTCCTCTCCATCCATCAAGACACTGCCCATCAATCCAGTGGTTGTTTTCTTGACATTGAGATGCAATACATTTTTCTTTTTGAGATGCAATACATTTTGAAGTCTGCATTCCTTGATCTTCTGTAACAAGAGTTTCAAGTCCTCCTCATTTTCAACAAACAAGGTTGTGTCATTTGTATAGTGCAAGTTATTGATGAGTCTCCCTGCACTCCCAATGTCATGCTCTTCATCACAGAATCCAGCTTCTCATATAATTTGCTCAGCATACAGAATGAATAGGTACGGGGAAAGAATACAACCCTGACACACTCTCTTCACCGAGAGAAGGCAAAGATTTGTTTCATATACAGAGTTTTGGCATGAGGGTAACACAATGTTCATTGTCTTTTGTAGTTGAGATTTCTTTACATTCAGGAGTTGTTATTGTTTCTGACTTCTCATGGATGTCCTGGCCCCAGGCCAGGTAGGATGTATTCAGATAGTAGTAACCAAGTTGGGTCAGCATGTACTAGGAAACATAACCTTAGCAACACATATTATTGCCAAATTTATTAAGGCATGTTTTTGTTGTTGTTATGTACCATCGAGTCGCCTGCGACTCATAGCGACCCTATGTACAACAGCCCTAAACTCTGCTCTGTCCTGTGCCAATCGCATTGCCTCTGACACACCCATCCTGATTACCCCAGTCACTGAATCAGTCCACCTCATAGAGGGCCTTCTCCTCCTGCGCTGTCCCTCCACCCTCCCAAGCATGATGTCCCTCTCCAAGGACCAGTCCCTCCTTACAACATGTTCAAAGTATGTTAGATGGAGCCTCAGAATCCTTGCCTCCAGGGAGCAGCCCGGTTTAACCCTTTCCAGGATAAATCTGTTTTCCTAGCAGTCCATGGTACCCTCAATACTCTTCTTCAGCACCACAGCTCAAAGGCATCAACTCTCCTTCTATCCTCCTTAGTCATTGTCCAACTCCCTGATGCATAACAAGTGATAGCAAAGATCATGGCCTGTATCAGGCACACCTTAGTCTCCAGAGTGACACCATTGCTCTTCAGTACTTTGGAGAGGTCCCTAACAGCAGACTTTCCCATGACAATACGCCTTTTTATTTCCTGGCTACTGGTGCCAAGAGTGTTGACTGTGGAGCCAAGCAAACTAAAACTGTGAACAATCTCAATCTCTTCACCATCCATCCTGATGCTGTCAATTGGTCCAGTGTTGAGAATCTTTGTCTTCTTGACATTTAACCTCAATCCATATTGGAGGATGCAGTTCTTGACCCTCTGCAGCAAGCGCTTGACGTCCTCCTCAGTTTCAGCAAGCAGGGTTGTGTCATCTGCATAACGCAGATTATTGAGGAATCTTCCACCAATCCTGATGGCACACTTCTCCTCATAGAGCCCAGCCTCCCGGATAATCTGCTCTGCATACAGGTTGAAAAGGTATGGAGACAGGACACATCCCTGGCGTACACCCTTCCCAATTTTGAACCATGCAGTGTTTCCTTGCTCTGTTCTGACGACTGCCTCTTGGTCCAAGTATAGGTTTCGCATTAGCATGATCAAGTGTTCTGGGATTCCCATTCTTCTCAGAGTCAGCCACAGTTTGTTATGATCCACACATTTGTTAAAATAGCTGTCAGAACAAAATAATTTTTCTAATGCTTAGCATAAAAGCTGCCATTACATTCCCTCCTCCTGTGTGTACACTCCCAAGCCATTGAGTGACCATCAGAATCTTTAATTACTAGGGTCTCATAATTAAAAACAGAATTTAACAGACTCAATCAGATTTTGAGCAGACAGGATTATGTAAGGATGCATAGTCTAATTAGCAGCAGAAGGAACAGAACTATTAGGGATTTTGAGATTTCATTGTAAGGAAGTTAACTAAGGATTCCAACTAAACATTTTCTGATATTAAGACTGTCTGGATTCTTATTCTGTTTGGTTTTGAGGTGTTTTGGTTTTTCTTCAGAATATTAATAATAGCACTTGACTAACTGGCATAAAAGCAACAGGTTTCTCTTAAAGTAGCACACAGCCCCTTGTGAGAGAGAAACAGGAGATGTAAATTTTGTCGTTTCTCCAGTGTAACTTTGGCTAAGGATTTAACTTGATTATGCAGAAAGTGAATGGCACACTGAAGGCTGTTAAGATACTTGCATGCTTCTTTTGACTACTGTTGTAGTGGAGAGCTGCCTCGCTAGCAATACTGAGACCTGAAAGAATAGGTGTGACAGAGAAGAGGTGTTTGACAACACAGTTGCCAGCAGATTAGGAAATTATAGCCTTTCTTAGCTACTATAAACACACATTTGAGAGAGAACTTAAACAAAGGCAAAATAGGTTAGGGGAATATCAAGAATGACAGTTTTTATACATACTGACTTATAGATTGTAGAGTGTTTTAGTACCTAGGCAAAGACGGCAATCAGAAGCAAGTCCAAGAGGGGCCATATTGAGGAACAGGTGCATTGCAGAAAGCATGGAGAACAGAATGGAGAGCGTTATTGCAGCCAGTGGCTGGTTATTAGAGAAAGGAGGAATGCTGGGGAAAGCAGGAAGCTGGTTGAACAGAGAATCTTGCAGCTAAGCTAATGATGTGATAGGCTTTAAAACTGTCTCTGCATGGCAAATTGTTGTTAGGTGCCCTCGAGTCACTTGCGACTCATAATGACCCTATGTACAAAAGCCCTAAGCCCTGCTTTGTCCTGTGCCAATCTCACTGTCTCCGACACACACATCCTGATTACCCCAGTCACTGAATCAATCCACTTCACAGAGGGTCTTCCCCTTCTGCGCTGTCCCTCCTCACTCTCAAGCTTGATGTCCTCTCCAAGGACCAGTCCCTCCTTACAACATGTCCAAAGTATGTCAGAAGAAGCCTCAAAATCCTTGCATCTAAGGAGCACCTCTGTTTAATCCTCTCCAAGATGAACCTGTTTGTTTCTTAGCTGTCCGTGGTACATTCAATACTTTTCTTCAGCAACACAGTTCAAAGGCATCAATTCTTCTTCTATACTCCCTAATCTTTGTCCAACTCTCTGACACATAACAAGTGATTGCAAAGATCATGGCCTGTACCAGACAAACCTTAGTCTCCAGAGTGACACCATTGCTCTTCAGTACTTGGGAGAGCTCTAACAATAAGTCTTTTAATTTCCTGGCTACTGGTGCCAAGAGTGTTGACTGTGGAGCCGAGCAAACTGAAGCTGTGAACAATCTCATGCTTTCGGCAGAATATTAAATGATCCAGGAAATATTAAAAGAAGATGGAAAGAATATACTGAATCACTGTACTGAAAGAAATTGGCAGACACAGAAGAATTTCATTAAACAACATTTGAGCAAGAGCCTATGGTGATGAAGGAAGAAGTTAAAGCTGCTTTGAAGGAAATAGCAAAAAATAAGGCCCCAGGAATAGATAGTATACCAAGTGGCATATTTCAACTAACAGATGGTGTCCTGGATGTGTTCAGCAAGTTGTGCCGAGAAATCTGGAGAACAACCACTTGGCCAACTGACTGGAAGAGAGCTATACTTGCTCCCATTCCAAAGAAAGATGACCCAAAAGAGTGTGGAAATTATAGAACAATATCATTGATTTCATATGAAAGCGAGATTCTGCTGAAGACTATCCAAAAATGCCTGGAACAGCACATCAGCAGAGAACTGCCAAAAATCCAGGCTGAGTTTAGAAGGGGTCCTGGTACTAGGGATATTGTAGCTGATGTTAGATGGACCTTAACTGAAAGCAGGGAATACCAGAGGAATGTGTATCTATGTTTCATTGACTATGCAAAGGCATTGACTGTGTGGACCACACAGATATGTGGGAAATTTGATGAGGGTGAGGGAAAGTGAAAGAACTGGTTTGAACTTGTATTCGAATTTTGTAAATAAACTAGTGGGGGGAAAACCCCACCAAAAAAAGAATGGAGTATAAAACCTCAAGAAACAAACTGAAAATTCACAAATTATAAGAACAGTTTAAAATGTAATAATCTTTTAAAAAAACCAAAAAAGTAATAATCTTTAGAATGAAACTATCATCTTTTCAACAAAGGTGCTGAGTATATTTAATAAAATTAAATGAGATTAAAGACAAGGAACACAGCATGCCCCACTCTCAGTGATTAGGAAGGTGCTGTTAGTGTAGATGAAGGCATGGTGCCAGGAACACAAATAACCTTCACCCACCAATAGATCCGGAATAAACTGCCTCCAGGTGGGCTGAATGCCTCAAATTTCACATACAGGATAGAAATCAGTGTCTTCTCTGGTTGTACAGCAGCCATGGAAATGAATAGTGCTGGCAGTGATGGAAGGACAGTGAACTCCCAAACAGAGACAAACTGTGTGTGGGTGGTTGTTATGAATCCCTCACCCCTACCAAAGAATTTAGATGGACGACAACCCTGTCCCAGATCAGTATTTGCTTTCTGTGCTTTTGGTGCCCCTATACATGCGTAGTGGCGTATTGTCCCTTTGGAAGTGCTTGTGGGACTTCTGTTTTTGCCTGTTATTTTTGATCTCTTGGTCAGATGGAGCTCATTGTTGATTTTAAGAGGAAGTAACTCGTATAGGAGACCTGTGCACTCCCAGGACATGTCCTGTTGGGGCTGGGGATGGGATTGGGATTGAGCAGATGGGAGAGGTAGAGTGCCCCCCTGTTTAATGGTATTTCTTATGTTAAAATATTAAAATAAAAATTTATTAGGAAGAATAAAAGAGGAAAGGAACTTCCGGAGTTGCGTTCCTGACCTGAGCTCGGCCCCGTTTTTCAGGCAGCTCTGCGATGCTCCCAGACACCGCAAACTTTCCATGGCTGCCATGGCTCCCTTTCTTGGCGCCACTCTTCTGCAACTGTGAGGTCAGCAGGGCTGGGGGGTGGGGACGGGAAGGAAAGGTTTCAGCTCTCTAGGGACCACCGAAGGGGGAGCCTATCTGCACCAGCGAGGCTCCAGACAATCCAATCCGCTATTACTAACTTTTATCTGTGTAACTTTATTTAACCATGAAGAGAACCTACTTTTTCAAACCCAAATTAGAATAATTAGCAAAGCCATATAAAGCAACCAGTTTTGCTTTATGCAAGCCACCTCTGAGTCTCAGTGGGCTCAAAACCATGCACAAGATTTCTCCCTCTTCACAGTGAGAGCACAGTATTTGTCATCCAACTTCCAAGCACTTCAGTGACACTGCCTGGAAAAGTCCATCTGGTCCAAATGGCACGCACCCCACACGTGGCATCCTTCTTTCTCTTTCTGAGTAAGTGTCATAAATCTGCTTGTTTCTTTTGTCACTGAACAAAATGTAGAGTGTTGGGTGACAGAGTAGGACATGTTGGTCTTAACAGGACTATGTCACAAAATGCTGGTGTTGGCAATATTCTTTAACTTATTGATCATGGTTATTGGCCTACCTAGACAGCCTTGAGCTCCAGGGAGGCCGAATGCTTAGTTAAGGCTCAGGCAACAGATCCCATTGTTTTTTACATCTATTTGTGTTGCCAAGTCTGTTGATTTTGCTTAGAACTTCCTTTTCCTCATCTTCATGGGACTGAACAAGCCCAAGAGAGCATAGAGGCTTTGCCTCCAGAGACTTGACTTGATAAATATGCCTTGGGGATATTGCTGGAAAAGATGAAAGGTTATGGGAGCATTTAATAGTTTTAAGGTTAAGCTAAAGAGAAGTTCTAGACTTATCTAGTGAGCTGAAGTGGGAATTGACTACCTAGAGACTGAGATGAAAGCAGAAAGATTAATTTGGCTTTACTGAGGAGTGTATAAAGTGACTGATTAAAGGCTCAGAAGCTAACCAACTCAACTCAGAGATGTGTGAAAAGTAAGACTTCTGCTTGGCTTCTGAAAAATCAGCCATTGAAAATGCTGGGGAGCTCAGTCTTACTTTGACACATATAGGGTTGCCAGAAGCCAGAACTGGTCAAGGGTCAGAGCATTTTTACATATATTAGAACAGGATGGAGGGTGAGGAAATTTGAAAGCGAAAGAGAGGAATCAGGCAAATTAGGCAGAGAATGAGATCTTTCCAGAGCAGGTAAAAGGCATTTTGGAGAGTCTTGGATTCCTTCAATATCTATTGAAGGAAGACTATGGACACGGTCTTAGAATAATTTTTTAAATTCATTGTAACAAAACACACAGGATTAGAGAGAAATTAATACAAAAAAACCCCAACAATTACCAAAAATTGTAAAATAAATTATTGTATAGCAATTTCACATTTCTTATACATTGTTGTGATATACCATAGACCCATAGCTGATCTTCCAGCAGGTTTTCAGAGACAGTTAATTGCATGGGGGGAGATTTGCCCATATTTTCCTATGGAGCAGCTGGTAGATTCAAACCGTATTCCTTTGGGGTTGGCAGCACAACTCCTTACCATAAGGCCATCAGAGCTCCCTTTTTATACTTTAAATAATAATATCCAGAAGTGGTTTTCTTAATCACTAACCATCAAAATAGTGAATGTGAATAATATTTAATGTAACTGTAACAAGTATTGTTGTTCTATATGGTCAAGGTTGTTATATTGTCATGTGCTATAGAGTTGCAACCTACTCATAGCTAATCCTGTCAGTGAATTCTCAGAGACTATAAATCTCACAGGAAGAGATTGCCCATCTTTCAGCATGGAGCAGCTGGTGGATTCGAACCACCTGCCTTTGAGAAAAACATAGAATGATAGGCAATATCTGCGATTTCTACTAATGATAAAGTTACAAGTGTTGCTAATAATAGTGTGGTTTTTTTGTATTGCATTTATAGCTGAACAAAGCGCTGGATTTTAACTAGAGAACAGTGAAAATATTGATATATTTTTTCCTATCCACATTTATGGTCTTTTTGACCATATGTGGATCCCAGGTTAGGAACCTCGGCTTCAGAGAGATTGGATGTGAATGGTTAAGTAAAAAAGGAAGCTAACCTAAGCTAGGGCTGTGGCTGAGAATTAAGAGAAGCCAGTGTAACATGCAGTACAAAGGGTTTGCTTAATAAGAGTTGAACTGTGGATTAGAGGTGACATGTGATTGAGTATTATGGTTATCACAGGAATCCAGAATTAAGGTTGCATAGAGAAGTGTACTTGGGGTGGGGG
>NW_006400012.1:2292415-2296452 GCF_000299155.1 Elephantulus edwardii
TATTTTAGACAAAAATAAAAAACTAATGAAAAAAAAAGAGTTAAACTTTGTTCATATCTATAGGAACTTTGAACAGTTAAGGATCAGTTTTTGAGGGGCTCTCAGGCAGGAAGGAGTTGCTAGCAGGGGAAATTACTTGACCATTGCTGGTGATCAGTGTCTGCCTGACTGCCTTAGCAGGATCGATGGACATTGGGATTAGTGGAAATCCTTTGGAAACTGATGTGTTTCTGTTTGTCCGGTTCAATTGTCTGGGTGGTTAAGTCTGTGTGCTTTGTGGACTTGGAATCTGGGTTTGCCTTCTGCATAAGACTATAAATTAGAAAATTACAAATTGTTTTTCTATCTCAGTCTTTTTTTTTTATAGTATAAGGAAATATCTAGAGATATAAAAAGGGGAAACTGGAGGCTTTCCTTTAACCCACTGAACAACTACCTCAACTTGGCTTTGTGCTTTTGTAAATTCTGACTCATTCTGATAAGTGATTTGTAGAGAACCACAGTTTCAATGTGGTGAATGCATAAATCAAGAAGTAACTGAGATAAAATTATTAAAATAAAATAAAAAAAATGCAGTCCATACCCAGAGGTACAGGGTTCGAATCCACCAGATGCTCTGCTAGAGAAGGAGGAGCAATCTCTTCCTGTCCCAGTCAGATCTAATTTGACGGTAGACACACAAAAAATAAATTAAAAAAAAAATGCAGTCCATAATTTCAGTGATTTTATCAAACAATGACAGGCATGAAAGAAATTAGAAACATATACAGAAAAGGCAGATTATTTATTATGCAAATGACATTACCCCAGTAACTTTCCATATAAAAGAAAATTATGTATAATATGCATATTATAATAGATATGATGTAATATTTATTCTTTTATTTATGTATTATTTAATGTAAAAAATAAAAAATATTTGCTCTCTTGTTAATCTAAAAAAAATAAAGTAGTAACTGGGAAAAGCTCTGGGAGCCTGTTCTTTGTCCTTACAAATGCAGAGGGGAAATGAAGGAAATAAGTGATGAATTGATCACTTTGTTTAGTAAGCAGATTTGTGCTTTGCCCTGCTTTAGCTTTGTTTTGTTTTTAATAAATATAAACCCTGATAAATCCTGTCAAAGCATGCTGTTTATAAGGTCAATAAACTGCTGGATTTATCAGTTAACTTTTCTTGCTTGAGAAGTCACCCCTCATCCTGACTAGATGCCTTGGAGATCAAGGCCTTTAGCATAGGAGAGTCTAGGGAAGTGGGTATTGTTTCATGAAAAATTTTTTTTAAAATCCACTTTATTATATACCATTTTAGACCATCCTTCAATAATCAAGATGCTTGTGTGTGTAGAGAATGAAATGCTTCTTATTATCTTTGCCATTCTCCTAGTAGGTTCTGTCCACGTGAATGAATTTGAAACAGTTGTTCTGTGTACCCAAAATCAAATATTGGCTGTTTTACATACTCAAATATAGTTTCCATTCAAATAATAATGAAATTGTAAATTTGACAATCCCAATGACATTTTTAATATGTTAATATTATATTAATGCATAATACATTATTAATGATATATTTTAAGCCAGTATCATCAGAATTCTTAGTGTGTTTAATAAATGAGGCTCCAGTATTAGTCTGTCAGTGCTGAACTGTTTGCCAACGGGTCACCAAGAATTTGAGCTGCTTTGTAAAAGGGCCTAACTTCTTGCTCACTAAAAGAGAAAGCCAGAATTAAGGTTGCATAGTGGAGTGCACTTGGGGCAGGAGGGAGGGTGCAGGGGCGTGGTGGTTGTGGGGATTGTATACCAGTGAAGGAATTTTTCTTTTACTTTTCAAAGAAAGGAGTGAACTGGGAGGGAGGGATGGGCAGGGAGAAAAGTGCAACAATGAACGAATGGAAATCCAAAATCTCTGTAAATGTTCATTAAAATTAAGAAAATAAAATTTTTAAAAAATCGAACCCAACAAAACACAGATGTTTATTCATTAAGTTGCTCTGACTCATAGTGACCCTATATAAAAGAAGAAAAAATACCTCACAGTATTTACAAAGCAGTAATTTTTATTGCAATTCAACTTTCAAATCTTATTTTTACAAAATGACTAGTGGATTCAAACCACTAATTTTACAAGTTTTTTGCTAGAGGTAGAACATTTAACCACTGTGTCATAAGACCTTAAGAACAATACACCAAAATCTATTGAAGATAGATTTTCAGATATTTATTAGTCGGCTTCAATCATTAGTTTCAGCTTTATACTATTTTTAAAAATATAAATTCAAAGTTTGGTGGGATTTAGCATTTTCCAGAAGAATGTTATATTAGCATATTAAAGCCCTAGTATCTTCTACATGAAAACAAAAAATATTTCTCAGGTAGTATTTCCTATGTAACGGCAGTTCAAAATAAATTCCATTAGATCAGGACTCTGGAGAAGTGTGTAGTGTAGTGTCAAACATGGCCTCATAAGTGAGTTTCAGTGAATTTGAAATTTCTTAAATTTACACTTAATGTATATATGTTCACTTTTGGGGAAAGAGAATTTATAGTTTTCCTCTGACTCAAAGTTGTCAATAGCTCAACATTTAATAAGAACTGACTGCCATAGCAATAATTCCAAATACCATAAGAGTTAATATTTAAAAAAAGTAATTTGAACAAAATTGTATATGTTCTGTACATTGACAATCTAGGAGAAGTTTTCCCAGAAGGGAAGAAAGAAGATTACAGAAGATATTTAAAATTTGTTTAAACAAAAAAAATTAGTTTAAACAAACTTCAATGATTATTGGGGGAAAAATTCTTTAGTAGGATGAAATTAAAGGACATATTTGGTGAAAAAAAAAGAGAGAGAGAGAGAGAGAGAAAGCCAGGGACAACCAGCCCAGGTATTTCATTCTTTTCAAGGAAGAAAAATACAATCAATGGATCACAGAGAAGGTCTTGGTACATTGCTTCAATATAGAATCTCTTGCTTCACTACTTGAATTGACTATTGTCAGTCATTCCTTTCCACCTGAAAAATTACCTATGAATCCTCTACACTCTATCTTTCATTATTATGAGAAAGTAGTGCCCTTCTGGCCTTGCTTGCAACCACATACTTCTGTGGGGATTCACTCCATTTATCATTCCATCTCTGGCTTCATCCATCCCTTCCTTTCTGTTGCTTCTCTACCCTCTTCCTTTAAACCTGCAGAGGCACCCTACACTCACTAGCTCCATCCCTCTTACTTGTTCCTGCTGCTATTGTGTTTTCCACTTTACTTTCTTTACTAAATTTCTTGAGGTATATTAAAACTTCTTAAACGTTTCTTATTCCTAGAGAGTTACTGACTCAGCTCTTTAAAGAATTCATTTACAGAGCTACACATCATCAGCAAATAAGAGTTATTACTCTGCTTTTTGAGTCAACCCTCAGCAACACTTGGCAGTGCTCTCAAGTCTTCTGGCACTGTTGCCTGCCCTCCCTTGGTAGTCAAATAATTTTCTCCTGATTGTCTTCCCACCTCCCCTACTGTGTGTCTTCTTCCTAGTTTCATCTCCTACATAGGGAGATTTTCCACAATTTTCCTCATACTCTCTTCCTGTGACTGACCTAATCCACATTTCTTTTTTTTTTTCATTGCAAATACCTTTTTTATTTTCTTTTCATTTTCTAGAAGTTTATTAAAAAAATTCAAATACATTGTTTTCAAGAACAAATTCTTTCAATTTCCCTCACACTCCCCCCCGCATCTAATTGTACAACCCCATGACAAATCCCTCCCCACTGCACATCCTCATCCCTCTGCTTCCAACCTCTCCCACCCCTCTTGGATCCTTATACTCATTCTAAAATAATGGTTTTACACAATATTTATCCTTGTGGAATGAATGATAGTGTTATTCACTGCACTTCCTTGTATGCATATGGATATTATCCTGTCACTGACAATATTGTACTTCAAGATGGATCTAGCAATGACTTTTTTAACTATGAAAGCAACTCCATTTTTCCTCACCTTTTCATCTCCAGAGTAATATATCATATGATCATC
>NW_006400012.1:2299502-2308331 GCF_000299155.1 Elephantulus edwardii
GCTGTTGTACATAGAGTCGCTATGAGTCGCAAGCAACTCTACGGCACATAACAACAACAACAATCCTTGTGGAACAAAGTTACTTCACTCAGCAGAATGATTTCCAGTGTCTAGTGAATTAGGTAATAATTTACAAAATCATTGCTCCTTAGTTCCACATAGTATTCCATTGTGTGAATGTACCCTAACTTCTCAATCCAGTCATTGTATTGGACATTTGGGCTGTTTTCATGTTCTCTGAATGGTGAATAATGCTGCTACGAACATTGGTGTACAAATCTCTGTTTGTGCCTCAGAGATTGAGATTGTTCACAGCTTTACTTTTCTTGGCTCCACAGTCAACACGCTTCACACCAGTAGCCAGGAAATTAAAAGATGTATTGTGATGGGAAAGTCTGCTGTTAGGGACCTCTCCAAAGTACTGATGAGCAATGGTATCACTCTAGAGACTAAGGTGTGTCTGATAGAGGACATGGTCTTTGCAATCACTTGTTATGCATCAGAAAGTTGGACAATGACTAGGGAGGATAGAAGGAGAATTGATACCTTTGAGCTGTGGTGCTGGAGAAGAGTATTTGAGTGTACCATGGACTGCTAAGAAAACAAACAGTTTCATACTAGAGATGGTTAAACCGGGGTGCTCGTTGGAGGCAACGATTCTGGGGCTTTGGCTGACATACTTTGGACATGTTGTAAGGAGGAACTGGTCCTTGCAGAGGGACATCATGCTTGGGAGGGTAGAGGGACAACGCAGGAGGAGAAGACCCTATATGAGGTTAATTGGTTCAGTGACTGGGGTAATCAGTGGTGGGTGTGTTGGAGACTGTGTGATGTTGTACATAGGGTTGCTATGAGTCAGAAGCAACTCAAGGGCACATAAGAACAACAACAACAACAACAGCATCAACAGCAATGGAATAGCTGGATCATAATGGGATTTCTATGTTCAGCTTTTTGAGGAAACGCTAAACTGCCTTCCAGAATTGTTGCACTATTTCATAATCCCACCAACAAGTATAAGAGTTCCTTTCTTGCCACATCCTCTCTAACATCTATAACTTGCTGCCCTGTTAAACTGTTACTGGAGTGAGATGGTACCTCATTGTGGTTTTGATTTGCATGTCTCTTATTGCCAGTGACTTGGAGCATTTCTTCATGTGTCTGTTTGCTATTCTAATATTTTCTCTAGTCCAAAGCACTCCCCAGTTACAAACAGACATCTACTAAGTCCAATGAGATAGTGCCGTAGAGATGGCCATAAATTTTACATTTGCGAATCCAAGTTCAAGTGTGGCTCATCCACTTACAAATTTTCACATTGTTAAACATGAGAGTACCACAGAGTTCTTAGAGAATTGCTCTTCATCTTATTTTTGTTGTGAAGCTGAAAATTATTAATAGCGAGCCTATCTGAACCTACATATTCAAAACTATATATTGAAATATTTTCAGTAATTTTCTCAACATCGCTTCCTGTTGTGTTGATACCATCTCATTGAGACTTTCCATTAGATTTTTGAGACAAATCTTACCAGAAAATGTCCCATCTTCTCCTGTAGAGTGACTAGTGGATTTGATCTGACAATCTTTTGATTATCAATACACTATGTAATATTCCACCACAGAGTTCCTTTATGCCTTGATAATCAAATGTAATATTTTCAAAATTAAGTGCTTTGCTTTCTTCCTCACTTTGAACACACAAGAATAACTTCCCCGTATCCTTATTTCTGTTATGAGTACCACCATACTCTCACCTTTATATAGTCTAGCTAGATGTTTCAGGCCTGGGTTTAATTGTTTTTGGTCATTCTAAGTGGTATATCCATTTGCTGGAAAGAGGTAACTTGTGGTTGCTGTTATGCTAAACATTGTGACACTGCTATGTCAAATGCAATAATGGTTACCCATGGTGGACAGTGTTTGGTGGAGCTCCCTGGTTAAAACAAGCTTGGAATCAGGAGTGGCATCCACTTGCAAAATAGATTACCTCTGGAAACTCTATGAACTTGGAGAAAGGATAAAAGTTATACAAGTGTTCAGGTCTTTCGTTCATAGGGTCACTATAAGTCATCTGCGACTCGATGGCACTTGACAACAACAACAACAACAGATTTTTCATATGCTCCCACCTCCCATCCTTTCATTTACTATGACTATTCCCTAAGATTCTCACGACTGGACCAATTGACAGAATCAAGATGGATGGTGAAGAGATTAAGATTGTTAACAACTTTAGTCGGCTTGGCTCCACAGTCAACACTCTTGGCACCAGTAGCCAGGAAATGAAAAGACATATTGTGATGGGAAAGTCTGCTGTTAGGGACTTCTCCAAAGTACTTACGAGAAACGGTGTCACTCTGGAGACTAAGGTGCATCTGATACAGGCCATGGTCTTTGCAATTGCTTGTTATGCATCAGAGAGTTGGACAATGAATAGAGAGGATAGAAGGACAATTGATGCCTTTGAACTGTGGTGCTGGAGAAGAGTATTGAGTGTACCATGGACTGCTAAGAAAACAAACAGATTCATCCTGGAGAGGGTCACAACGGGCTGCTCCTTGGAGGAAAGGATTCTGGGGCTTTGTCTGACATACTTTGGAAATGTTGCAAGGATGGACAAGTCCTTGGAGAGGGACATCATGCTTGGGAAGGTGGAGGGACAGCGCAGGAGGGGGAAGACCCTCTATGAGGTGGATTGATTCAGTGACTGATATAATTGGGATGGGTGTGTCGGAGGCAGTGTGATTGGATCAGGATAGAGCAGGCAGGGTTTAGGGCTGTTGTACATAAGGTCGCTATGTGTCGCAAGCAACTCGAGGGCATATAACAACAATAACAACATCCCCAAGCATACTGATTTTATATCCATAACAGATCTTTTATATTTTTCTTTCATCTCTATCAGCTCCAGCACATCTTTCCTGGGCTTCTATAATTACCTCATGTCTGTTTCCAACTTACATCATACTAAATACAATTATCAGGTTCATTTCCTTAACATGGTTAACTTTTAGTGAATGTCCCATTACTTAATGAATCAAGCCCAAACTCTTAAATATGATATTCAGGTCCCTTATGGTCCAGAACCAAAATTTCTACGCAGCCATTTCCTTCTATTGACAGTGATGTACAGTCCCCTACATTCCAACTGTCTACTTCTATTTCCTAAACGAGTCTTTTTTGATTCACAAAGATTTGTCATAAAGTTTCCTTCACCCTAAAGTTTTGACTCCTCATTCACTTTCTGTGTCACATTTTCATTCCTCCAAAGTGTATCTCAAATGTCCTCTTCTCCATAAACCTCCAATTACTTTCACGCCAAAAAAATATATTCTTACTTTACCTTCCTTCAGGTGGTCTCACAGAGAATCAGCAACCTCTAGTGGCCTAGTGGTAAGAATTTGCGCTACCAACCCAAAAGCATCCACCAGCAGCTCTGTGGAAGAAAGATGGGAAATCTCCTCCTGGGCTATTTACTGCTGTTGAAAATCTGCTGGAGAGACAGCTTTGAGTCGGTTCCAACTCGATGGTATAACACCACCAGCATAGAGAACTAACTGCCACACTATTTGTTGATACAATCTAGATGTCAAAGACAATGCCAAACTCATCTTTGTATTTTAGACAATCTCTCAAGCATCAGAAATAACATAGATTGTTGTTGTTTTTATGTGCCATTGAGTTGCCTGTGACCCATAGTGACCCTGTGTATAGCAACTCTGAACCTTGCCCTGTCCTGAGCTAGTCTTACTAATTCCAACACATCAACCTCCATTGCCCCAGTTGCTGTATCAATCTATCTATCCGAGGTTGTCTCCTCCTGTGCTGTCCCTCCACTCTTCTGAGAATGATGCCCTTCTTTACAGTCTGTTCTTGCAGTTTTTGGTAAGTTCCAGCAAATACTGAATTAGTGCCTCCTTTACCTCTGGCTGCAAATTGATGTGCTGATCTTCTAATGACTGGGAATGCTCCCGAGTATCTTTAGTAGAAGGTCAAATCTGCAAATCCACAGATAATGAGGATGGACTCTTAATTGCTAAATGAAGTGCTAATTTTCATAATAATCTACTGACATAAAATGTCTTAAATGTGTTGTTCATTCTTCTGAAAAGTGTTGAACAATACTAGAGAAGTATTACCTCACCACCAGAAGTAATACTGTTTGCAGAAACAAGCATGCTGTGATACACACAATGTTAATTGTACTTCAGACATCATATTTTTACAAAACGTTTTCATGGTGAATTCTAACACATTTGAGGAAATAAGTAAAACATAACAAACTAGTTAAAAAGTAAAGTCCATATAATCACTATCTTTTATTGCTGTTGTTGTTGTTAGGTGCCGTCGAGTTGTACACTCATAGTGATCCTATGAATGAAAGGCCTGAGCACTATTCATAGAGTTTCCAGAGGCAAGCCATTTCGAAAGTGGATGCCACTCCTGCCTCCAGGCTTGTTTTAATTGGAAAGCTCCAGCAAACACTGTCCACCATGGGTAACCATTACCACGTTTGGCACATCAGTGTCCCAGTGTTCAGCATCACAGCAACCACGAGTTACCTCTGAACAGCAATGCACAGACCAGTGCTATACCACCTAGAAGAATGTTTGGCAGGAAAACAATTTGAACCAGGCCCTAGGGCCGCAGATTAAAATCACCCACCTTGGGCTTGGTAGCATAATTTTCCATCCACTAGGCCAGAATAGCTCTCTTTATGTTGTCATTATTGTTGTTAGGTGCTGTCGAGTCATAGATGACTCATAGTGACCCTATGAAGGAAAGGCCTGAGCACTATTCATAGAGTTTTCAGAGGCAAGCCATTTCGGAAGTGGATGCTACTCCTGATGTAATGGGTAGAGTAATTTTATAGGTCATCAAACTCAAAACGTCAAATTTGTAACTGCCTCTTTGTTCGTTTCCATGGTTATCCATCACACAGTAGGAGATTTCCAGACTTTCTCTTCAGGAGTGGCCAGTGGATTGGAACCAGAGAGGCATGGCCTTTTTATTAATAACACAACTCCTTCCTTATGGACTAGACCATCAGATCTTTCCATATAATCTTAAGAACTCATTGAATTTTATTAAAAATGAAATTAGTTGCAATTCATTAATTTTTATTTCTATATAATCTACTTTATGTAAGTACCTCAGTTTGTGCATTGTGTGGTTTACGTGCATGTGAATTGGTTCCAGTCTGAAGCTATGATAAACAGTGCTACTGAGAATATTCTTTCACATGTAGACTGATGCATAGTGCACACATTTCTCTAAGACATAGATCTCTATGTAGATACCAATTTTGCTAAAAAAAGTGTCTTAAACTTTCTCTGTAGTGTTAACTTTTTAGTAGTTAATACTTTAACTTTTTTAAGGTATTCTGACTTCAATTGTTATGAGAATTATGTGGTAGGTTGATTTGTTGACTATGAGCAAACACATATCCACATTTTAGTTGACCTGTTTTTCTTTCTGCTGGGCCCTTGGCCTTTTTGTCCTTGTTTTTTGGCCCACTTCTATTCTTAAGTATTATTTTCCTTTTATAATTCCTATACTTAGCCTTATCATGATGTAGATAGAACATGTTTTTGCTTTTTTTCCCCCTTGGTCTCAGATTTTTGTGAAGAGAAAAATGAAAAAAGATTTTGATCCAAGATTCTTTGAATTTTATAGAAAACAATTTTTTAAGTTTTTCATAAAGCTGTAATTACATTTCAAAAGATTACCAAACACTCCCCCCCCCATCTTCCACAGTTTAGAAAGGAAGTCACTGCCGCCCTTTTTTAGCTGCTAATTTTAGCTGGTCTTAGTAGCAGACATAACCAAGAACTACAAATAGTCCCAACCAGCCAACCAGAAGAATCAAGGTACCATGGTCAAAGCCATCATCTGATGCTTCAGTGACCATTTTCACTGAAATTGATAGGTAACAGCCAACTTGGAATTTGAGACTTGAAGAAGTATATACTGAATTTCCCCATAATTGTAAAATCTTATACAATGATAATTGCCATACATCAAATTTACTTTAAAATTTGAACACTTATTTTAAGATAAACAGACATATATTATGGTGGTAGCCATTTACACATGATAATGGAAAGCTTCGCCCCCACCCCTTTTAAAAGACTAGATAATACTATGAAGATAGACATTATAAAGGAATAAGTACCTCATCAAGTGATTCCACTACCGCTCAGCCTGAAGAAGGCACCAAACATTTAAGTTGATTATAACTAATAAATTGTCATTTCATTTACCAGATTGTAATACAAGGCACTATATAATGTGATACTCTGAAACTGTGGCTAATCTATTTTTATTCCCCTTTCTTTCTTCAACATGCAAGCTGAGCTCAGCGTTGGTCAGAGACTAGTAACAATTCAGAAAGGACTGCTGTTTCGAGCTCAAGGTTACCCTATCAGCATTGGCTGCAATGTAACTGGCTACCAAGGCCCTCCTCTGCAGCACTTCCAGTGGTTTGTTTACCTACCAAATGCCCCAGATCGGGAAGTCCGCTTGATTAGCACAAAAGAAGCTATCTTTCCCTCAGGACTGTATGCAAATCGTGTGCAAAGTCGGGATATCTACGTGGAGAGGGTTAGGGACAACTCAGTCGTGCTGCACATCGCAAACGTCCGGAGGGAGGATAATGCTGTGTGTGAGTGCCACACACCGAGCACTGATAGTAGCTATTTGGGCGTTTATAGTGCAAAGACCAGTCTAACTGGTAAGCCATTTTACCTTTCCCTGCTAATTATATGCTGAGAAGCCACACTCTTCACTATTACAATTGCTAGCGATGTGATCTCAATCTATTTGCTGTGGTGAAAGAGCCTATGCATGTCTACGAATATTTTGAGGATTTGTCATAAGTAGGTATCAGTGTTTTTAAAATGCTTATGTCATTTCCCCTATCATCTTTGCCATAAAATGTTGGTTGCTATAGAATCAATTAGAAAAAATTCAAAGTCACCCACAGTTGCATAATAATAAGAACATTGGACAAAGCTTTGAGATTTCTTCCCACATTGCACTGTTTTCTTGAGGATTGAACATTGAGTTGATAAGAGAACTGGTATTCATGGCATAGGCAACAAATCATTAATTTGAAGCTGATTATTCTCAAACCACCACGCATATCAACAAATGGGAATAGGTTCCTAGGCTTTGCATATGCCATTCTATTCCTTTTGCCTGGAATATCTGTTACTTCTTGTTCAGCCTAGCAAACTCCTGCACATACTTCAGGACCCTGTTCTGATGTTACCTCTTCTGTGGAACCTATCCTGTCTGCCTTAGTCAATGTTCTGGTTGTTTCCTCTTGATGCTGCTATTACTAACACCCACTCGTTTATGTGGTAACTGGCTGTTTACACACCTCTCTCTTTTTACTTATGTTTGATTTATGTATTTTTTGAGATCTCTTAGTAATTATCTTCTCTTGCTTCCTTGGCTTTTGTATACAATTTTTATTGATATGCACACAATAATTCATTTACATTGTGATTTATTCACACACATTATGTTTTATACAATATATCATTTACATTGTGTTTCATGCAATCATTCATATACACTGTATTTTTTAATTAATTACAATTAATCTATGCCTATTATTACCCTGTCTTTTCAAGTTCCCATTGGATTTTCCCTATTCTTTCACATACAACTGCCCCTCTGCCCACTAAACTCTCCCTGTATCTCAGTTCCTGACGTGGTGGCTAACACTAAATAACTGCTCAACTAAATTTCATTTAGACTCTGAGATTTCACTGGAGAAAGAGGGAGAGAATTAAAAGGTGGTAGAGTAGTTTCCAAACCTTTGGTGTGGATTGCATTTTGGCTATTAACAGATTATTTCAAAACTTTACTTATAAAGAAGCAGGTTAAGATCTAGAAATGCTAAGGGACTTGGTTAGATTCATATAGTTCAGTAGGAACAGATCAAAGATCAAAATCTGTGTTTGCCATATCTGAGTGATTTTCCCATTTAAATGTTCTGTCTGATTAACCAAAATTGTTCTAGCATATGGTAATGAAGCAAAATCAGGTTCATAATCAGTGAGTCATAAGGTTTGCCAAGTTCAATAGACAATGCATAGATACCAGTATAGAAAAAGCTTATTGTTAGTGGAAAACTAACTGAAAGTGTGTGCTTTAGCAAAATGTTGAAATGTTTTGGTAATCTTCATGGTGCCAAGCTGTCTCACCTTTCATTGAATTGTTTTATTATATACATTTTTACCACAATTCTTTTTAAAAATGCTCTGTTTAGGCTTGGCTCTATCACATGCTACTTCCTGAAGTGTTTCAGTGTCGACCAATATTTTTTGTACATTGATTCTGGTTTTGTCTTCCAAATATTTTTTTAAACAAGTGAAAAATGTTTATTAAGACACCATTTATGGAAAATAGGAACTACATTGGAACATGTATATCTGGATTGGAAATGATCATATTGGTAATACTTCTAGTCTTAAACTTAAAAGATTATACTGTTCAAAATTATTTGTTATATATTTGTTTAAATTTTTACCTCTTTTAACAATTGGGATCTAGAGGGAAGAGAAAAGACCTGAGAATGGCCAAAATTATTGGGGTAGCTATTGCTGCCAGTTTAGAGCCTGTGTCAAGAAAAGGAAGTCTTACTCATAAACAGTGCCACCCAAAGGTAATAAAGGAGGCCAGAATTGCTTCCACTGTGGAAAACTGGACCACTTCAGTAGACAGTGCCACAGATGAGAGCCACAGATAAGCAAGGGAGTAGAGAGGAAGCTCCCACTTGTGTTAAGTGTGGATCTGAAGGACACTTGGCCAAGG
>NW_006400012.1:2309146-2311058 GCF_000299155.1 Elephantulus edwardii
ATGGCAAAGGACACACTGACAAAGGAGATTAATCAGAACTGGTTTTGACAAGCACTGTGGCAATGGGACAATTAAAACAAACGTTAAAAAAATATTCAACCTGAATCCTTCTGTTCATATGGAGATTTTTGAAAGTAGTTCTTTGAGTTTATTATGTTTAATTTGTTTTATTTGTTTGTGTGTAAAGGATGCTCATCTAGATAATAACATAATTATGATAAAAACAAAAGGGGGGAAATATAGGAAGCCAATACTAAATATTTGTAACAAACTGAATGCTATTTAAATAAAAAAAAATTGGGGGGAAAAAAAGACAGAGACATAATGAAAAGCAGACCACACACAGAGTTAAAGTGAAATAGAAAGAAGAGAGGCAAAAGAGGTAAAACATCCCTGGAGAGAGAGAGGTGATCCCAGACATTTCAGAATGCTGTTAGCAGGAAAGGAGGGGAATGAGAGCACCTCTTTAATCTTTCTTTGATGCTTCCTGCATAATTCCACATTTTGTCCATAGAATCCTTCATTATTTCAACTTGAGTCTTGATTATTACTCTAATTGACCTCTAATAGCCTTTAGCTGTTGGTTTGTTTCTGACATAAAAGTGAGTTTAGAAAGGTGCCAAGAGAGATATGAGAAGAACTTTTCAGAATTATAGAAAGGAAATGTTCTCTGAAGTCAAAAGAGGACAGAATTTCCAAAAGAAAATGGATGTCAGTTATTAAAACTACAGAAACTAAAAATAAGATTGGAGGGTCCCTTAAAATTGGTAATTGCTGGAAAACTTTGCTAGAGTGTAGTGCAGTGTTTGGAAGTTGGATTCATGGAAAGTAGGGAGGAATTTGAGGTAAGGAAACTAATAAGGCAGTATTTAAGATAATACTTTACTAGGATAAAAACAAGAGCCTAAAAAAAGAATCTAGGGTTAGAGAAAGTTAACCTAGCATAGTCCATAGAGAGTTTCTCTGCTCACTCAAATATTTAACACCCTCAGTAACAGCAGTTAGGAAATAAGGAGACCCATTGCACTGGGAAAATCTGCAGTTAGTGACTTTTCCAAATTATTGAAGAGTAGGGATGTCAGTTTGCAGACTAAAGATTTAAGCCATAGCAGCCATGGCCTTTCCAATTACTAGCTATGCTTTTGAGAGCTGGACAATGAATAAAGATTACAGGAAATCAACTGATACCTCTGAGCTGTGGTGTTTGAGAAGAGTATTGAACATTCCATAAATGGCCAAGAGAACAAACTAATATGTCTTGGAGAGGGTGCAGCTGGAGTGTTCTTTGGAGGAAAGAATGATGAGGCTTCACTTGACGTACTTTAGATATGTTGCTTCAAAGTGTAGTTCCTTGGAAAAGGACATGATGCAGGGAAGGATGGAGGGTCAGCGAGGTAGAGAAGACCCTCAACCAGGTGAACTGATATGGTGACTGCTGTAATGGGCTACTGCGTGTCATAAAGTGTGAGGATGGCACAGGACAGAACAGGGTTCAAATCTTTTGTTCATAAGGTCCCAATGAATCATGCGTGACGTGATGGCACTTAACAACAACAACATGTCATTGAAATCAACCATTCACCCTCAGAGAGAAAGAGGAACAATCTCCTCCCATGCAATCTACAGCCTAGGAAACACAATGAAGCATCAATTAAGAATGGATTCCAAATCAACTGCATTGAGAACAACAACAACATACCACAAACTTTAAAAAATAATTTTAAAAAGCATTTTGCGTTCTTTTCATTTAGAGTGTAAGCTTAGAGTGAATTCAACAAGTCAAATCCAAGAACTTTTCATCAACTCCAACACTCAAATAGTTTTCAGCATCTTTTCTCAGTCCACAGGAAATGTTCAGTTAGCAATTATTTGGTACTTTTCCTCCTGTTGCCACTAGCTGGCCACCTGCCCA
>NW_006400012.1:2311926-2312801 GCF_000299155.1 Elephantulus edwardii
AGATATATATCCCTCTGCTACTCTTTGCTTTCTGCCAAGATCCATCTGACATTGGCGATGACGTCTCTAGTGTCACCACATCTTCTAAAACAACTTGTATTTCCAGTAGTTTTCTGTCATTGTACTGTTTTGAGTCATTTCTAGATAATTTTCTGCAGGATTCTGTTTGACTGTGTTATGAGTGGTATTGTACAATAATTTTCACTCTGAAGCTCGGGTCACCTTTTATGAGAATGGGCATAAATATATATCTTTTCTGGTCAGTTGGCCATGTAGTTGTTCTCCAGGTATCTTGACACAACCTGGTTACTTAGACTCCAAAGATAAAAATCCAAAAATAGAATTGTCTTCTAGAGAGTTTAGATTGGTTTCCAAATCTTAAAAATATTTGAAAATCATCATTGAAAACCAATGGCCTGGCTAAATACTGCACAACATGGCTAAACCAGGAAGATGTGCTGTCAAAAGACATACTGCATAACTGTGCAGTTACAACATTATAAAATGCTTTCTTCTTGAGGCCTTTTATTGCCTTGGTGCCCATGTTGCTTGTTTTCTTGCTTTCTTTCTAACCCTTTGATACCTCATTCTCAAATTTGCTTCCAAGTTCTCCATCTCTACTAATTCATTCATAGAGAAAACCTGTCCATTGGCCACCAATCTCAAGTGGGTCTCTTCTAACTGTATCATATAATCTGTTCTCTTTTTTCACTCTGTCATATGCTAAATCTGCTATCTCACAAATGCTGACTTCTGAAATCTAGCCTCTTTTTTTTTCTATATTTTATTAATTTTCATAAACATTTACAGAGATTTTGGGTTTCCATTCATTCATTGTTGCACTATTCTCTCTACCCTCCTCCCAGTTTGTTCTT
>NW_006400012.1:2335045-2348953 GCF_000299155.1 Elephantulus edwardii
AAAATTTAATAATAATAAAAAAAAGAATATGGGCTGTAAGCACTATGAATGTAGGAAAATTGGACATTGTTAAAAATAAATAAAATGCATAAATATTGACTAATAGGTATTGGCAAAATGAGATGGACAGCTTCGAACATTATGAGTCAATCATATGATCTACTATGCAGGAGATGGAATGGTGAAGAAAAATAGAGTCACATTCATAGTTAAAATATTCATTTCTAGATCAGTCTTGAAATGTAATGTTGTGAGTGATACGATAATATCCATATACATACAATGAAGCACAGTAAATATAGCTATCTTTTAAATATATGCACCAACAACTAGAGCCAAAGAAGAAATAGAAGATTTCTACCAACATTTGCACTTAGGATCAATCAAACATGCAAGTGAGATGCAGTAATATTAATGGTGACTGGAACGCAAAAGTTGAGAACAGAGAAAAAGGATCAGTAGTTGGAAATCACGGACGTGGAAACAGAAATGAAGATGGAGATAGAATGACAGAATTTTGTACAATCAATGATTTATTCATTTCAAATACTTTTTATATGAAACATAAATGCAGACTATATACATGGATTTCACCTGATGGTATGCAGAGGAATCAGAATGATTACATCTGTGGAAACACTCACTGGAGAAGCTCAATGTCAGCAGTGAAAATTGGGCCTGGTTCTGATTGTGGAACAGACATCCAACTACTCATAAGCAAGTTCAAACTGAAGCTAATGAAAACTAAATCCATGGGAACAAAAATTTGACCTTTGAGTCTATCCAATCTGAACTTCAAAACCATCTCAGGAACAGGTTTGAGCCCTTAAATACTAATGAGGGAAGACCAGGTGAGTTGTGGGAGGATATAAAGAACACCATGCAGGAAGAATGCAGGGGGTCAATACAAAGACAGAGGAGAGAGAAAAGGCCAAGGTGGATGTCAGAAATGACTCTGAATATTCCACTAGAGTGCAGAGAAGCCAAAGCAAAAGGAAGAAATTAGCACATTAAGGAGCTGAACAGGAGATTTTCAGGGGCAGCTTGGGAAGACAAAGTAAAATATTATAATGAAATGTGCAAAAAGCTGGAGTCAGAAAATCAAAGGGGCCGGACTTGCTCAGCATTTCTTAAGCTGAAGGAAATGAAGAACAAATTCAAGCCTCGAATTGCAATACATAAGGATGCTTTGGAAAGAATATTAAATGATCCAGGAAGCATTAAAAGAAGATAGAAGAAGTATACAGAATCATTATACAAAAAGGAATTGGTGGAAACAGAAGAATTTCATGAAACGATGTATGAACCTGTGGTGATGAAGAAAGATGTTCAAGCTGCTCTGAAAGAATTGGGGAAAAAAAAACAAGTCCCCAGGATTTGACAGCATACCAATTGACATACTTCAACAAACAAACACTGCCCTGGATGTGCTCACCAAGTTGTGCCAAGAAATCTGGAGGACAACTACCTGGCAAACAGACTTTAAGAGATTCACATTTATTCTCATTCCAAAGAAAGGTGATCTAACAGAGTGTGGACATTATTGAACAATACCATTAATATCACATGCAATCAAGATTCTACTGAAAATGACCAAAAAATGACTGGGACAGTACAATGAACAGAGAACTGCCAGAAGTGTAGGCTGGGTTTAGAAGAGGCCATGGTACTAGGGATATTATAGCTAATATTAGATGGATCTTGGCTGACAGAAGAGAGTACCAGAAGAACGTCTATTTGTACTTTATTGACTATGGAAAGGCATTTGACCATGTGGATCACAACAAACTGGCTAACTCTGAGAAGAAGGGAATCATAGAACATTTGGTGTGCTTATGTGAAATCTATACTTGGACCAGGAGACAGTTGTCAGAACAGAGCAAGGAAACATTACATGGTTCAAAATTGGAAAAGATGTATGCCAGGGATGTGTCCTATCTTTATACCTTTTCAATCTATATGCAAAACAGATCATTTGGGAAACAAGGCTTTATGAGGAGGAATATGACATCAGGATTGGAGGAAGACTCATCAACAACCTACATTATGCATGTGACACAACTTTCTTGCTGAAACTGAGGAGGACCTGAAGCACTTGCTGCAGAAGGTCAAGGACTGTAGTCTTCAACATGGATTGAAGATCAACATCAAGAAGACAAAGATACTCACCACTGGGCCTATTGGCCACACCATCCTGAATGGAGAAGAGATTGATGTTGTTAACAGTTAGAGCTTGCTCAATTCCACAATCAACACACTCGGCAACAACAGTCAGGAAATAAAAAACCTAATTGAATTAGGTAAATCTGCTGTCAGGGACTTCTCCAGAGTAATGAAAAGCAATGATGCCAGTCTAGGGAATAGGGCGCATCTGTTGTAGGCCATGGTCTTTGCAATTACTTACTGTGCATCAGAGAGCTGGATAAAGGCTTAAGGATGACAGAAGAATTGGTGTCTTTGAGTTTTGGTGCTGGAGAAGAGTTTTGTACATATTATGGACCACCAAGAAAACAAATAGGTCTGCCTTGGAAAGGGTGAAATCAAGTTTCTCCTTGGAAGCTAGGATTTTAAAGCTCCATCTCACATACTTTGGGCATGTGGCCAGGAGAGACTGATCCTTAGAGAAGGACATCATGCTCAGAAGGGTGGAGGGACAGTAACTGGAGCAATGAGGGTAGGTGTGTGGGAGTGAGTGAGACTGGCAGGTTTCAGCGCTATTGCACATAGGATCACTATGTGTTGCAGGTGACTTGACAGTATGTAACAATGATGCCAACTTATTGCAAGCATTTTTTTCATGTATTTGTTGGCCATATGAAAATCTTCTTTGGTAAAGTGTTCACATCCTTTGCCCATTTTTAAAAATTGGTATGTCTTTTTGTTGTTGAGATGTGAATATTTTCAATAAATTTTAGAGATTAATGCCTTAGAAAATATTTTGTTATTGTTAGGTGCCATTGAGTCACCCATGACTCATAGCAGAATAGCTCTGAATGTGGCTCTAGCCTGAGCCAATCTCACTGTCTCTGACACACCTACCTTCATTGCCCCAATTGTTGTGTCAGTCCATCTCATCTAGGGTTTTCCTCTTCTGCACTATCTCTCCACCCTCCCAAGCTTGATATCCTTCTCCAAAGACTAGTCCCTCCTGGCCACCTGCCCAAAGTGTATGAGGTGGAGTCTCAAAATCCTTGTTCCAAGGATCAGCTTGGCTCTCCTGGACAGAGCTGTTCATTCGCTAATACCCTCAAAATTTCCTCTCAGTTGGTAGCTTCTCTCTTCTTACTCTTTTGAAGATCTTTTGAGGCACTGAAGTGTTTGATTTTTAGCACCTAATTTATTTTTTAATATTTGTGCTTTTTTCTGTTTAATAGATGAAGCTATAAATTAAAGTCCCTGGGTATCCCCCTCTTTTTAAATTATTTTTATAGTTTTAGGACTTAACATTTGGCCTTTGATCCATCTTTAGTTGGGTTTCATATGTGGTGTGAGGTTAAGATTTTCATTTTTCTGCAATTGGCTATCTAGTATTGCCAACATCATTTGTTAAGGAGACAGTGTCTTCTCCAACTAATGGGCTTTGTCATAGGTCAATGGATTTACATCTGGAATTTCAATTCTGTTCCACCTGTCTTTTTCTTGTCACTTTGTTGCTGTTACGTGACATTGAATCGAGTACAACTCATGGCGACCCTATGACAAAAGATCTGAACCATGTTCTATCCTGCCCCTCCTCTTCACACTTCCTGACACACAAGAGCCCATTGCAGCAGTCACTGTGTCAATCCACCTGATTAAGAGTCTTCCTCTCCTTCGCTGACTCTTCACCCTTCCAAGCATCATGACCTTTTCCAGAGAGTAGCCTCTCCTAGCAACATGCCCAAAATATGTGAGGTGAAGCCTCATCATTCTTGCCTCCAAAGAGCACTCTGGCCACACCCTCTCCAACACATATTTGCTTGTTCTCTTGACTGTCTCTGAGATGTTTAGTGCTCTTTTCCAACACCACAGCTCAAAGAGGTCAATTATTTTTCTGTTATTAATTGTTCAGCTCTCAGATGCATAGCAAGTAATTGAAAATACTATGGCCTGAATCAGACACACCTTAGTCCTCAAACTGACATCATTACTCCTCAATAATTTGGAAAGATCCCTACCTACTGATTTTCCCAGTGCAATACATCTCCTTATTTCCTGACTGCTGGTACCAAGGGTATCAATTGTGCATTCAGGCAAGATAAAGCTATTGACAGTTTCAGACTCCTCTCCATCCATCAAGACACTGCCCATCCAGTGGTAAGAATCTTTATTTTCTCAACATTGAGATGCAATCCATACCAAAGGCTGCATTCCTTGGTCTTCTGTAACAAGTGCTTCAAGTCCTCCTCACTTTCAACAAACAAGGTTGTGTCATCTGTATGAAGCATGTCACTGATGAGTCTCCCTCCAATCCTGATGCCACAATCTTTGTCACAGAGCCCAGCTTCTCATATAATTTGTTCAACATCCAGATTGAATAGGTATGGGGAAAGAATACAACCCTGACATACTCTGTTCTCAATTTTAAACCATGCAGTGTAGCCCTGCCCACCTGTTTGGGCACTTGTTGTACTAGTGTCAGGCTATTTTGACAACTGTGGCTTAGTAGTAGTGTTATGGCAGAAAATGTGAGATTTAAACCCTCAGCCAATATTGGAGATTAACAAACCTTTTATTATACACAGGTCAAGAACAGCAGCAATTGCCCAAACTTTTCTAACACCGAGGGGAGGCAAAGATTTGTTTTATATACAGTTTTGGCATGGGGGTAACACAAAGTTCATTGTGTTACGTAGTTGAGATTTGTTTACATTCAGGAGTTGTTATTGTTTCTGACTTTTCATGGATGGCCAGGTACAGGATGTATTCAGGGAGTAATAACCAAGCTGGGTCAGCATGTACTAGGAAACATAAACCTTAGCAACACATATTATTGCCAAAATTATTAAGGCATATATTTATTATAATAGCTGTCAGAACAAAATGGCTTCTCTAATGCTATCATATAAAATTGTTTCTCTAATGCTTAGCATATAAGCTGCTATTACGTTCACTCCTGTTTGTACAAACTCAAGCCATTGAGTGAGCATCAGAGTCTAAGTACTAGGGGCTCCTAATAAAAACAGAAGTTAACAGACTCAATCAGAGCTTGAGCAGACTGGACTATGTGAGTAAGCATGCAGAGGAGGAGGAGGAGGAGGAGGAACAGGAGTATTAGGGGTCTTGAGATTCCAGTGAGTAAGGAAGTTAACTAGGGATTTCAACTAAACATTTTCTGATACTAAGACTATCTGGATTCTTATTCTGTAGGGTTTTAAGGTTATTTATTTTTTTGCAGAATATTAACACTTGACTAATTGGCATAAAAGCAACAGGTTTCTCTTAAAGTAGCACACAGCCCCCCATGAGAAAGAAACAGGAGATGTAAATTTCGTTGTTTCTCCAGTATAACTTTGACTAGGGATTTAACTTGGTTATGCAGAAGGTGAATGGCACACTGAAGGCTGTTAAGACTTGCATGCTTCTTTTGACTACTGTTGTAGTGGAGAGCTGCTTCGCTAGCAATACTGAGACCTGAAAGAATAGGTGTGACAGAGAAGACATGTTTAACAACACAGTTGCCTGGCAGATTAAGAAATTTTAGCCTTTCTTGGCCACTATAAACATATATTTGAGAGAGAACTTAAAGATACTTAACATAGGCCTGGTTACTAGTGGCCTTTTGTGAGGCTGTCTATACAAGTTAGCTAAGTGCTAATAGGGGCAAAATAGGTTAGGGGAATATCAAGAATGACAGTTTTTGTATATACTGACTTATAGATTGTAGAGTGGTTTAGCAATCAGAAGCAAGTCCAGGATGAGTCACATTGAGGAACAGGTGCATTGCAGAAAGCATGAAGACCAGAATGGGCGACATTATTGTAGCCAGTGGCTGGTGATGAGAGAAAGAAGGAACACTGGGTAGAGCAGGGTGCTGGTTGATGGAGGATCTTGCAATTTCTCTAATGATCTGATAGGCTTTACAATGTCTCTGCATGGTATAGTTGACATTTAATGGTGAATGTTAGCTGGAGTGGTGCACGTCATGGGTTAACAGTCTACTTTGGCAACCTGGGTGCTGCTTTCACTCATGAGAAATGAATCCACAGATCTTGTAATTTTTACTACAGTCAGTAATCAGGATAACTTGTCATAGTCTGATTCACACAGGCTGCAAAACTTTTTTACATTTTAACAAGAACTGAGGTTTTCAGTTGAAAAGTTTGGCAAAGGGTAGTAAATGAATGGCATGGGGCCCAGGCTAAAACTGTAAGATTAACAGGGAGCTTGAGTAAGATAAAAACTTTCATTCTTATATCTAGTACAATATGAACGACAGATTAAACACTTTGTAAGCAAGAATCCAATGGACTAGCTGGAGTGTGCACATACAATAGTGAGGAAATTTCACATAATTTCTTTTTCCTAATTTTTTGGCACTTACCACCACCACCACCAGGAGAGCGAGCATGAGAGAGCGAGAGAACGAGAGAGAAAAAGCACACCTAGTGGAAAGAGAGTCATGCTCCCAAGCCAAAGATGGGTGACTCTGCTCCATGACCCTCAGGTCTGCCTTTGTTCTTGGTGAAACATTCTTCTAGGTAGTGTAACCTTGGTCTGTCTGCTTGCTGTACAGAGGTCACTCATGGTTGCTGTGAAGCCAAACACTGTGACACTGATGTGTCAAATGCATTAATAGTTACCCATGGTGGACAGTGTTTGGTGAAGCTCCCCGATTAAAACAAGCTTGGAAGCAAGAGTGGCATACACTTCCACAATAGCTTGCCTCTGGAAACCCTATGAACCTGGAGAAAGGATGAAAGTTATAAAGGACGTGTCCAGGACTTTCATTCATAGGATCTCCATGAGTCACGTACTTAACAATTTTTGTGCTTCTGGGAACATTGAAACAACATCTGTTAACATTGAAACAATAATGCTGACACTTATTAATTGTAAAATAAATCTGAAACCCTACTTAATAAGATTTACTTAATAGATCTGGCTAGATTTTTTTGGCATAACTTGACCAGGGTGGTTTTAAGGGTTTTATGTTTTTACTTGTCTTGCACTCTGAGGCTGTGTGCAGTTTTCATGTGACACCTAAAGCTTTGAGGAGAGTTTGAAAGGTTTTAGACACAAACATTGGGCCACTGCCTGAGCCAATGGCAGTTGCGACTTGTACCAGGGGGCTATTTCTCACAAAGAAGTTTTACAACTCCTTTAGCCATATTGGTGAGTGTGGGAGAGCTTCAATTCACTCAGAAAAGGTGCACATGCCTATAAGGGCTAACTTATAACTAAAGAGAGCTGGCTTGAGTTTAGTAAAATTTACTTCTACAAGTTGTCTGGCTACAGCTTTGAATAAATATCCTTGTATTTGTCAAGTCTTACCTTCTTTGACTAACATTCTTCTAGGTGGTATAGCATTGGTCTGTGCGTTGCTGTACAGAGGTAACTCGTGGTTGCTGTGATGCTGAACACTGTGACAGTGATGTGCCAAGCGTGGTAATGGGTAACCACGGTGGACAGTGTTGACTGGAGCTTCAGCAGCATCCACTTCCGAAATGGCTTGCCTCCGGAAACTCTATGTATGAACAGTGCTCAGGCCTTTCGTTCATAGGGTCGCTATGAGTCGTCTACGACTCGATAGCACCTAACAACAACAACAACAACCATCTTTGACTAAGATAAGTTTTGGTGGTTTTTGTTTGTTTTGCAAAGTCCTTTTTAGCACTGTTTGATAGGACAGGGGTCAAAAGAATTGGGTGGCTGTGTGGCTTCAATGCTGAGAGCAGCCTGCTGGGACAAGGCATTTGCTTGTTGATTCTTTTTGTCATGAGTTCTTCTCCAGTCTGATGTCTTTGGCAGTATCATGTTTGATGGCAGCCACACAGCTTGTAGGTGGTGTAAAAGCAGCATTTTTAATGGCCTTTCCAGTGGCCACAAGAAGTCTCCTTTCTTTGTAGAGTATTCCATGCACATGCACGGTTGCAAAGCATTATGGCTATCAAAATAAATAAATGTTAACAGTCTTACATTTAGCTCACTGGAGTGCTTAAATCAGGGCAATGAGCTCAGTCTTTTGGGCTGAGGTCTCTTTCAGCCCACACAACAGTTTATGTAGTGGTTGCCTCCACAGCTTTCTAAGAGTTCTATTGTTAATGAAAACTGCTACTTGTGGTTGCTATGATGCTGAACACTGTGACACTGATGTGCCAAACGTGGTAATGGTGACAACTACTGTGTGAGTTTTTGCATCTAGGAAAGGAGAACTTTTGAGATCTGGTCTGAGGAGTAAAAAATATCAAGCACTTGTTTGCTATCAGGTTCCATTGTATTTTCAGAGTCTGGTAGTAGGGTAGCTGGGTTTAGGGTTCTGGTGATATTGAGCAAGTATTGGTCAGCCACTTTACCCCACCCCACTCTCATGCCCTGTGGAGAGGAGGGTTTCAATGGCATGCTGAGGTCCTGCCCCAAGGTGAGTTTATCACTTTTTTTACTAACATTGCAGGGACAGCAATTGACCAGGCTGGTCAGCTGGGCACTTTTTATTTCAGAGTATAGAAGGCATATTGCTCTTCCATATTGTTCAGATCAGCGCCTGATTTGGGTGCACCATAGCTGTGCAAAGTGGCTTTGCCACTTCCCCAAATTTTGGAATCCAGAGTTTCTAATACCCTGCTGCTCTGAGAAACTCTTGGAGCTTTTCAGTGACTGCTGCAGGAATATGTTGGATAGCATTTATCCTGTCTTTTGTTAGTTATTGGGGTACTGTGTGAGTTTAAAGTCTAAGAAGGTAACTGCTGGCATATTTTTCTTTCTGAGGGACAGCTTATAGGGTTGTTGTTTTTTTCATATAACAAGTGAAGCAATTTGTGTGTGTCTTGCAGGCAGTTGACATCAGTGTCTACAGAAAGAAGCAGGCTATTAGCCTATTGCACATGATTTCTAAAAGCTGACTAGTATTTATACCAGCAAACCCCTCTAGCTTCTGGAGCTTTTTATGGATGTCCATAGCTGACTGAGACACAAAGACAAGGCTAAGGGTCTTACTGTTCTCAGGAGTCATTCAATCAAAAAAAGAGGCATACAATTGAAAAGATTCGCAGAGTCTCTCCAAAAATGCCCTGGGAATTCTTTTGGACCCTGCATTACCTCAGTAGCTTTGCTTAAGTTGATAACTTTCCAAAAAAGTTTTTCAGAAACCTGACAGTAAAGCTTGGTGGTAATCATCTAATGACTAGGATCCTGCAGTGATGTTGAGGTCAGGATGGTTAACTGGCATGATTTTTTGTAATTGTTCACACCTTTCCTGGGTTGTTTATGGGAGATTTTCCAGGGTAACTTTGTCAGCAGTGGAGAGGATACACATGCATTTAGGGAAGATTGAAAAGTTTCCTGGTCAGGCAGGACAGGCAGGGACTTAGAGGGGGACTCTAGTTAGGGGTGAGTGGCCAGAGAAGTTAAAAATCAGAGGCTTTTGGTATTTTTATTGCACTAAATTAAGTTCATTCACCCCAGAGGAGAGAGAAGGTGGTCTTTTCCAGATTTTTACTTCTTTCTACTTTCTTTTCTGTTTCACTTAGAGAGGAGGACAACATCCTGAAGATAAGGAGTCCAAGTAACATTGGAAGAGACCAGGGATTTATTCTTTGTGGGTTTTCCACCCTGGACACATAGAATCAGAACCAACATATCAACAAGATCCCCTGATAATTAGAGTTTTGGATCTTTTAGCTGAGATTTTGTTAAAGTGTAGGTACCAATTCAGCGTACTGAGCAGAAACGAAAATTTTCAACAGGGTGATTGAAGGAGAATGAGCTGGTTCAAAGTACTAGAAGGAAAACATAAGTCCCTCTTGTCTCCAGCAGCTCCAAGATGTTGCCAGGGCCTGGTTCTTGGAGTGCCAGCAACAAATCAGAGGTTCTGAGCACAGGAGTATTTACTGATTATTTTTTCCTAGTTCTCTGGGCAAGTGCAACATAACCCAAACAGCCCTCCTCTTACCCAGAGGGTAAGAGAAGATCACTGGCTTATAGCTGTGAGAAGACAGTAGTGACAGAAGATGTCTGAGGAGGGCCAGAAGACATTGAGTTTTTACACAATGCCGTCTGTATTCCCAGCTCTTACTCTGGAAAGAACACTTTTAAATGAAATACATAATAGCTTGTTTACTATGTCTTACTCAGGCACCAGGACAAAAGGAGTAAGGAGGATGGGGTAAGCTGTGAAAAACCCTACACAGGGACGAGTTGGAAGAGGTACACTGGCAGACTCAAAGGGGAAGGGTCTGGGTGAGAACAATCCAGGAATTAATATAAAGAAACTGATCAGGAAGACCAGAATTTTCCGTAACAACAGACTAGACTGCTCTGCCTTTGGGCAAATTGAAAGTGCTTTCCTCTCACTGTGTGTTCACCAGCAATAAAGAGTGATACCCTGATGGGGGTAATTACAACCGAGACACAGCACTCTGGGAGCCATCCAGGGAGCCAATCCAGCCCAACTCTTCTGGGGGCTGCAGCACACTTATATACGAGCAAGTAAATAGGAAGACAGGATAGGGTGGGCTTGCAGATGTAGGACATGCAAATAGGAGAACCTTAGCCTTGTGCAGACTACTCCCAGCTCAACGAATGTGGCAGCTATCTTCCCAGGTGGCGTGTTTTCTCAAGCCAGTATGGCCAAAGAAGAGCTTTCTCTCTCCCATATTAAAGGCCGTTGGGAGGCTTGTACTATCCGGAGCTAGGTGATATTCCTGGCCAGAGGCCTTCCCTTCCTCTCCAACATTCCACAACATCTTTATTTTTCTTTTAAATGAATTCAAAGAGGTGAAAGTCTCTGGTGAAGGGCCTCTGGTGTTTTTTGGGAGGAAGATGATCCCATGATGGTAAGGATACAAAGATTATTCAGTGCAGCTACTTGGGCATTCTATCTTGTGAAGAGGTGTACAGCTGCTCTTGTCAACTGGGGAGTTAATAGAAAAGGTTAGAATTGCCATAACGTGATTTCTGGATTGGACTGGGAGATGAATATAGGCTAGCGAAGAGAGCCACATGCATATAGAAAATGCAGGTGAAGAAACAAAAACTTACAAAACCTGATTAGACTCTCCTGTTGTGGCAATATTGATGTCAGAGCAGCGATATGCAGTGTTACAAACACAGGACCACTGTGTGTACCACTCCCAGGGTTAAGGTTAAGAGCCTGTTGGTCGAGTGCCTTCAGCGTGCCCCAGGTCACAGTGTCTGTGGTGTCTGGGGATTCGGCTTCTTCTTGTCGTGGATGCTCAGTCAATGCACTTTCTTGGCAGGTGGATTGAATCAGATGTGACAAGCAGGAATCCAGAAAGGATGTGGTTTGTTCTGTGGGAAATACAAGCAAAACCTCTCCCAGTGCCTAGTAAAGGATTGGGCCCTTTCCATACTTGATCTAATAGATCCTTCCATGTAACCCATATTGACAGCTCACTAGGAGGTGTATCTGATTGCCAGTGAACACATATGGCAGGTTTTGAAAAGACTGCCCTCATCATATCTTTTCAATCTTGGGAGGTGTTTAAATTAAGGCTTAATGAATTAAGCTATGCCTTTGCCCATGGAGAATGAGGTCCATCATCTCTAATAGCTGTCCTAAGTTCTTTTCATTCTATCCCAGCACATGGCTATCACTGTAAAGGATGTTCAGGTGGGGGATATACATCAACAAGAAACACATGTGCCTCAGAGCTAGCATCACACTGATCACACAATACCTTGTGTAAAGGACACTCAGGTGTTGGGCGCACGCCAACAGAGCCCACATGTACCTCAGAGTTCCACTCAGCATCTCACTGATCACAGAACACCTCTGCCCAAGAATTTCCTGTTTCTTCACTGCTTTCTCTATATTGTCCCCACCTGCTTTCTTTGTTTTCCTCACTCCTCGGGAGACTAGAGAAGAGGTGGTGTAATCATCTTCTCTAAATTCTTTACGGCTGTTTTAGACCCCCTGCCATAACACTTTGTTAGTAGGGAGTGGGGTTTAAACAGCTGTTGATGCATTTCAACTAACGGTGCTGCAGTCTTTGTCAAAACCAGTTCTGATTGATCTTCTTTGTCAGCACGACCTTTGCCATTCCCTGTCATTTCCCCTTGAGAGCAATTTCACCCTGATTCATTAGGAGAGAGGGTACCACATCCTCTTAGCTACTTCCTGCTGGAAAAGGGTATTGTAGGTCCCAGGGTGAAAATCTTCTCTCACTACTCTAAGCTGTCCCAGGTTTGCACATTGAAGATGTGAGCAGCAGTAATCCAAGGGGTGAAATCAACAACTGTTGTCCAAAAGGATGAAGACTGAGACTGTGTAAGTTTGACCTCCCTACTTTATAACAAAAACATTAAACATTTTCCTTGAGGATCTTTTAAATTGCTGGCCAGATTACCCATGCTAAAGTAAGGGAGCACTTGCCCGATAAGATGGACCTGCGTCAGTTTCCCTGCTCCCTGACAGGGGCAAATGGAATGAAGAGAGAAGGAAGAGAGAAGAGAGAAGAAAGAATTTACCCTTGCTAAAGCAAGAGGTGCTTACCCAATAAGATAGACCTACACCAGGTCCCTTCCCCCTTCATCAACTTTTTAAGCCTTCACCAGATCCCTATTACCTGACAGGTGTGAGCACGGAAAGATATGTTCATCTGATCCCTGACGGGAGTGATCCCAGAGAATACTCACCCAAAACCCTGACAGGAGTGAGCAAAAAGAATATCAAAAAATTTGACGGGGGTGAGCACAGAGGGTACTCACCTGATAAACCTGCATCAGGTCCATCCCTATTTGAGGTGCCATATGTCGTTGTCCATTCACCAGCAATGAACACCAGTACCCAGACAGAGATACACCACTCTGAAAGCCATCCAGAGAGTTGATCCAGCTCAACAACGTTGGGGGCTGCAGTGTACTTATATATGAGCAAGTAAACAGGAAGACAGGATAGGGTGGGCTTGCAGACATGGGACATACGGATTGGATAGGAGAAGCTCAGTCTTGTGCGGACTACTCCAACTCAACAGATGCAGCAGCCATCTCCCCAGGTGGGGAGGCCAAATACAAGAGAGTTGTCTCTATCCCATATTAAAGGCCATTAGGAGGCTTGCACTTATCTGGAGCTAGGTGATCTGTCCTAGCCAGAGGCCCTCCCTTCCTCCCCAACATTCCCCAACACTTTCCTATAGTTAGTTGACATAAAGGATGGACATTCCACCTTGCAAAGGGTGCGGAGGCAGGCATCAGATATTTTAACTTCAAGAGAACCCATTAGAAAAGTTCTGAACAAAACAGTCCAGGGGGCTCAACTTAAAATGAGAGAAGTGCATTATAGAAGAGATACGGAGTTTAATAGGAAGAAAGAGGAAAGAGTGGCCACAGAGTATTAGATAAAGAGAAAGGAGAAGTAAATTAAAAGAGGATAGATTTAAACAGAAATTCCTAATATTGCTTGGGGAGTGTTCTGGAGGCACAGACAAAACATAAGCAGGGGTGTCCCTGAATTCAGAGGCTACAAAGGTGTTCACCTGACTGCATCCCTTGTGAGAACTTAGGTTCATCTTGGCTTAAGGAGCACCCACATAAATCCCAGCCCAGGTGAGTCTCTGTCATATGATGCAACCATGGAACTGCAGGTTAGGACCCAATCAGACCCCATAGCTCAGGGTTCCTTGCCATGGAACTGCACAGACCAGCTACTACAGGCAGCAGCTGATTACACATGCACACACAAACAGAATCACTCAAACAAGCACTTGTAGGTTATTACTTTCCCTCCCAATAAACCGAGAGAGAGAGAGA
>NW_006400012.1:2349053-2356108 GCF_000299155.1 Elephantulus edwardii
AAAGAAAGAAAGAAAGAAAGAAAGAAAGAAAGAAAGAAAGAAAGAAAGAAAGAAAGAAAGAAAGAAAGAAAGAAAGAAAGAAAGAAAGAAAGAAAGAAAACACAAACCAGAAACCCAGGTAAACCAGACCAGAAATCAGGGACTAACTGACAACTCATGTCTGAGTTATGGCCAGTAGTCATAGTTTGTGTCCAAACTTATTTGACTGTTACAGCAACCAGAATTACAGAGAGTCAGACTCACCAAAGATGTTTTTGATGAAGGTTTGTCAATCCCAAGAAAGAGTACCGGAAACCATCTCAGTCCCACTTACCAGAACCATGATAAGAAAAAGGGATCCTGGAAAGTCACAGGTGCCTCCGTTTCCCACTTCTTCTCTGAAAACTATGACTGGAACTGAGTGAGCCCTGGCTGCCCAGCAAAGAAAACTTAGAAAATGAACTGAGAATCTCTCTGGGACCTCCAAATGTTATGGCAGAAAAATGTGAGATTTAAACACTCAGCCAGTATTGGAGAGTAACAAAGCTTTTATTACACACAGGTCAAGAATGTCAGCTGTTGCCCAAATGGTTCCAACCCTGAGGGGAAGCAAAGATTGGGATTATATACAGAGACTGGGCATGAGGGATACATGAAGTTCACGGTGGTTGGCAGTTGTTATTTCTTTACATTTGGGAGTTGTTACTGTTTCTGACTTCTCATGGGTGTCCAGGAGCCAGGCCAGGCACAGGATGTGTCAGGGAGTAGTAACCAAGCTAGATCAGCAAATATTAAGAAACATAAATCTTAGCAACACATATTATTGCCAAAATTATTAATGTATTCATTTATTAACATGGCTGTTAGGACAAAATTATTTCTAGGGATATGGTAGCTAACGGTAGATGGATCTTGGTGGAAAGCAGGAAGTACCAGAGGAATGTCTGTGTTTCATTGATTATGCAAAGGCTTTGACTGCATGGATCACAGAAAACTGTGGCTGACTCTGAGAAGAATGGGAATCCTAGAACACTTGATTGTGCTAATGCACAACCTGTACTATACTAGGAGGCAGTCGTCAGAACAGAGCAAGGAAATACTGCATGATTCAAAATTGGGAAATGTATATGCCGGGGATGTGTCCTATCTCCATACCTTTTCAAACTATATGAAGAACAGATTATTCAGGAGGCTGGGCTATATGAGAAGTGTGGCATCAGGATTGGTGGAAGATTCATCAACAATCTGCGTCATACAGATGACACAACCCTACTTGCTGAAACTGAGGAGGACCTGAAGCACTTGCTGCAGAGGGTCAAGGACTGCAGCCTCCAATATGGTTTTTAGGCTCAATATCTAGAAGATTCTCATTACTTTGTCAATTGGCAGCATCAGGATGGATGGTGAAAAGATTGAGATTGTTAACAGCTTTAGTTTCTTGGCTCCACAGTCAACACTCTTGGCACCAGCAGCCAGGAAATTAAAAGACATATTGAGATGGAAATATCTGCTATTAACATGGTGAAACACACTTTTAAATGGATGACCGTGCTTATAAACACATTAATTAACAAATAAATGCATTAATACACTTTGTACGAATGATGTTCCTTTTTTATTAATTAAAATGTGCAGAATGGATATAGCTGTCATTTGTGGCAACGCATTAATGACCTCTCCAAAGCTTTGAAAGGCAATGGTGTCACTCTGGAGACTAAGTTGTACCTGATACAGGCCATGGTCTTTGCCATCACTTGCTATGCACTAGAGAGCTGGAAAATGACTAGGGAGGATAGAAGGAGAATTGATGCCTTTGAGCTGTGGTCCTGGAGAAGAATATTGAATATACCATAGACTGCTAAGAAACTAAACAGGCTCATCCTAGAGAGAGTTAAACCAGGCTGCTCCTCGGAGGCTAGGATGCTACAGCTTCATTTACATACATTGGACATGTTGCATGGAGAGGCAACAGTCCTTGGAGATGGACGTCATGCTTGGGAGGTTGGAGGGACAGCACAGGAGAGAAAGACCCTCTGTGAGGTGGATTGATTCAGTGACTAGAGAAAGAAGGGTAGGTGTGTTAGAGATAGTGAGATTGGCCCAGGACAGAGTGGGGTTTAGGGCTGTTGTACCTAGTGTCGCTGTGAGTCACAGGCAATTTGATGACACATAACAGCAATAGCAAATGTCAATTTATCTCAGTGAGGGTCTTCCTTACATTCTCCATCCTTTACTATTCTATTCTTTCCTGAGGACCAGTATACCCTGAAATATGTGAGACAAAGTCTCACATATGCCCAAAATATGTGAGACAAAGTCTCAATACCCTTGGTTCTAAGAATTACCCTGGTTTTACTTCATCTAAGACAGATCCTCTTCGTTCAGGACACATTACCACTAAACTTAGGAGACTCTGGTAACAGCAACAGAAACTGTTAGCAGCTGATGAATCTGGAATCACAGAAACCAAGGAAGCTTTAGATATAAGCTATCAGATCAAGAGCTAGACAATGGGAGATAGGTGATGAAGGGAGTGGGTAGAAGTGGAGGGGTATCTTGATGGATAGTGGAGCAAAGAAATAAGTGGGTCAGGGCAATTGAGCCAAGGGCAGGGGCAACACCGAAACTAATGGTTAATTCCGCAATAAGGGATATAGTTTCACTTTTTCTGTAAAATGCTTACCTGTTGGATACTTCTCTAGATCTGACCATTCAGATTGACATACACTAGGAAGAAGGATTGGCCATCCACTTCCAAAATAACAGGCCTCTGAAAACCCTATGTACAATAGAACACACGTAGAATGACAGAAAGGGCAACTGAGTATGGAAATACAAAGGAAGAGGAACAGTTGTAAGCAGACACTAGTGATTGGAACATGGAATGTGAGAACCATGAATGTGGGAAAATTAGATATTGTTAAGGAGAAAATGGAATGCATAAATATTGACATACTAGGCATTGGTGAGACATGGGGCATTTTGAATCAGATGATCATATGATATACTACTCCAGAGATGAAAAGGTGAAGAAAAATGGGGTTTCTTTCACAGTTAGAAAAGCCATTTGTTAATACCACTATCATTCAGATACATACCAACAACCAGGGCCAAAGAAGAAGAAATAATAGAAGATTTCTACCAACTTTTACAGTCAGAGATCGATTGAACATGCAATCAAGAAGCATTGATAATAATGGGTTACTGGAATGCAAAAGTTGGGAACAGAGAAGAAGAATCAATAGTCGGAAAACATGGACTTGGAGACAGAAATGGAGCTGGAGATAGAATGATTGTATTTTGCACAATCAATGACTTATTCATTGCAAACACATTTTTTAAGAGACATAAACGCAGGTTATACACATGGATCTCACCTGATGGTATGCATAGGAATCAGATAGACTACATGTGTGGAAGGAACCACTGGGGAAGCTCAGTATCAGCTGTGAAAACTAGGCCCGGAGCTGACTGTGGAACAGACCACCAACTACTCATATGCAAGTTCAAGCTGAAGCTGAGGAAAATTAAACCGAATCCACCAGAACCAACATAGAACTTTGAGTCTATCCCACCTGAATTTCAGAAACATCTCAAGAACAGGTTTGAGGCCTTGAACATGAATGAGCGAAGACAAGATGAGTTGTGGGAGGATATCAAGGGTGTCATCCAAGAAGAGTGCAAAAGTTCATTACAAAGACAGAAGAGGAAGAAAAGGCCAAAATGGATGTCAGAAGAAACTCTGAATATTGCACTGGAGCGCAGAGAAGCCAAAGCACAAGGAAGAATTCAAGATACTAAAGAGCTGACAGAAGATTTCAAAAGGCAGCGTGGGATGACAAAGTAAAATATTACAATGAAATGTGCAAAGAGTGGAGTCAGAAAACCAAAAGGGTTGAACTTGCTCAGCATTTCTTAAGTTCAAGGAACTGAAGAACAAATTCAAATCTCGAGTTGCTGTAATCAAGGATGCTTTAGGCAGAGTATTAACTGATCCAGGAGGTATCAAAAGAAGATGGAAAGAATATACTGAATCATTGTATCAAAAGGAATTAGCAGACACAGAAGAATTTAATGAAACAACATATGAGCAAGAGCCTATGGTGATGAAGGAAGAAGTTAAAGCTGCTTTGAAAGAAATAGCAAAAAATAAGGCCCAGGAATAGATGGTACACCAATTGACATATTTCAACTAACAGATGCTGCCCTGGATGTGCTCACCAAGTTGTGTCAAGAAATCTGAGAACAACCACTTGGCCAACTGACTGGAAGAGATCTATATTTGTTCCCATTCCAAAGAAAGGTGACCCAACAGAGTGTGGAAACTATAAAACAATATCATTGATTTCACATGCAAGCAAGATTCTGCTGAAGGTCATCCCAAAACGACTGGAACAGCACATCAGCAGAGAACTGCCAGAAGTCCAGGCTGGTTTTAGAAGGGGTCATGGTACTAGGGAGATTGTAGCTAATGTCAGATGGATATTGTCTGAAAGCAGGGAGTACCAGAGGAATGGCTATCTGTGCTTCATTTATTATGCAAAGGCGTTTGACTGTGTGGACCATAACTAACTGCGGCTGACTCTGAGAAGAATGGGAATCCCAGAACACTTGATTGTGCTAATGCGAAACTTATACTTGAACCAAGAGGCAGTCGTTAGAACAGAGCAAGGAAACACTGCATGGTTCAAAATTGGGAAGGGCGTACTCCAGGGATGCGTCCTATCTCCATACCTTTTCAACCTGTATGCAGAACAGATTATCTGGGAGGCTGGGCACTATGAGGAGAAATGCGGCATCAGGATTGGTGGAAGATCTATCAACAATCTGCTGAAGAAAACTGATGTTAGTTTTATAATTATATCACTATAGTTTTATAACTGATAAATATATAATTTTGAACTTATTAAAACCACCCTATCATTCCCCCCTCTTTTTATATAAATCTTATATCTATAAGACAAACATACCACCTCATCATAGGGACAGCACAGAAGAGGAAGACCCGAGATGAGATGAATTGATATAGTAACTAGGGCATTGGGGCTAGATGTGTCGGAGTCGGTGAAGACTGGCTCAGGACAGGGCAGGCTTCAGAGCTGTTGTACGTAGAGTCACTATGAGTTGCAGGCTACTCACTGGCACTTAAGAACAACAATGTTTCACTTTACCTATCTAATCAATTGCTGCTGTTGTTAGGTTACACCTGTTCAACATCTCATAACAACTCTATGTGAGCAACATATCTGAAACTTGTCCTATCTTGCACCACATTCATGATCTCCACAACTACTCTAACCCATGGTTACACTGTGTCAATCCATCTTGTGGAAAGCCTGTTCTCTTTTTCTACCCCTCCGCATTTCCCAACATAACTGTTTTCCCCACAAGATTTGCCCCTTCTGACAATGTGGCCAAAGTTCACCATTCTTGCTTCTAAGGGGAACTTTGGTTACACTTCCTCCAAGACAGACTTGATTGGTCTTTTGGTAGTCTATGTTGTTGTTGTTGTTGTTATGTGCCATCGAGTCGTTTGTGACTCATAGCAACCGTATGTACAACAGCCCTAAACTCTGCTCTATCCTGTGCCAATCGCATTGCCTCTGACACACCCATCCCGATTACCCCAGTCACTGAGTCAATCCACCTCATAAAGGGTCTTTTAATATTCTTCTCTAGCACCACAATTCAAATATATCAATTCTTTTCAGTCTTCCTTTTCATTAGTCCAAATTTCACATACATATATATGAAGCAATTGAAAATATCATGACATGGATCAGGTGTTAATGAACGCAAGGGTCAATTGCCAATAAGACAAATGGATTTCAATATCCACAAGCATTTTATTACAGATCTGGGAGGACAGCAAGTTGGCCTCAAAGACTGCCTCCCCGTCTGGGCGTGGTCATTAGGCTGTTATACCAGCCTGAGAAACCAACTCATTTAACAATGCTCTTTGGTTAATAAAATAAAATAATTTCTCCATTTGAAAAAAAAAAACACAAACAAACCCAAACATTCACACACAGATACCAGTAAACAGGTAACCTATAAAGTAGTTAACATATAGCTGAGAAAAAACAGGTTTTGGAAAGAGTTAATTCAGTACTTCCTTTCCTCTTAAACAGGCAGATTAAGTTACAATTTACATATGACTGGGGAAAACAGCTTCAAAGAGGTAACCCCTGATCTAGGCGATGCATATCTTCTTGTGGTAAACAGATTAAACCACTTTTCATGACAAAAGAAAGGAAACCAAGAATTATAAGAGGAAATAATCAGTTTTATAACTAATATATAGAAAATTCTGAATGTTTTAATACCACCCCATCATTCCCCCCTCTTTTTATATCAGTCTTATATCTGTAAGACAAATGTTCTGGGTTGATGTATTTGTGGGTTCTCTATTTGGGAATAGGCCCAGACTCTCTGGCTTCTTCATAATGAATGGGGCATTGAGATAAAAGGTGAACCCACTTTAGAACTTTATGGCAACCTTTTGCTAAAGTTACTATGTCTGGTTAATTCTAAATCTATCTATTCTATCTTATTATATCTATAAGACCTGTTTCAATTGAAAGAGGTTGCTCTGGTCCAGGGCAAACTGCTTTGGGTCTGTTTTCTGAGAAGGGGTGGAGTTAATCACCTCTCTGGTTGCCCTTATGCAAGAAAGGCATCCTCACATCAGTTGTATACAGTAGCCAACTATGACTCAGACAGTCAGGAAGAAAATAATTCCTAGAATGAGAGCCCTTAATCAGTGGAGATCTGGGAGCCATGAAAACCACCTTTGGGTGTTGATTCAAAAGTAACCATTTCTCTGTTTAATGTCTTGCACGGCCGTTTTAACTTCATACAGTTTTTGCTCTATCAAATGAGAATTGTCAGAGATATTGAAGCAACACAGCCCTTTGAATTCTTCACATTGTTGGCAATTTTTCAATAATTTGTTGTTGTTGTTAAGTGCCATCGAGTCGCTTGCGACTCATAGCAACCCTATGTACAACAGCCCTAAACTCCGCTCTGTCCTGTGCCAATCGCACTGTCTCTGACACTCCCATCCCAATTATCCC
>NW_006400012.1:2365049-2368854 GCF_000299155.1 Elephantulus edwardii
CTAGTCAATAAACCTTTTATTTCAAGAACTACCTTCCCTCTGTAACTTGATTTGTGCCACTGTTAGAACCTCTACTTGGAATATTATTGCTTTTAATTTTTGACTCATGTACTTTTAACTTGTTAAATTTGTGTCTTCTGGGCTGCAACACTTCCATGATACATCTTCAAGGATATGAACATATATGGCTAAGCACAATTGATAACAGTGCATCTAAATTTTAAAATCAATCTCCAGAATAGTCCATGTGTTTCCTATTGCCAAAGGGGCCCTTTAGAGTAGTGAAAGATCTTCACCCTGAAACCTACAGCATCCCTTTTCAGCAGGAAGTAGCTAAGTGAATATGCCGTCCCCTTTTCCTTATGAATCAGGGTAAAGTCTCTCTCAGGGAGGAGTGATAGGGAAGGGTAAAGGACACACTGACGAAGGAGATAAATCAGAACTGGTTTTGACAAGCACTGTGGCAATGGGACAATTAAAACAGACTTTAAAGGGGGGGAAAAAAGAATGAACTAGGGGTGGGGTAGAGAAAATAGTGCAACAATGAATGAATGGAAATCCAAAATCTCTGTAAATGTTCATTAAAGTTAATAAAACTTAATAAAAAATAGTATTTTTAACTCTGGCATAGTCCATAGGGAGTTGCACTGTTAACTCTAAGATCACACCTGTCTTGTAGTGGGAATGCACCATTGACTCTGAGTGAGTAAGAAGGGCAGGCTTTTCCTGTGCTATTTATAGCCTTGGAAACCCAATGATGCATCACTTGAGAGTTGCGTCCAAGTCAATAGCACTGAGAAAAGCAAGAAAACAAAAATACTTTACAAATAATCCCAAATCCTACTGTTTGTTCTTCTCATTTAGAGAGCAAGCTCAGCGTGAAGTCAACAGATGAAATCAGAGAACTCTCTATCAACTCCAACACTAAAATTTATTGCAACGTCTTATCTCAGTCCACAGGAAATGGGCAGCTAGCAATTATTTGGCACTTTCCCCCTGATCCCTGAGCTGCGTACCTGGTCAAAGATCTTGGCAATGGACCAAAACAAAATTGTAAAATATGAGGGTGCCTTTTACAACCAAAACGGCATGTGAAAATTTCACTCAGAGAAAGTGTCCTAGAACTTATTTCAGCTGCACCTTCAGAATGTGGATAATGGAAATGTGAGTGGATACTGCTATACTGCCGAAGAATGGCTTTTGCTGACAAATGAGACTTGGCACAAACTTGGAGAAAAAAACAGTCAGAATTTATGAAATTAAAACTCCAGCCCAGAGGTAAACTTGTGATATATGCCCACAAATCTTCCCATAGGATTGTCATTCGCTGTTGAGGATTTTCTAAGGCAGGATAACATGGTAGAAGAACATGTCCTAAAGACCTAGGAATGCTATGTACCGCAATCAGCTCTGCCAGACTTGGTAGCATAGCAGAAGAGAAGATGTCACTTATGGTAAAATAATCTGAGGTTTCAGTGAGCTAGGATGGGAATAAAATGCCTTGTGTTGATTTGCCTATAAGTCTGGCAGCTTAGTAACTGCAACTTCAGATCTCTAGAAAAACACGTTGAGTCATTTCAGTGGGGTTCTACTGTAATTTGTCAGGGAAAGAATACTATAAAGCATATTTAATCTACTGTGAGCAGAAACTGTACAACTATATAGGGACATGTACAGAAATTGCTTTTTAAGATTTGGCTGCCTAAATATAAAGCAAATAAGAGTAGTTAATTTTTGGAATAGCTTACTGAGGGAATTTCCTCTTCCTCTTGAGATTCTTTAAATTTGTAACAGAAGTTCCATGCATTGGCCTAAGAGTACAGCTGTCAAAATGTTGGCATGGTTGGTTTGACCACTCAGTGTTAAGTTAGGTCACCTACAGTGTTGATTACAATAAACTGAATTTCCCTGTGAAGGTTCAGGAATTGGTTGAGATCCAATGTTTTTGTTCTTGTTGTCATTATGTGCCTTCGAGTCACCGGCGACTCATAGAGATCCTCTGTACAACAGCCTAAACACTCCTCTATCCTGGACCAACCTTGTTGTCTCTGACACATCTACCCCCATTACCCAAGTCACTGAGTCAATCCACTTTGTCAAAAGTCCTGATTTCTTGTGTAGTCCCCCCACCCTTCCAAGCAGGATGACCCTCTCCAAGAATTGGTTCTGCCTTACAACATGTCCAAAACATGTCAGATCAAGCTTCAGAGTCATTGCCACCAAGAAGCATACTGGTTTCACCTTCTCTAGGATGAAACTGTTTGTACTCTAGCAGTTCATGGTACATTCAATATGCTTGTCCAGCACCACAGCTCAAAGGCATCAATTCTCCTTTCAACAACCCAAGTAATTGTCTTTCTTTCTGGTGCTTAGCAAGTAATTGCAAAGACTATGGGTTGTATCAGGTTCACCTTAGTCTCCAGACTGACATCGCTGCTCTTCAGTACTTTGGAGAGGTCTTTTAACAGCATATTTCCTGAATACAATTCCAACAGCATGATGCAAATAGGATGATTCAGTTTGATATTTAATGTATCATAATAAAACAGGTTGCAAATGAACATCACTATATCTTATAAACCAAAAATCAAAACCAAACCCTTTGCTGTTGAGTGCATTTCAGGACACAGGAGAAAATTTACAGATACGAATGGAACTTCCCTACTGCATTTCCACATTCATAGGGTTTCTGGAGGCAAGCTATTTTGGAAATCGATGCGACACTTTCTTCCAAACTTGTTTTATCAAAACAAGCTTGGAAGCAGGAGTGGCATTCACTTCCAAATAGCTTGTCTCTGGAAATCCTATGAACTTGAAGAAACTATGAATAAGTGTTTGGGTATTTCATTCACAGGGTCACTATGAGTCATCTACAACTCAACGGCACTTAACAAGAACAACTTAGAGTGAGCTCAGTTGACCTAGTGGACAGAAAGTGATGCTATCAAACTAAAGGTGGTTGATTTAATCTGTGACTCTCAGGCCTGGTTTTAATAATTTTTGGTCAAACATTATTCTAATTGGTATCGCACTGGTCTGTCCATTTGCTGTACAGAGCTAACTCGTGTTTGCTGTGATACTGAAAACTTTGACACTGATGTGTCAAATGTGATAATGGTTACTCATAGTTGCCAGTGTTTTGTAGAGTTCCCTGGTTAAAACAAACTTGGAAGCAGTTCAAAGTATGTCAGAATCCTTGCCTCCAAGGAGCAGCTTGGCTTCACCCTCTCTCTCCAGAAAGAACATATTTGTTCTCCTAGCAGTCCATAGTATGTTCAATACTCTTCTCCAGCACCAAAGCTCAAAGGCATCAACTCTCCTTCTGTCATCCCTAGTCATTTTCTAGCTCTCTGATGCATAGCAAGTAATTGCAAAGACCATGGCCTGTATAAGGCACACCTTAGTCTCCAGACTGATATTGTTGCTCCTCAGTACCTTGGCGAGGTCTCTGACAGCAGACTTTCCCAATGCAATTAATCTTTTCATTTTCTGGCTGCTGGTACCACGAGTGTGGATTATATGTATGTTGTTGTTGTTATGTGCCATCGAGTCACTTGCAACTCATAACGACCCTATGTACAAAAGCCCTAAACTCTGCTCTGCCTTGTGCCAATCGCACTTTCTCTGACACTCCCATCTCACTTACCCCAGTCAGTGAATCAATCCACCTCATAGAGGGCCTTCCCCTCCTATGCTGTCCGTCAACCCTACAAAGCATGATGTCTTTCTCCAAGGACCAGTCTCTCCTTACAACGTGTCCAAAGTATGTTAGATGGAGCCTCAGAGTCCTTGCCTCCAAGGAGCC
>NW_006400012.1:2368954-2374476 GCF_000299155.1 Elephantulus edwardii
TGCCTCCTGGTCCAAGTATAAGTTTCGCATTAGAACGATCAAGTGTTCTGGGATTCCCATTCTTCTCAGAGTCAGCCATAGTTTGTTATCATCTTCCCAGGTTTTCAATAATAGAAAGTCAATTACTGGCCTATTTTCTATTACTGCTTCTCTTGTCCTACTTCTATGCTCAGAGTAGCAATAGCCTGAGGCATTGAGGGCCGTTGCTGTTGCACAGGCTAGCCTACCAATTTCTATATTTAAAGACACTGCCCTAGCAGGCACAATGAAGAGAAATAAGACAGTGTATTCAGATGGGTTAAGCAAGTGCATGTCACTGTGACAGTCTGGGAGAAGGGAGGGCTCTTGGGTGACTTGATTGTGAGACCCAACAGTCAGATTTTGCTTCCATGGGAGGAAGGTGGTGAGTTTCCCAAAGGTACAGGGCCCCCCTGTTGAGTTAGCAGGGATGTAGGAAAAAGCCCTAGTTCCACACAAGAGGAACCATACTGCTGGTAATGTGTGGTGGATGGGTTTCACTGGCTGTAAATTACTTTTACTACAATTTAGAGCTGAATTGTTCAAGTTAATGCAATGAGGAGACCTGCATTGTAAATCATTATGAATATCCCAGACTCGCTTGCTGGTGGTCTGACTACTGTCATAATAAGTCCAGCAATGCTCACTGTGCATAACAGCAACCAGGTTGATAGAAGACATTTCTTGATCTTTTATTGTTGTGTCATTATTCCATGTTCCCAGATTACTGTAGGTGAAGTTGACCTTAGTACTCTCAGGTCTAGGGGGCATTGCCTTTTGGAGGTGGTTAATGGGGTGCTAACCCCAATTAGGCAGGAGGTAAAAGTTTGTTCAACATAGGTTCCTTGCTTCAAACAAAAGTCAGATACATTCATCACATGTTTAGCTAGATACACCCAGATATTTTAATTCCGGTTAAAGGGGATTACATGTGAACGTTCAACACATGCTTAAAAGGAGAAGATCAACAATACTTTAACTGCAACTTGAGATAGGAGGAAGAATCCACAGCCCATTGTTCCTCTGGGTATTTCTTTACCCTGATGTGATGAGTCCACCCCTTAAGCCCTGAAACCTTGAGAGCAGTGGGGGTGGTTAGCAGAACTTCCCAAGGGCCCATCCACTTTCCCTCTAGTTGAGCATCTGGTGTGTCTCTCCATGTCTTAAGTAGAACTTGATCTCCAGGCTTGAAAGGGTGTAGGTTTCCTGTAGGGGAGGAAGCAGACCTGGGGAGAGCAAATTTATGAATTATAGAAAGGGCTTGGTGGAGGTGCTGTACGTATTTCTGCACCGTTATATCGCAACCAAGGTCAGGTGGAATGCTAAGGGAGGCAGCCTGGAAAGATCTCCCATAGGTAATTTCATATGAGCTTAATTTAAGCCCACTTTAAGGGGCTACTTTGACTTAGAACAAGGCCAAGGGCAATACCTGATTCCAATGGAGGTGGGTCTCCTGGCAAAGCTTCACCTTTTTTAGCTTGTGATTCATTTTTTCTATCTCTCCAAATGATTGGGGTCTCCAAGCTGAATGCAATCTCCATTTAATTTGCAAGTGTTTTCTGACTAGCTGAGTGATGTTGGCAACAAACAAGCCCCATTGTCACTCTGGATGTTCTTTGGGAGTCCAAATTGAGCGATAATTTCCCTTAAAAAAGATTTTGACTACTTCTGAGGCACATTCTGTTCTAGTAGGAAAAGCTTCCATCCAGGCAGAAAAAGGTAACAACAAGAACCAGCCTAAATTTGAATCCCTGATGAGGGGCATCTGGGTGAAATCAATCTGCCAGTCCTCAAAGGGCAGCTCACCTTGATATTGGTGGAAACCAGCCTTTACCCCTGTGCCCATTTTAGGATTGTTTTTGAGGCAGATTAAGCAGTTAGAGTTGATGTCCTAAATGGCCTTTACTAAACATTTGCCTCTGAGCCAGGGTTTAACAAACTCAGCCAGTGCCTCCCTCCCATAGGGTGTCATTTCATGGACTTGCTTAAGGAGAGCAAGAGCTAATTTTCTTGGAACCAGAATCATCCCATTCCCATTTACCTTCCATCCTTCGACTTCTTTCTTGGATCCTTTCCCTTCAGCCCAGCTTACATCTTCTGGATCATAATGAGGACTATACTCAGTCAGGTCTACATGTGGGAACAAGTGGGCAACAGCAGAGCTTTTGAGGCTCTCCAGGCTTTTCAGTCAGCTATGTAATTCCTGATCGAGATTTCATCTGCCCCTTTCTGGTGGTCAGGGCAATGCATTACTGCTACTCTCTGAGAGTCCAACAACCGAAGTATTTCTTGGGCATGCTTGATGCCCTTGTTGGTTGTCAACAGCCCTCTCTCTTTCCATATAGCTCCATGCGCATGTAGAATGAGATAGGAAAAATTAGAATCCGTGTACACATACACAGCCTTTCCCTTCAACAATTTCAAGGCTCTGGTTAGTGTAATCAGCTCAGCTTTCTGAGCTGAGGTCCCAGATGGGAGAGCCACTGTTGCCACCATGCCCTCAAGAGTCACTGTTGCATACCCTGCTCTCCAGGTCCCCTTCCCCATATAGCTGCTGCCGTCCATGAAGAGTCCAGTGCACAGGGCACAGCAGTTGATCAAACAGATTAGGTCAGCTGGAAAATACTTAATTACTTCTATGCAGTCATGGTCTAGCTTCTTACTAATCACATCTGGGAGAAGAGTGGGCAGGATTTAGCTTTCTCACAACCTTTAGAGTATTATTGGGATTATCTAACAAATAGCTTGGTACTTACTACCCCATCCTTCATGCTGTGAGCTGCAGACCTCCCTTTTGTTGTAGAAGGGAGATGACTTGATGAGGGATTCCCACTGTAATATGCTGCCCCATGGTGAATATTTCAGCCTCTAGAAATAGCTCACATGTAGCAGTCACTGTCAGAAGGCAGAGGGGCCAGCCTGCCACTGTTAAATCCAATTGGTCAGACAAATAGGCTACAAGTTGAGGTTCTGCTCCAACTTGCTGTATTAATGTTCCAAGGCCCAATCCTTGTCTCTCATGGATATATAATGAGAATGGCTTTAGTAAATTTGGCAGACCAATGGCAGGGACTGACATAAGTAGTGTCTTTATAGTTGCAAAAGCTTTACGACATTCTCCCATCCATTCTAGTGGGGTCTCCCTCATGCCCCTTGAGGGCCCCATATAGTGGTTCAGCTATCAGTCCAAAATTTGGGATCCAGATCTGGCAGAATGCAGCCATGCCTAAGAAACCTTGTAGTTGTAGTTGCCATCTTTAATGGGGTGCTGGCGTTTGCAAAATTCTCTCCTTTCTGTTTCTCAGTAATCTTCTCCTGTCTGGTTCCACTTGGAAGCCAAGGAATTTCAGATTTTTTCCGAATTTCAGCTTTAGCCTTAGAGACTCAGTAGCCACAATTGGCTAAATGGTTCAGAGTCTTTACTGTGTTAGCCAAGCAGTCTGAGTAACTTTCCCCAGTTATAAGCAGATCATCCACATATTGTAGTATTTGCCCCTTTTTGAGAGGGAGATCTAAAAGATCTCGCGCTAGAGTTTCTCCAAAGTATACGGGTGAATTTTTAAAACCCTGTGTGAGAAATTTCCAACAATATTGGGTCTTTTTCAAGGTGTGAGGATATCCTGCCACTCAAAGGCAAATATTTCTTGGGAGGAGGGAGCCAAAAGGATGCAGAAAAAGGCATCTTTAAGATCCAGGACAGAAAAATATTTGGCCTCTGGAGGTAAGTTGTTGAGCAGAGTGTAAGTGTTGGGAACCATGGGATGAATATCCTAAACTATTTCATTAATGGTTCTTAAGTCCTGTATGAACCGATACGCCTCAGTCCCTGGCTTCTTGACAGGGCAAGTGGGTGTGTTATATGGAGATTGGCATTGCCAATTAGTCCACATCCTCTAAATTTGTCGATAACTGGAGCTATGCCTTCAAGGGCATCTTTTCTGAAAGAATATTGATTCCTGCAGGGTGGCTGGCTCCCAGGTTTTGTCGGACTTCCACAGGAGTTGCTCCTTTATCTCTTCCCAGGATTCCATTGGCCCATGCCAGGGGATTTACCTGCTTGTTGATCTCTTCAGGCCATTCCTGACCGTCCTCTGGGGACTGGAACGAGCAGTGGCAAAGAATGTTAATGAGCAACTTCCATTTGCCGGTTTTTGCTTTCAGGAAAGAAGGTTATCTGAGCACAAAATTTTGAATACAAGTCCCAACCCAATAAAGCAACCGGGGATCCAGATTTCTGATCTTTCAGTAAGCTGAAGAGCATTTAACTACTGCACAACCAGGGTTCCTTGACTATGCACGAGGCACTGGCAATACAAAGATGTATCAGACATAGTTCTTGTCTTAAAGACCTCAATCTGTTGGAAGTGTCAGGTACAAAACAAATAGTTTAGGATCACACTTTATTTTTGCAAGAGCATGAGTAAGAGTCTTGAGACTCTCATTATTCTCGATACTATCTATAGCTTGTCTTAATCCACATAAATACCTTTATTAGAGTCAGTAAAACACAGATAATAATGTTTTTCTGGTTTTCTCTGCTTTCAACCAAAATCCTGCTGGCATGAGTATTGATATTTCTCTTGTAATAACCTCTGCTGAATCCTTTTTGACTTCTGGAAGATCCCTGGTGATGTACCATCACACTTTGAATTTTCTTCAGCAATATTTATACTCTTTCAGTCAGTTGCCTAGACAGTAATCTTTCCATTTTCTTGACATAGGCTAGGGAGCAAATCCAGGAGTGCATTTGTTTGTTTGAACATTGTTGAAATGTGCCTGTTTGTATTTCATCAATTTTGGCGTCCTGATTATTTGCCAATGCCTTGAGTGCAGCTTCAGATTCTTCTTTCATTACCATTAGTTTTCATTCCCATGCTAAATTCGGAAATGATTCAGTGTCAAGCGTTATTTTTAATACATTGATTCTGGTGTTTTCTTTATTTTGTTTATTTCCCTTTATTATCAAAACAATTAGAAAATGTTTATTAAGATAAAACCATAATAAAAAGCAGACCATGTCGAAGTAACTCTCCTGGGTGGGAGTGGGGGAGGGGAGAACGAGAAGGAGGAGGAGGAGGAGGAGGAAAGGGGCAAGGGATTACAACCCCCTGGAAAGACTGAGGTGAACCCAATTTTTCCAGCATGCAGTCATCAGGAAAGGAGGGTAAAGAAGGAAACTCTTCAATCTTCCTTTGATGCGTCCTGCATAATTCCAGATTTTGTCCATAGAAACATTCAATATTTCACCTTGAGTCTTGAATATTACTCTAATTGAACTCTGATACTATTTTTAACCTACAGCCAGGAGAAGATAAAGTAGATGAATGGGATCTTCTAAGAATCAAATCCCTATGCACATACAAAAACTTCTCCAACAGGGTAAGAAGGGAAGCCACCGACTGGGAAAATGTATTTGGTAATAACATATCAGACAAGGGACTTATATCCAGAATTTATAAAATACTTGAGCACCACAACAAGATAAAGGTATATAATCCAATAGA
>NW_006400012.1:2380476-2381751 GCF_000299155.1 Elephantulus edwardii
TGTGGAGCCAAGCAAACTAAAACTGTGAACAATTTCAATCTCTTCACCATCCATTATGATGCTGCCCATTGGCTCAGCGGTGAGAATCTTTGTCTTCTTGACATTGAGCCTCAGTCCATACTGGAGGCTGCATTTTTTTATTGAGGCTTTCATGTATACAACTGAATTTCATAGGAAAAAAATGTCTTCCATTAAGACTCTTTTTTTAATGGAAATAAAATGGGCTTTAATGTCTTCCTCTTGCAACATGAAATGGCTCCTTGAACTGGAACTGATGCATACCTCCTAGCACTTAAGCAGGCATGCCCCCTGGATGCACTGCTCTGGAAGAGCCCAAACACTCAGCTTAGGAGCATCTCTGGAGTCCCAACATCCATGTTTGCTGTATTTCACCAGTTTTAGAGTTCTGGATCTGGTGGCTTAAGAGCCTATGTGTACCAAGTACATGGGACACTGCTTTGTCTCTATGTGCTGACAATTCCCTCCCCAATCAATGCTCTTCTCAGTCTTTTGAGGTACCAAGGAATCTCATCTTGGCCCTTGCAGGGCCTCAATCTCCCATAAGTACAGACTTGAATCCTCTACTCTATCATTTTTTCCTTAAAACATTTTAGAAGTGACCTTGCTAACTTGTCAACCCCGGCCTATGGGATTTGTGGAAGTCTTATCTTTCCTATTTCTTCCTGGTTGATGATTCTCTTCTTTGCAATTCCAAAGCATTGCTTTCTGGAATGAAGATAGACAGGAGACTATCTATGACCATTTAAGAGAAAGAGGGGATAAATAATATATACTGCTTTGAAACAGATGAGGGAGAGAACTGTTTAAAATGGATATATGATTAGGTATTATTGTCATGACAGAAGTCCAGAATGAAGGCTGCACAGTGGACTTGGGGGGAGGGATTGCATAACAATGAAAGAATTTTTCTTTTACTTTTCAAAGAGAAGAGTGAATTGGGGGGAAGGGGTGGGCAGAGAGAAAAGTGCAACAACGAATGAATGGAAACCCTAAGTCTCTGTAAACATTCATTAACATTAATAAAAAAGTAGAGTCAGAAAATCAAAAGGGCCGAACTCGTTCAGCATTTCTTAAGCTCAAGGAACTGAAGAACAAATTCAAACCTTGAGTTGCTCCTATTCAAGGATGCTTTAGGCAGAATGTTAAATGATCCAGGAGGTATCAAAAGAAGATGGAAGGAATATACTGAGTCATTGTATCGAAAGGAATTGGCAGATACAGAAGAATTTAATGAAATAGCATTTGAGCCAGAGC
>NW_006400012.1:2383181-2398956 GCF_000299155.1 Elephantulus edwardii
TACATAGGGTCGCTATGAGTCGCAAACGACTCGACGGCACATAACAACAAACAACAACATTTGTAAAGTGAATAAACTAAAGAAAACCTCATTGTCATCAAGTCAGAACCAACTCATAGCTGACCTTCCAATATGTTTTTAGAGGATTTAAACTGCATAGGAGGAGATTGCTTATCTTTGTCCCTCTGACAGCCAGTAAATTTAAACTGCTTGCATTTATATTGGTAACACGATTCTTTACCCACAGGGTCACCAGAGCTCCCCTGTAAAATGTATAGGTAAGATCAACTGAACGTTAATAGCAATGTATTTATACCTAAATGTTAGAGCTAGATTACTGGATTTTCACACATACAGAATAGTGAAGAGGAAACGTGATTGATGTAAGAGTAACAGTGCTTTGAAGGTTCTTGCTTTCCCAGGAATTGTCATTCATCTCAAATTATCTACCTTAATATGAAACCTAGCTAGGGATTTTCCTTTTTGACCCATTGATTGAGATGAAAGGATGCTCTGGTTTCAGTGAGGCTACTCTGAAAATTATCAGGAATAAGAGATAAGAAAGCCAAGTGTAAAAAAATCACCTCTTCACAATTATGCATAAGGATTAAGGCCATAAAATTAATGAATTATACCATTGTTTTTCCAGCCATTGACATTTATTTAAAAAGATAACGCCATTATCAGAGTCCTTTAAAGGATCTTCATTATTTCTTTGTGTTGTCATTGGCATATGAAGATACGACATAGTGATTGATCACTACCTAAGTCTTTTGGTCAAGGAGGTTCCCACAAAGAAGCAGGAGGGAGAGATCCCAGGTGCAAACCTCCATGTGGAGGTGAGACTTTGGGGCTGCCAGGGTTACCAGCACTACCTTCCTGTGAGGTCAGAATTATTGAAGTGGATAGTTCATTCCTCTGCCTTTCTTTCACTGATAAAGCTTAATATTTGGTACAATATTTACTTGGGTTCAAAGTAGCTACGTAGCAGTTGATGTGGAATAATAAGTCTATGAATAAAAGTAAACCTCTTGTTGAAATTTTTGTTTAGAATATTTGGGATATGCTATCCTATATTTTTTCAAATTTTACTATCATTGTGTAGGCTAGCACTTTTATTTTTTAAGCCTTTTTTATTTTAAAGAATGCTTTCTTTTGCCGTAGTATTAGATTTATAAAAAATGTATAAGGACAATTTCTATGCACATCTCATGAATTTGTGTGTGGAAATTAAAAGACATATTATGTTGGGAAATTCTGCTGTCAGAAACTTCTCCAAAGAGAAGAGTAATGATGTCAGTCTGGATACTAAGGTGTACCTGATACAGTTCATAGTCTTTGCAATCAATTGCTATGCATCAGAAACCTGGATAATGACTAGAACACAGGAAAGGAAAACCCTTGACAAGATGGATTGATTCAGTGACTGGGGTAATGGGGGTAGATGTGTTGGAGACAGTGAGATTAGTACAGGATAGAGGAGGGTTTAGGGCTGTTATACCTAGGGTCGCTATAAATTGCAGGTGACTCGATGGCACATGACAACAGCAAGTATTTTTTTTTAAATATTTGAATACATAGAATATTTTTTTTATAACACTCTTGGCAACAGCAGCCAGAAAATTAAAAGACGTATTACGATGGGAAAGTCTGCTTCAGTACTTCTCCAAAGTACTGAAGAGCAATGATGTCTCTCTGGAGATTAAGGTGTGTCTGATACAGGCCATGGTCTCTGCAATCACTTATTAGGTGTCAGAGAGTTGGACAATGACTAGGGAGGATAGAAGAAGAATTGATGCCTTTGAGCTGTGGTGCTGTAGAAGAGTGTTGAATGTACCCTGGACTGCCAAGAAAACAGATTCAACCTGGTGAGGGTTAAACCGGACCACTCCTTGGAGGCAAAGATTCTGAGGCTTCATCTGATATAATTTGGACATGTTAAGGAGGGACCGGTCCTTGGAGCAGGACATCATGCTTCGGAGGACAGCGCAGGAGACGAAGACCCTCTATGAAGTGGATTGATTCAGTGACTGGGGAAATTGGGATGGGTGTATTGGAGACAGTGCGATTGACACAGGAAAGAGCAGAGTTTAGGGCTGTTGTACATAGGGTCGCTATGAGTCACAGGTGACTTGATGGCACATAACAACAATAATTATATCCCAAATCATGTATGAGATACACTACAAATCATTCTTTTTAAAATGACTATTAATGCAACATATATATTTTTACAGCATATTTTTTCCATTTAATTTTTCTCCATTCATTCATTCATTGTTGCACATTTCCCTCCCTGGCCACACCTCCCCCAGTTAATTTTTCTCTTTGAAAAGGAAAAAAAATTCTTTCATTGTTATACAATCCCCCTCAAGTCCACAATCCACTTTACTATGCATTTCTTTTTCTGACATCTAATAACAAGTATTTTAATACTACTAATTTGGTATTAATCCATCAGTCCTTGCCACTACCCTTTGTGCCCACCAAAAAAAGAGGCTGCAAATAATAAGGCTATAGATGAGCACACAACTAAATTATAACCACAGAATACCTGGATATTCTCAGTAATGCAGTGCAGATATTTTATTGCATAATTATTGTGGGACTGGTTTTCTCCGAAAAAAATATTGATCCTAGTGGCAGTTTTTGCAAATGTTTTTTTAGTATGATAGCACATTTACATATTTCTCTGTTTATGGGGCTCTCTAGAACCTGTCTTCCTACTTAAGAGAAATTCTGCAGATGAACTTTTCAATTCAAGTGTTTCCCATTACTTTTAGGATAAATTTGAGATTCTTTGACATGATAGGGTGGGCTTTTTATAATCTTTTCCTTATCTACATGTCCTTCAACTCTCCTTGTACCCATTCCACCATGTAGTATCTCTTTCATGTTCCAGCATACCAAGGAACTATAGTTTCACTTCTTTTTTTTTAACTTTTTTAAAAATTTTATTTTCTTAATTTTAATGAACATTTACAGAAATTTTGGATTTCCATTCATTCATTGTTGCACTTTTCTCCCGGCTCAGCCCTCCTCCCCCCATACCTGCCCCCCCCCCATTTCACCTTATTCTGTCACAGCTTTGTGGTGTCCTTCCTTCGAATGAAATGCTCCCCTTCCCCTTTTCTTCTCCCAGCTGATTTGCTTTTTACCTGCTTCAAGAATCCTTTCTGGGCTATTCATTCCTTTTCCATCTTCCCCTTATTTTAGTTGAATGTTCTTTATAGACTCTTGTGCTTTTATATGTCATAGTACTCCATTTACTGAGCAAATACTGATTGCTTACTTTGTGTCAAGGAATCCTAATGTTGCAATAGTTAAACACATGACATTTAATCAACAGGTTGGCAGTTCACAACCACCCAGCCACCTATTGGGAGAAATACCCAGTGATCTGTTTTTGTTAAGACTACAACCTGTTCTCCTCTGTCACATGGGGTGGCTGTTAGTAAAAAATGTACTCAATGTCCTCTACCAACAACATTACAAACCCAATGCTATCTCATGTTTTAGAACTAGAATGATGGACAAGATTGTTTTGGGTTAGGCAAACCAATTAAATTTATTACATGTTCATGACATATTTTCTATTTGTTTTCTCCCCTACTAGATCAAACTATTGAGAGTAGAAAGTGTTCTTTATGCTTGACTTAATATTGTATCTATAAAAGCAGACTTCTAGTAAATTAAAAATGACTGTATATGCAGGCTTAAGATACCTAGTATCCTATGACCCATGAATAGTATTAAAAATATTGAAAGAATAAATGGAAAATAAATTTAGAAAGCATTCTATAAGGTATGGTATGCTCAAAGACTTAGACTTTCATGTGACTAGTTTATTGTTATCTTTTGGAGTTTCTAAACTTAACTCTAACTCAGTGTACCTGACAAAAGCCTTCACATTTAAAGAGTGGGTACTCAGTATTTTGTTTTTCTCCTTATCTATTTGAGCACATGTCCATTTTCCTGTGCTGTTGTCTTTCCTCCAGGGCATCTCAGTACACTTGCTTCAAATAGTCTGGGCTCAAATTATATTGGACGAAGCAGACAATATTAAGAATCCCTGGGTACAGACTTCTATTGCCATGTTTAAATTACAGCCCCAGGCCCGTTGGGCTGTCACTGGAACCCCCATTCAGAACAACCTGTTGGACATGTACTCCCTGCTGAAGAAAGCAAACTCTCTAGAATTATGTAAATGTGAACCTTGTCACTAACCCTTCATAATTCTTTCATGTTTCACAATCTAACTCCTCCAATGTGTGCCTCATTTTCTTGGTTAGCAGATGGCAAGCTAATCAATGTTTAAAGAACAAAAGCATTAATATTGATGAGAAAGTAACTGTTAATTGACTGGCTGATGCAGGACTTTGATTACATCCAGGCTTTTTCATGCAACAGTATAGGATGTTTTAATTAAAGGAGCCAGATGTTGTCTTTTCTTCAATCCAGTGATTGTATTGGGTGATTTTGGTTTTAAAACATGTGACCTGGAGTCAGAGCTAAATTTATTTGAAGCAAATAGAAAAGAATGTTAATTTTTAAAATATTTTTGTTTTTACTCTAGTCAACTTGCAAGAGGATTTGGAAATTTTTTTTTTTTGTATCCTTTGAAACTTTAGGGATAAATTCCAGCTATTGATTCTATGTCCTGTTTTGACAACGTACGTGGTTAATGGAAAGATATTTCTATATGCGATTTTGATTATTGACTTGGATCTTTTTGATCTGCCTAAGAGCTTTGGTGTAAAATTCATTTTTAAAGATGATTGGATGACAGCTATAACAGAAAGTCTGATTTGTTTTTCGTCCAGTATCTTACTTTGTTATGATCCATACAGTCAAACACCTTTGCATAATCAGTAAAACACAGATAGACATTCCTCAGGTATTCCCTGATTCTGACATTTTTCAAAGACTACCTACTCCCACACTCATGTAATTCTAACTTGATCTTTATACAAGTTTCACACAAAGAATGCAGAATTTGGCCCAAAAACTTTCTATGGAATATTCTGATTGGTCCTTTCACTGCAAGCAGTGAATTCCAAGAATTCTGAGAATTCCAAGAGTCCTCTATTAGGAACCTGGCACTCAGAAGAAATGGCCCTGCAGGACACAGACATCTAACTTCTGTAGCAGTGTGAACCTACTATGACCCCTTAGGGGAAGGCAGAGTTGGGTGTATGGTTATCCACTTAGTGAATCCAATACTGGCTTAAAGCTATGCACTGGTAAAGTGCTCTGTGTATCCCGCTTCTCATCTGGAAGAAAAATATATAGGTAAGAGTTAACCTGCTTGTAGGTTTTGAAGGAGAAAATATCAAGGTTTGAAAGAATCTCAAGGAAAAGTATGAAGCATTGACTAGGAAGGAAAACAAATGCATATAGTAGGGTCCTCAGTATTCTCAGGATTTGAAATGTCAGAATGAGTCACACAAAAGTCATGTTCTATAAATGAAAATGTAATCCTATTGGGTACTATTCATATGGTGCATGATTGTTTCATGGAGTGGAAGGGAACAGTCTATTGTCATTTGATATTAGGTTTCGGAATAAAAAGGAGGGAGGAAAAATCCCCAAAAATTAAAACCCACAAACCATTGATTGAATAAATCAGGGTAAGCAGTGTGCCATGCACAAAACATTTTTCCACAGGATGGTTTGTATTATCTCTTAGAAATAAAGCAAAATGGAATAGAAGATGGCAGCAGAAGTGGAGACAATGTGGTGAGCTGCAGGAGCAGTAGACCACTTGGAGGAAGGCCACTATGGCCTTCTACAGACCTCTGTTTATTGATAATTGAACAGTTAAACAGTTGATGACTGGTCTTCAGTGTGGATCGAGGCTCAACAACAGGAACTCAAGGATTCTCAGGGAGGAATGGGTGAGTCCCGCAGCTCCCAGGCCCCTGCTGCTGAGCCCGCAGAGCCTCTACAGCTCCATGAGGCTTCCACTGCCAGAACCCAGGGATTCCCTCACCCAAGATGGATAGGAAGCACAGGGCCTCCCCGAGACTGGTGCAGCAGAGCCGCCACAGTGCCATAGAGTGGACTTGTTATGGGGAGAATTCTTGGAGCCAAAATGGCGGTGGCGGGAGACCCAGCCACCTGTGGGAGACCCAGCCACCTGCGAGAGATGCAGCCACCTGCGGGTTTAGGCTTCCTTGGACAAGCCAGAGAAGAAGATCACCAATACAATGGATTGATGAAAGTCACTGTGAGTTGTCTACTTGATGACACTTAACAGTGGCAGCATGTCCAAGAGGACAGATATCCTAAATGCACCACATATTTTGATCTGTTGAATGCTTCTGCCAAAAACAGTTTAGACCTGGGGGGAGTCTGTTCACAACCCTCTGGTTCCCTTTGCCCTTTATAAAGGGGGAGGGCAGTGACACCTACTTCAAATTACAGTATGACCACTTTTGGGGGGGGGGGTAAAAGTAGCAGTGCTGGAATTGGGGATGCTGTTCCTGGCCACATGGTCTTCAGTCAGATGAGGGGTCCAGACGGGGGGGGGGGGGGATTGGTGGGGGAGTGTGCCAGCCAGCCCCTGGGGGTGTTGCCCCGCTCAGGGCACCTGTCTTCAGCCCCCAGCTCACGGGCACCATCTTCAGGCCCCGGCTCAGGGCAAGCCATCATGGCCCCGGCTCAGGGCGAGCTGTATACAGGCCCCAGCTCAGCTTGGGGTGAGCCGTCAAGGCCCCCTGCTCGGGGCATGCCGTCTTTGCCCCTGGCTCGGGGTGAGCCATCACGGCCCTTGGCTTGGTGTGACCCGTCTTCCACCCTCGGCTTGGAGGGAGCTGTCAAAGCCCTCAGGATGAGCTCCTCAGCCCTCAGGTTGTGCCATCTAACCCCTGGGTAGAAAAAAATGCCTAGGGTATTAATAGAATTTTATCTAGGCTACTTTCTTCCACCCTCTCCCCCAGTAAACCAGAAAGCAACACTCCCAAAGACCCTCTATTTGTAACTCACAAGTTTGTTTTCTCTAGGTTTGCTCCCTTTCCTATAGGTAACCTTAACAATGAGTTTTACTCCAGACCTGACCCTGAACTCAATTCCAGAGACAAAAAGGAAATACAACTGCCAGCTAAGTAAGCAAAGGAGGATGTGGAGCCTCTGGGTTCAATCAGCCATCCCCACTGGACCCACCTGGGAAAACACTTTGCAGTCCAGAGGGGAGCAAATGTCAGGAAAATATCTTCTAACAGAACAAGAAGGCAAGCAGCTTTAATCCAAGACCACCAGTAAGGTGGTAAAGTTTGCTCCCTTTCCCCCTTCACAGCAACCCCTGTTCAGCATGAAGAAGCAGAAAGTCTGTGTCCAGTTCCCAAATCAATAAGACATTGGTTTAATCACCATTGAACTATGCTTACCATTCCCCTGTAGCATCTGGTCCCCACTAGATCCTTTTCATTTCCTTCACCTGCTCCCCCCCCCCAACCAAATTGTGCAGCCCTGCAACTTCACCCCTGCAAGTTTCATCCCTGCCCATCCTCACCCTTCTGCTCCCAACCCTCACCTCCTTGTACCCCCAACATGTTTTTCCCAATAAAATAAAAAAAAAAGAAGGCAAAATACCATTACCTTATGATAGATATACACGGGCACAGCCATGACCACCTAAAATTGCCAATTTAGATGTGAACACACAGCCCTCCAGTTTCGTACCCTGAATATGGTGAACAAGATTAGTTCAGTCTAAAAAAGATCATAGGTAACAGAAGACTTATATAATCTAGACTTCTCTTGACGTCTGTAAGAAAACTGTATAGATGATAGTACGGGTGGGGTGGGGGCAATATTGTTCACATATGTCTGGGGTTGAGGGAGAAGAATTGTTCCCATATGTTAGCAAAACTCTTTGTTGAGCTATACTCAGTGGAAGCCCTCATCGGGATTCGGTTGATCCAGCCCACATGTGTGAATGTGAAGTGACCTCGTTTGCCATTACACTCCCCTTCCCACTGACCACTCACATTAAACTTCATAACCTTTACCAGCTCACCAACTTCCAAAGCCAAGGCTGTCTTGTCGTAGGCATTAGGGACTTGCTTCTGGATAACCCTGGCATAAATGGGCCCATTCTGGAGGTTTGGGAGTGTAGTGTTGACGCTGGTTGGGCATAGGGCTCTGGCTCTGGCCCACACCCAGTGGCTGTGGGTGGGACCCCTCCTGGTTCCCTCCAATCAGAGTTGATACTGGGCAGAGGAAGGTCTATACTTCTGGATGTAAGGGCCTGGAATCATCCCCTCTTGCCTTCTCTGTCCTCTGAATTACACCTCTGCTCTTCAGGCTTATCCCGGGTTTTCAGGATGTCTCCTTTCTTAAAAGGGAAATCTTATAATTCCCATTAAAGCCAAAGAGGGCTTGCACATACTCTGCCTCCTCCTGCCTGAGAATCTCTCCACTACCCTGCCTGGATCTGGAAACTGGTTCTATCAGTGTTGTAGTGTCCAAATAGTGTATTTTGTAGAATTCCAGTAAAGCAGGCAATGAATCAAATTCTTTTTTTAAAATTAATTTTAATGAAAGTTTACAGAGACTTAGGTTTCCAGTCATTCACTGTTGCACTTTTCTCCCTGTCCCCCCAATCCACTCTTCTCCGCAAAAAGAAAAATAAAAATTCTTTCATTGTTACACAGTCCCTCCCCCCAAGTCCACTCCACTATGCAGCATTCACTCTGAACTTTTGTAATGACAAGAATGTTGTTGTTGTTTGGTGCTGTCGAGTTGTAGACAACTCATAGCGACCCTATGAATGAACGGCCTGAGAATGGCCTGAGCACTGTTCGTACATAGAGTTTCCGGAAGCAAGCCATTTCGGAAGTGGGTGCTGCTCCTGCTTCCAGGCTTGTTTTAGTCGGGAACCACGACTGGCACATCACCGTCACAGTCTTCAGCATCACAGCAACCACAAGTTACCTCTGTATAGCAATGCACAGCCCAATGCTATACCACCTAGAAGAATGTTTGACACAAAAATAATTTTAACCCGGCCGAGGGCCACAGATGAAAATCACCCACCTTCGGCTTGGTAGCATAACTTCTTTTCCTCTAGGCCAACGTAGCTCTCTCTTTGTCGTTGTCATCGTTATTGTTGTTAGGTGCTGTGGAGTCATAGACAACTCATATCGACCCTATAAACAAACAGCCTGAGCACTGTTCAGTACATAGAGTTTCCAGAGGCAAGCCATTTCGGAAGTGGATGCTGCTCCTGCTTCCAGCCTTGTTTTAGTCGGGAAACTCCAGCCAACACATGACAAGAATACTCATTCATATTGCTTTGAAACAGATGAGGGACAGCACTGAATCAAATTCTTTTTTTTTTTTTAAATAAAATTCTTTATCTCCTATTCAGAGGGGCTCACTCCAGGCAGAGGCTGGGCAGGTGACAACGGCACCCTGCTGTTGATGATGGAGTGGGGCACGCTGAGCACATAGTCCCACACCTCACTGGGAACACCCAGTGCTGCTGGCCCTGCAACAGCGACACCGCCTCCTGCCAGCTCAACCGCCCCCAGTACCAGCTCCTCTGCTCCTATGAATTGAAGTTGTCGGCCATGGTCGCCTCCTGGCCTACACGCTGGGCCGCCTCCACTAACGTTCCTTGGCTGGGCCAGCCACCCAGCAGATGGACTGTGGTCTCAGCCTCGCAGCAGTGCCCAGAAGCAAATAATAATAAATTTTTAAAAATAAAAAAATTAAAAGTTATTTGCAATGAATAAATCATTGATTGTACAAAATTAAGAAAACGAAAGCATAGTGGAGGTTTGAATATATTAGTAAATATATAGTTTGCTTGTTATTTAGATTTGTGAGAGAATCGCGGAAGAGAAGATAGCACAACTCTAAGAAAAATCTGGCCAATCAGGTCCTGTTGGGATCAGGAATTATGTGTCACTAAGCTCACCTGGGCCAACCTCAAAGTCCTTTTTGGCATTTAACCACCTGATCACAGTCCAGAATTGGGCCACCATTGCTTTGCTTTAGGATCTGGGGATAGCATGATCCTTGACCTCTAGTGTAAGCATTCTATTTCACCATTAGGCATATGCCCTCATAGGCACCTAATTTTGACCTCAGAATTGTAGGTCTGTTATTATGTTCATCAGTTTTTTTATTTAATGAGTGGTAGATAAAATGTTTTAGGGTTAGATTCTTTTGGAAAACAAGCCTGACCCAGTTAGACATAAAACTTTAGTAAAAACTCTGAAGACTTGTGCTGGCCTTTCTCAGCTGAGGAGGGAACCATTCTCTTTACATTTTTGAGCACAATATCTAGTCCATCTCTTCAGTCAGACTAATCCTGAAAGCAGCTCTTGAGCAGAGCATATAGAGATCCCTGCAGCTAAGAAGTTCTTTCCATCTCATATGCAGATGTTTGGTATTTGTGTCATTTATTGTTACATCACTCGGCATTTGAATCATTATATCATTTAACATTTATATATTTATGTATCTCTTTTAAGAATACTTTCATTTCTATATATTTCTGTATTTTTCAGTTTCACAGTATTTGTATCTTAGTATAATTTGGTATTTGTGCCTCTTTATGGTAGCATTTTGTATCACCACTAACTCTTCAAGTAATTGTGATATTATATAATAAATATGTGTTTAATAACATAGAACAGAGCTATATGTTTATCAAATCTCATTTCCTTTTCCTCCTGGTTACCCAGAGAGATTACATCACCTAGTCTTCACTGAATTAGATGATGCTTTAGTTGTTATTTAGTTCAGAGTCAGTGAAGTGTGGAGAAAGTGATAATATATCATGTCTAAGTGCACCAAGAAGCCAAAGCAAAGAGAAGAAATTAAGGAGCTGAACAGAGATTTCAAAAGGCAGCTTGGGAAGACAAAGCAAAGTATTATAATGAAATGTGCGAAGTGCTGGAGTCAGAAAATCAAAAGGGCCAAAGTCACTCATCATTTCTTAAGCTGAAGGAATAGAAGAACAAATTCAAGCCATGAGTGGCAATACCTAAGGATGCTTTGAGCAGAATATGAAATGACCCAAGGAGCATTAAAAGAAGATGGAAGGAGTATACAGGGTCACAGTACCAAAAGGAATTGGCTGCCATAGAAGAATGTCATGAAACAACATATGAGCAAGAGCCTGTGGTGATGAAGGAAGAAGTTCAAGTTGCTGGAAGAACCGGGAAAACACAAGGTTCCAGGAATTGTCAGCATACCAATTTACATATTTCAACAGACACTGCCCTGGATATGCTCACTAAGTTGTGCCAAGAAATCTGGAGAACAACCACCTGCCAACTGACTGGAAGAGATCTATGTGTATTCCCATTCCAAAGATAGGTGATCTGACAGACTGTGGAAATTATCAAAGAATATCATTAATTTCACATGCAAGCAAGATTCTACTGAAAATTATCCAAAAATTATTAGAGCAGGAGTACATCAACTGAGAGAACTGCCAGATGTGCAGATTGGATTTAGAAAAGGCTGTGGTTCTGGGGATATTATAGCTAATGTTAGATGGATCTTGGCTGAAAGCAGGGAGTACCAGAAGAATGTCTATATGTGTTTCATTGACTATGCAAAGGTGTTTGTGTGAATCACAACAAACTGTGGCTGACTCTGAGAAGTATGAGTATTCCAGAACATTCGATTGTGTTTATGTGAAACCTATACTTGGACCAGGAGGCAGTGGTCAGAACAGTGCAAGGAGACACTTCATGGTTCAGAATTGGGAAGGGCATACACCAGGGATGTATCCTGTTTCCATACCTTTTCAATCTATATGGAGAAAAGATCATCCGGGAGGTTTGGCTCTATGAGGAGGAATGTGGCATCAGGATTGGAGGAAGACTCATCAACAATCTACGTTATGCAGATGACACAAATGCTGCTTGCTGAAACAGGAGGACCTGAAGCGCTTGCTGCAGAATGTCAAGGACTACAGCCTTCAATATGGATTGAAGTTCAACATCAAGAAAATGATTCTCACCACTAAGCATTAAGATAGGTGGTGAAGAGACTGAGATTGTCAACAGCTTTAGTTTGCTTGGCTCCACAATAAACATTCTTGGTACCACCAGCCAGGAAATCAAAAGATGAATTGATTTGGGCAAGTCAGCTGTCAGGGACCTCTCCAGAGTACTGAAGAGCAACAATGTCAGTCTGGAGACTAAGGTGTGCCTGATCCAGGTCAGAGTCTTCACAGTTGCTAACTATGTGTCAGAGAGCTGGAAAATGACTAGGGATGATAGGAGAATTAATGCCTTTGGGCTGTGGTGCTTGTGAAAAATATTGAATATACCATGGACTGCCAGGAGAACAAATAGGTTCATCCTGTTGTTGTTGTTGTTATGTGCCATCGAGTCACTTGCGACTCAAAGCAACCCTATGTACAACAGCCCTAAATTCTGCTGTGTCCTGTGCCAATTGCACTGTCTCCGACACTCCCATCCTGATTACCCCAGTCATTGTATCAATCCACCTCATAGAGGGCCTTCCCCTCCTGTGCAGTCCCTCAACCCTACCAAGCATGATGTCCTTCTCCAAGGACCCATCTCTCCTTACAACATGTCCAAAGTATGTTAGACGGAGCCTCAGAATCCTTGCCTCCAAGGAACCATCTGGTTTAACCCTTTCCAGGACAAATCTGTTTGTTTTCCTAGCAGTCCATGGTATTCTCAATACTCTTCTCCAGCACCACAGCTCAAAGGCATCAATTCTCCTTCTATCCTCCTTGTGGCTGACTCTGAGAAGAATGGGAATCCCAGAACACTTGATCGTTCTAATGCGAAGCCTATGCTTGGACCAGGAGGCAGTTGTCAGAACAGAGCAAGGAAACACTGCATGGTTCATAATTGGGAAGGGCATATAACAGGGATGCGTCCTATCTCCATACCTTTTCAACCTATATGCAGAACAGATTATCAGGGAGGCTATCCTCTATGAGGAGAAGTAGGGTCAAGATTTGTGGAAGACCTATCAACAATCTGCGTTATGCAGATGACACAACCCTGCTTGCTGAAACTGAGGAGGACCTGAAGCGCTTGCTGCAGAGGGCCAAGGACTGCAGCCTCCAATATGGATTGAGGCTCAATGTCAAGAAAACAAAGATTCTCACCACTGGGCCAATTGGCAGCATCAGGATGGATGGTGAAGAGATTGAGATTGTTCACAGCTTTAGTTTGCTTGGCTCCACAGTCAACACTTTGGCACCAGTAGCCAGAAAATTAAAAGGTGTATTGCCATGGGAAAGTCTGCTGTTAGGGACCTCTCCAAAGTACTGAAGAGCAATGGTGTCTCTCTGGAGAATAAGGTTTGTCTGCTACAGAGCATGGTCTTGCAATCACTTGTTATGCATCAGAGAGTTGGACAATGACCAAGGAGGATAGAAGAAGAATTGATGCCTTTGATGTTCATCCTAGAGAGGGTGAAATCAAGCTGCTCTTTGGAGGCAAGGATTCTGAGGTTTCATCTGACCTACTTTGGGCATGTTGCAAGGAAGGACCAGTTCTTGGAGGGAGACGACTTACTTGGGAGGGTGGAGGGATAGCACAAGAGAGGAAGACCCTCGAAGAGATGGACTGATTCAGTGACTGGGGTAATGGGGGTAGGTGTGTCAGAGACAATAAGGTTGGCGGATAGAGCAGGGTTTAGGGCTATTGTACATAGTAACAATAACAAGCTTCCTTCTAATAAAACTTTCCTAGTTATTCTTACTGTTTCTTTCTTCCTTGACCTGCTTGACATAGAAGAACCAGTGGAAGACCATAATGTTCTAGGGAATGGGAAAACCATTAGATGAGAGGCTTTTTACCTTTCTCCCTTTCACCATAAGCCTTTTGGCGGTCCCTGCCTATGTGGAACAAAGCTGCTTTCCTCATGTGTGCTCCCATGTTCACCCCAGCTCACATACATTGTGCTCACATCACATACATTGTCCACAGACATGAACAAGAAATAAACCTTTTTATTAAGCCATTTGGCAGTTGGTTAGGAGTTAGCATAATACTTTAATACAGAGATGCTTGAGAGTTTTCTATTTCTGAAATGATTCTAATTTCTTCAGATTAGCATCCTTTTCCAAAAAGTTAGCTCTGGGTTTCAGCTAGAAAGAACTATAGTTCTTTCTTGATAGAAATGTTTCCTCCTCAGATTTAGAATTAGCAGACAGAACCCTGTGTTGACCTCATCACAGTTTAGGATGAGGCACACTGCAGCCTCTTCAAACAAAAGTGCTAAGGACAAGACGTCAAGACCATTGAAACGGATGAGGGAGAGAACTGTTTAAAAGTGATATATGATTGGGTATTACGGTTATGGTAAGAGTCCAGAATGAAGGTTGCATAGTGGAGTGTACTCGAGGGAGTACTCAGGGGAGGGGGGATTGTATACCAATGAAAGAATTTTTCTTTTACTTTTCAAAGAGAAGAGCAAACTGGAGGAGAGGAGTGTGGGCAGGGAGAAAAATGCAGCAATGAGTGAATGGAAATCCAAAATCTCTGTAAACGTTCATTGAAATTATTAAAATAATAATAATAACAAAAAAGACCTAAGGACAATGTGACCGGGGGCAGAGTTTTTTTCTAGAACCTGGATTTCACTCTAGTAGCAAGTTCAGTTTAGTGGGGCTGTAAGCCTGAAAGAATCACTAATGTCTAAACTTTGATTTCTTCATCAGTAAGGTTGCTGTCATTACGTGCCATCAAGTCACCTGCGTTTCATAGTGACCCTATGTACAACATCCCTAAATCCTGCTCTATCCTGTACCAATCTTATTGCCTCTGATACACCACCCCCATTACCCCAATCGCTGAATAAATCTATTTCATTGAAGGTCTTCCTCTACTGTGCTGTCCCTCCACCTTCCCAAGCATGATGTCCTTCTCCAAAGACTGGTCCCTCCTTGTAACATGTCCAAAATATGTCAGATGAAGCTTCATCAGTATCCTTGCCTCCAAAGAACAACCTGGTTTAACCCTCTCCAGCACAAACTTGGTTGTTTTCCTAGTAGTCCACAGTATATTTTCTACTCTTCACCAGCAACACAGCTCAAAGGCATCAATTCTCCTTCTATCATTGCTAGTCATTGTCTAGCTCTCTGATGCATAGCAACTGATTTCAAAGACCATGGCCTGTATCAGGTGAACCTTCATCTCTAGACTGATATCATTGTTCTTCAGTACTTTGGAGTGGTCTCTGACAGCAGATTTTCCCAACACAATATGTCTTTCATTTCCTAGCTGCTGGTACCAAGACTTAATTGTGGAGCCAAGCAAACTAAAGCTGTCAACAGTCTCAATGTCTTCACCATCTATGATGATGCTGCCGATCAGCCCAGTGGAGAGAATCTTTGTTTTCATGATATTGAGCTTCAATCCATATTTCTTATACAGTCCTTGACCTTCTGCAGCAAGCACTTCAGGTTCCCCTCAGTTTCAGCAAGTAGCATTTGTGTCATCTGCATAACACAGATTGTTGATGATTCTTCCTCCAATCCTGATGCCACATTTCTTCTCCTAGAACCTAGCCTCCTGGGTAATTACTTCTGCATATATATTATATTGAAAAGTTATGAAGATAGAACACATTCCTGGCATACACCCTTCACAATTTTGAACCATGCAGTGTTTCCCTGCTCTGTTCTGATGACTGACTCCTGTCTATATCACTACAGAAGTAAGATAATCATTATGAATTCCTATCTTTGGCATTGTAGTGACTTCCTTAAGCTAATGTGCTTTCAATTATTATGAGTTAATTTTTTAAAATATTTTAATTT